>NW_023270316.1:69543836-69835779 GCF_011800145.1 Mirounga leonina
ATAAATAAATAAATAAATAAATAAATAAATAAATAAATAAATAAATATTTTTAAGATCCAGATATTGTTAAATGGAATGGGAATAAATGTTTTTACATTTCACAGGTATAACAGTAAAGAGTTGAGAGCATAGCCCTACTGATGGCAAGTGATGGAGGAGAAGCCTGGCCAGGGCAGTTTTTTTTTCCTTATGGGGTTTTTTTGGGTCTGACCTCTCAGTTCTCTGCCCTCTTGGTTTAAAGGCCCTTTTCCATGTGCAATCAGACTATCTTACTAACAACATATTTTCACTGGATGTCTACATTTTTCCCTAGTGTTTGAAGGAGCCTTGAGTGACCATGAGTATGCCAGAACCCAGGGTTTTGACAATGGTTCCCGATCTCCTTTTGGTTGCTGATGTCCATTTTGGGGAACAGGCCTGGGCCCTGATCTTTTTCTGCTACTTTCACCCTTTCCTGTTTGCTTCTCATTGTGCAGATGTGCTCATGTGTTTTCTAAGTTGTTTTTTCTCACCTATTCTTAACAAGTTTTATTCTCATGTTCAGACCATTATTTCCCTTTCGGCAGTGGCACATCTACGTAAGACCTCTATTGCCTTAAAAGTATTGTGGTAACAGGTATATAAATAATAAAGAAATAAAGAAATGTATGTCAGTAAATAAACACAAGGGCACCTAATAGTTGTAACAAGTAATTGTAAGGCTAGCTCAGAAAGGATCAAAAGCTGAGACACTACAGTTTTATCATCTTATGAGTATTGAGTCCCCTGATTTAACAATGAGGAGAGTTCCAGGGGACGGTACAATCAGCATTTCACAGGGCAAGAGATGTCTGCGTGGGACAATACAGCCTGTCTCAGGAGACTGTGAAGATGAAGGTGGCAGGAATGGGGAGTAGTGGTAGTGAAGCCATTAAGTAAACCAACTAAGTGTTTTAAACAAGTATTGGTTCAAAGTTAACAAGGAGTGGAAATGGTTTAGCACATTAGTTTCACAAAGGTTTTTGAGCAGTTATTATGTGCTGGTGATTGTACAAATGCTGGGATATAAATCCCAAGGGGGGTTTCTGCCCTAGTAGAATTTACAGAGTGGTAGGGGACAGACAAGTAAACCGATGGTTCTGTGATAGTGATAGCAAGACAGGTGTGCAGTGTAGGGACCAGGTGGCATGGTGGACGTCTGTCCATAGTGTAAATAAAGGAGGCAGAGAAGCAGGCAATAAAATTGACTGGCATGTCAGGGATGGCCTCCTGGAGGGGATGTTTAAGCTGACTTTTGAAGGAGATGTTGGAGTTAACCAAAAGAATAAAGGAGCAAGATTTTCTAATTGAAGGAATAATATGTGCCCGGGGAATTGATTATAGCAGTTTGGTAGTTTGGTGCATCTGGAAGGAAGACTCGTGAGGAGGAGGAGCAGGGTAGTAGACTATATGGAGGAAGAGATTGGTGATCTTTCCAAAACCCAAATCCGATTATGTTATTTCCTGGTTTAAAAATCTTTTGAGAATTCCACTGGGTGTGCAGGTCAAATTCAGACTTGCCCCTGGAGCACCCAAGGCCCCCCATTTTCTATCTCTATCTTTTGGAAAGATCACCAATGGGCTTTTTATGTAATCATGAATTAACTTCAGGTCTAGTTTCCTTAATCTGGATGAAGAAAAATTAGCTCCTAAATGCATACTCACATCCAGTTGAGATGAGGCATTTGGGCACACATCTGTTTGGGAAGGGCTTCTAAGTGGTTATTAACCATAGACCTTTACACAAAGAAGATGTTAATTAGAAACAAAATGATATGCCACTTTAAGAACAGCATTTTTACTATTTCCACAATTTGGAAACTTGCATGCTAAAATCAACACATCCGGATAAAGAATACAGACATAACCTCTTCAAAATGATCTTTAGATATGCAAACGGCACGGAAAAGGAGGCAGATGTCAAAGAAACTATGAACACAAAAGTATGATATATATAACCTGGGAATAAACATTGTACAGTTTAATTTTATGAGATGAAACAAAAGTATATATTGAGTAATAATTTTGAAGTTCATGGTAATTTTCCTTGTAAACTTCAAATTTGCAATCATTTCTAGCATCCTACATCCAGAGTTTTTTCTTAAGGGAAACATTAATCACTTACAGTATTAAAGGGCCACATCGCAAACTGCATTAAATCTAAGAAATGGTAGCAGGGGCTCTGGGGGGAAGAAAACAACCCATCAGCATGTTAAGCTGCACAATTAATTTATGATATTGTGGTCCCTTTTGACAGATGGAAAAATAATGATGCTATACGATCAGCTATAAAGGAACATAATAATCCCCTGCTGATAAATCATTTCAGTGTATTAATAAATAGTGAGAACATAATTATGAGAACAGCTCTGTCGGTGGGACAAAGATTTTGGAATTTTTAGTGACTCTCGCTGGGCAAAGGCACATTTCCCTCTGTTAAAAATGTAGTCGGAGCTGAACTCCTGGGAGATTCTGATAGATTTAAATGTAGTTAGGAGATAAAAATGAATACTATCTTTGGTTAACCACTGCAAGTCAAACATGCCTTAGGATTAAAGGAAATTAAAGGAGATCAAAAAGCAATCAACCAGTAGGCTTAAAATATACCATGGCCAGGAAATCGCAACAGTAACTGTGGTTGGACATATAGGAAAGGTTTTGACTGATAAAAATGTTAGCAGGCTTGAGTTTTTTTAAAGCTCTTTTTTGTAAGCTAGTGTTAGATGTTTTTGCAATTTATAGACAGATGTATTGAAGGTTAGATGAACACTTACAGGAAAAACAAGGACTTTAATCCAGTAAACAACCTCTGTGAAATTCTGGTTATTGGATTGTCATCTAGAATTCTGAAAAAAACATATCACAAACATTTCCAGCATCAGAGACATTTGTGAAATAAAACCAGGAAACAAGAAAAGGCCCATGACAATAATGTCTCCCCCAACACCTGCTCTCTTCCTTCCTGCCCGTCCACACTTGGCCTCCATCCTCTCCCCTGAGAGCCCCTCCTTCACCCTGGCTCTTTCCTCCAAATTCTTACCACCCCCCATCCCAGCCCTTATGAGCTCTGTCCTGATTGTTTTCTCTGCCTGCTTCCACCTCCCATTGGACTTCAAGATCTGAGCCATACGCTTCACCTCTGTATACTTGGGTCCAGCACAAGCTGAATTATTAATTAGCTGAATACAGGCTTGGTGAATGCTTTGACTTACTGATTGAATGAAGAGTGAATGAGGAAAAAAAATTCTTAGGAAATCACAAATAGTTCTTTGGTCTCATGGTGTTTACATGATGCATTTAATAAGGTCTGCACAAACAAACTCATTAGGAGCTTTGAGGGTGAAAGAGTGAAATATTCATATATTCAAATCATCGTTTCTAATGATATATGGTATTTTCCTAGAAAGAAATAGACTAAAGGGAAATATGCCTTCTTTTTTCTTGTGCCTTTGAAACCAGGGGTCCCTGAGGGTAAGAGTTGAAGAAGGGAGTGGCATTGGGCACCTACTATATGCCAGGAGCTCTGCATGTGGCAGTTTATACATGCCCTGTGATTTAACCTCACAACATTGTTCTTAGAAAGGAACTGTGATTATAGTTGACAGATGAGAAATTCGGAAGATTAAGAAAGTTGCCTGGAACATTAAGCATAGGATCACGGCATACACAGGATCTGGATGAAGCTGAAGTTCTGGCTTTTTCCATTAGGCCAGGCGAACCTATAGAAAATGGGCAAACTGACACATAGACCCTTCTAACTGCCTGACGTTCATTTTCCTGATGAAAACACAAACGCCTGATGTGAGAGTCCTTGGTATGGAGCTGGTGGCTCAGCCTGGAAAGTAATGAAACACCACAAACTACCATATTTTCAGACTTTTCTATGAATGTTCTGGAAATCAAAAAAGCCCTTAACTTGCTTTACTTTCTAGGTCAGGGGACATTTGAGAATGTCTGGAGACATTTTTGGTTGTCATAACTCTGGGAATCAGGACTACTGTCATCAACTGGGGTAGAGACCACAGGTTCTGCTAAACATCCCAAAATGCACAAGAACACCCCCCTCATCCAAGAATTATCTGGATCAAATGCCAACAGAGCTGCGGTTGAGAAACGCTGGAAGAGGTAAACACTGGCTGGACTCAGGAAACTTCCTGAAAAAGCATGGCACAGATTTCTTTGCACATAACTACCATTCGGCATGCCGTTATCTGAATTGCTTGGGTAAAGTGCTCCAGGTTATGTGACAGTCAGAAAAATGAGTATAATAAACAAGATACATAAATAGATGGAAACGATAAGCATTGATGTATATCATCAAGACTGATCTTTTGAGGGGGAAGGAGACTAGACTACTTACAGCCAAGTTAGCTGATGTAAGTCTTTGAATACTCCGGGTCTGAGAGCTGTGATGCAGTTGTGATTGAGATACCTATAAATAGCATGCGCAAGTCAATTAGGCAAACTCAATGCTCCATTTTAGTCACATATAATCAGAATATGAGCTGCTGCTGATGATTATGGAGTATGGACATCTGTCTCTGAAAGCACCCAACTGGATAAGAAGAGGGGAAGAAATCAAGGAACAACTAGGAGATACAGATAACAAGCCTAGTCTATGCAACACCAGGGCAAGGACCAGCAAAATGGCCAAAAGCAGTGTGTTGGAATATTATCTTTTTTAAGAGTATAAGAGGAGGTTATTCTTGCTTTTGTCCTTTTTGGTCACATCCTTAGTAGACTAGCATTTTAAGAAAATATATAGGTAAATTAGCGAGAGTTAGAAAAAATAAAATGCTAAAATATTGTGGAAATGACCCAAACTTGAGAAGACAAGGTTAAGGAGAGCCTTTGTAACTAGTAAAACTAGGAATCTTTTAATAATTCTTTTAGCATAATAACTAATCTAAGTACTTCGTGATAACCGATTCCTCCCATTTCACTATAGCCAAGTTAAGCGTTCAAAAATGACCATTCTACCCTTCTAATCTTTACTTAAAATTGTACTCATAATTATAAAGAAGTTACTTACAATATTTGCAGGTTATGTAATCCAAAAAATGCTTTCCTGGAAATGTGTGTAATACAATTATGCTGAAGAAATCTGGTAGGAATAAGATAGAAGAGTCATGTGATTATGGTTTAGGTATTTTATCAAGTTGTTGAATGTGGTCTCCACTTCCTTCAACTAAAAGACACTTTGTGAAACTGGCTTATAAAGTCCCAAGTCCTATTTTTATGTTGAGCAGTAGAGGTGTTGCCCATGAGAGATGGCTGTGAACCTAGCCAATGCCCCCCCGTCCCTCTAGCACCCATGCAGTGAAATTCGGGCATCTCTGGTTTGCACTGCTGAGCTCGTGTGTGATGAGTTTGAGGAGCAAAGGGGTCTTGTTTTACAGTTTTCTTATCCTGACTTGCAAGAGATACGCCCCATGTGAGACCAACCAGTCTCACTGTTGAGCTTTATTTTTTTCAGCACAGAGTTCCAACTTTAAATCCTCATTTCTCTTCATTCTATTCCCCTGGAAAAAGGAGAGGGCAAGTCTTATTCTTTTTTATTTTGAGATGCAGAGCAAGAAGTACAAAGGGAGTTAGTATGGTGCTCAAGGTCACAAATGGCATGAGTAGTTGAACTGGGGCTAGTACATCAACTTCAGCTCACAGGGTCATGATTTACTTAACCCCTGAAGCAATTTAGCAATAGAGTATTATTCAATAATATCTAAGTTGGGAGTATCTAAGTAAATAATTTCCATTTCCTGTGCTCATTATACAATGAGAGGTTAGCCTTGAATTCATATTTTCTAGAGGTATTTAGGAGCAGGAATTTTCCACTAATAATAGTAATTAATGACTACATAGTCTTTTGAATGACTTCCCTATCTCTTATTTTTTATTTGCTTTGGTTCCTAAAATCTTGCACAACACCTTCTTAACTGTTATGATACTTCATTGCCAAACTATTCATAGAACATGTGCTCCTTTAGCATATGACTGTACTCTGAATTTTGTTACACTGTAACTATTCATTCTCTAGCAAAGGCATTATAGGTGTGCCAAGATATTAAAAACCTCAGCCATTCAGGTAGCTAGGTAAAGCGGAGATCAGCTCCCAGTTATCAGTGAACCCATCTATAACCCTAAGTGTTAAACAAATATTGTCATTTTCTCTGTGTACTACCGAGTGGAAAAGGCTGGTTCTACAGAGCACATGCATTACATCCATAGATACACAAAACATCAATTTCAATCCCACAAAGTAAACCTGAAACCTATGGAGACCTCATGTCTTTCCAACCCTCCTCCCCTGCACCATGTCTGTGAAGAGATGCTTCCCATTGCAGTATAAATTGTGCTTTTGGTTTTAAAGTTCTGCTATGAATAGAATGAATCCATACAGATCAATATCTGTTTTAGCATTTCAGAGCCCTTGAGTGATGTAATGAAAATTAAAATAATGAATTGTGTTACAACAATAAATGAAAACAGAAAAAGAATATAATACTATAATATAGGTATATTGAAGTTCCTCTTAAATATAAGATTTACCACCTAACTAGTGTGATTTATATTTTATTCAAGATAATGTATTCAAAAGTGGAATGCACATTTTACCTACATGCTCGCAAAGTCTTGAAGAGATGGGCAGTCATAAATTTTGAATTTGACTCTGTGCTTTCAATCTGCATGACTCACTGGACATGTACAGCCTCTCTGCCTTCCCTGACATGAGCTGAGAATCCAACTCCTTAAATAATGAAGAGCCTCTAGTCTTCTGGTTTGACTTCAGTTTGCTGGCACCCCACAGAGAACCAGAGTCCCAAGTCCCCTGTCTCAGACTTAGGCTAGTGAATTTTAACTTGATCCTGTAGTATCCCCTTTCTTCTTTGCAGGATAGAAGCTTGGTGAATATGAGGGGAAATTTGGAAACATGACAATTTGGCAAGTGGTGTCCTCTTTTTATTCAGAGCTGAGATATGAGCCAATTTAATATACTTTACATTGAATGGCTTTTTAAGAATAACTTACTGGTTCATGAATTCCTGCTGTTTCAGCTGTCAGGACTTTTCAAGCAGAAACGCCAGGAATTTATGTACCTGAAACTAAAGCAAATAAATGCTTTAATGACATGCATGTTTATAGGCTATTTTTTAATGCAACATTTTGTATTCATGAGCCAGGCAGACTCCTTGAGCTACATTTTGTTGCCAATGATTGCCTTGAACAAGAACCATGTTTAAGAAGGAATTTCTGATTTATATAAGGTTTATGTTACAAGGGTGGGGAGAGGGCACCTGGGTGGCTCAGTCGTTAAGCGTCTGCCTTCGGCTCAGGTCATGATCCCAGGGTCCTGGGATCGAGTCCCACATCGGGCTCCCTGCTCGGCAGGAAGCCTGCTTCTCCCTCTCCCACTCCCCCTGCTTGTGTTCCTGCTCTCGCTATCTCTCTCTCTGTCAAATAAATAAATAAAATCTTAAAAAAAAAAAAAAAACAATGGCGGGGAGAACTGCTGTTGGTTTCCATGGTAGTGGTGATAAAGTATTACAGTCAATGTTATAAATTATATTTTATTTTTCTGAAAGGTCATCTTAAATTTCTTCCTCCCAATATTAGAAATTCTTGATATTTTAAAAGATTATTAAAATGAGTAATCTGATCAATAGTAAAAGCATTCAGATAAGTTGAACAACATTTATTCATCTGGCAAATAAGATTTCATTTTGATTTATAAATTTATTTTTCTGGATGCCTAAATGACCTCAATCCACTGAATATTTAGAGCTTTCTAGACCACAATCTCACTCAAAGTTAGATTCAGTGATCTCTTAGGATATATCCCAGTGCAGAGAAGGATGAGTTTGGTGTTGGTTCTGGGCAAGATCACAGAACAGGCTATTTAGGACACTGCCTATGAACGCCTCAAAGAGAAAGTGAACAGGGGACTACACGAGAATCAGGGCATGTCAGACCAACTTGATTTTTTTCTTTGAAAAACTGATCAGTCCGACACAAACACGTGGCTGACATTGCTTATAGGTCTACCAGGCATTGATCAAATGGTTTTATGATGGTTTTATGGACAAAATAAAGAACAATACACATTATTTTAAGGATGATGATGAAGGGCTCAGGAAACAGTATTTGACGCTATCCTCTTCGATATTTTACTCCATGATACGGGGAAAGGTGGTTCATCTAATTTTCATATGACAGAATGCTGGGAAGAATAGTAAATATGTTGAATTTTCCAAAAAGTTCTTCACAGTCTGATAAGAAAAGCTGACTCTAACAAGATGAAACAGAATAGGGATAATTTATGGACCCACCACTAGCTCTCAAATGCCAAGTGCACAAATGCAGGATGGAGTAGCCATCACTTAGCAGAAACACCTATGGCACAAGATTGGGAATTTTAGAAGCATGATCACTGACAGTTAAGGGAATGAAGTAGCCACCAAAAAGCAAATGTAAGCTTAGGGCATATAGAGTTTAGAAAGGAAATGTTGCGAGCTTTCTCCTGCCCTGCTTTGGTCATATCACAGTGATAATATTACATTTATTCTAAATACCTCATGTAAAGCAAATGTAGGGGAACATATACAGATTAGAGTGACCAGAATGTTGATCAGATATGAAACCAGGTCCTTCCGGGAGAGAATTCTGCTTGAAGAGACTTGTGGAACATGCAGAGTAATAACAGCCAGCTTTAAATATCTACACTTACGTGGAGGGCTGATTGGGTGTGTTCTGATCTGTTTCATGGAGTAAGTCTAATAAAGATGGGAAGCTTTAAAGATGATAGTAGAGCTAAGTGACAGGACAAAATTTATTAACATATTCTTTGAAATTTCTTTTCCTTAGCATGCCCTCATTCCCTTCCTGGCTTATTTTTCTCCATGGCCCTAATCAGTATCTAACACACTGTGTATTTTCAATTTTATTGTCTATGCTCCAACTTTGTACCTTAAGCTCCATGAAGAGAGGCCTTTTCTTGGTGGTATTTACAACTGTATTCTCAGTATGTGGCACCTTGCACGTATCAACAAATATTTGTTGAAAGAATGAATGAACATGTGGTTTTCTCAGCTTTTACCCTCCTGATGAATGCTACCAAGGGTTCTGGGGGTTGTCCATTCCCTGGACACTTTCTCCTGGGGATGGTTTGGGTTTTGCTATGGTTATTTGGGCTATTGTAATGCAGAATAGGGAAGGAGAAGGTAAGAGTAGGACAGGAGAGGGAAGGGCATGTCTGAGGCTGGGGGTTGGAGGAGTGGCAGGAGCTGCTGAAGAGTGGGAGAAAAGGGGCTGGGGTACTCATGAGCTCATGAGCTGCTTTGTGATATTCGAGTAATGCTTATAAAGAACTTGAGTTATTTTCAAATCAAAGTTTGGTTAATGGACATTTTCATCAACAATAACAATATTCTGAGTCTGGATCATGCAGCTAAGCTTCCAAAGGACCACAGTCAGAGGTCTGGCTTTGAGGCCAAGCTCTAATACTTGTCAGATGGCTGCCTTTGGGCAAACAAACCCTCTTCTCCAGAGTATATACCCTCATTTCTAAAAGGATCTCATGATGTCTGCCCCCACCTCACAGATTTTGGGGATTCAAAGTCCAAATGAGAATTCCAAATGTTGGATTCTTTGTAAACTTTAAAAAGTGTTATATAAATATAAAGAATTGTGCAGTATTTTGCCTTCAATAGATAACTTAGTGAGTATTTATTTATTTATTTATTTAAGATTTTATTTATTTATTTGAGAGAGAGAGAATGAGAGACAGAGAGCACGAGAGGGAAGAGGGCAGAGGGAGAAGCAGACTCCCTGCCAAGCAGGGAGACCGATGTGGGACTCGATCCCGGGAGTCCAGGATCATGACCTGAGCCGAAGGCAGTCGCTCAACCAACTGAGCCACCCAGGCGCCCTTTTAGTGAGTATTTATTGATGAGGGTCTCCTGATCTCTTTTCTCTCAGTCTCCGGGAGAATCAACCTGCCTAGAAAGCATCAAATAGCAGCTTGCATTGAGAAAGCCTCTGCTGGGTGATAATGTGGCACCTAGGTTTTCTCAGACAAAGTAGAAGTAAACATTTATTTGGAGAATTTTCCAGCTGCTCTGGGCAATTAGGGTTAATCCCTATTTTATTTCACTAGGAAAAATTGGGGCCTGAATTATCAAAAGGAGTGATTCCATATTCTTCCCTTAAGTGGGCTACCCGATACTACAAGAGATATTATTGACATAGATCAGTGGTCCACAAAAGGACTTGGTCTGAGTAGTTGAAATTTAACTCTCCTTTGCTTGATCCTCTGGTGATCTCTCTGCCTTCTCAGAAGTCAACTTGTCCCAAATTAGAGGGAAAATGTACAGAAGGGAGTTCTGTATGGTCTAGGACAGTATGTGTTGGTAGAACATTCAATCTGATGCTAGAATGATTTCTTTCCATCTCTAGTTTCTGGTTATTGTAAAATAAACATTGCATTGGGCATCAGAAGATAGGGGTTCTAAATGTGGCTCTTCCACTTACTAGTTGTAGATCTTAGTTAAATCATTTAACCATTGCAGACTTTAGTTGCCTTGTGAATAATAAGAAGATTTAATTAAAAATTCATAAAATTTCTACGACTCTAGATCATAGAATTGAAATGTACTCTACAACATGAGCCTTTTTTTTTCCCTTTCTGCTAGTGCTATTTTATTTTTCCTCCCTTGAGCATTATTCAGGCAATTGCAAGCACAATACTGATTCATAGAATGAACATGTGGTGATTCTAAGAATTTCCAGTAAGATTAGCAGTTAGGATTTCCTCTCTGGAGGAATCTGGAAACCCAGAGTCCACGCACAGCTACTCCACGGTGGCAATTTCAACATGACCACATGCTCCAGGATGGTATTTACAGAGATGTAAGATGATATTTACAAAGGCTATAATCAAACCCAGGCATGATTATCTCTGTTCACAGAAGATTCCATCTCACTCATGGACTTCCTTCAGTGACTTCTTTTCTTGTATGAGAAAATCTGTACCTAAATTCATGAACAGCATAGAATTGTTGATGGCATTTTAAACCAAATATGTCTGTTTAGTATAAGCCAAAGATCATCTTATTTTTATTCCTTTTAACGTATTTTACATTTCTAGATTTTAACATATTTCACATTTCTAGAAACCTATGCTGAAGGCTGAAGGATAAAACAATATGATTGTACTGCCAAGGGGCCTTACAACATTACTTTGTTAATTTTTAAATCTAGTCTAATGATCATCTTGGCAAGTGTAGAAACTTGATCTTTTCATTATCCCATAGTGGCTGTGCTCAGAGGAACTGACATACGGTCACCAAACTCACAAGAGGTTGAATATTCTCAATTTCTTTATTTAAATAGGAGATATCCAACTCCACCAATAGGAATGTTCTTATACCCTATCCAAGATAACTGCCCAGATACTTTAGTATGAATAATTTGGGAAGTTAATGCAGTCATCATAATGTTGCTTGGTGAGCAGGGAATCATGGCAAAGGATAGTTCATGCTAGTTATGGTGGAAATTGACAATCCATCCCTGTCCTCCAGTAGAGACTTCTCTAGGGATTATGTCTCCCAGATCCTGGTTTTCTTTCTTGGAAGATGGCATCTTGATACTTTGTTTCTTGCTGACTACCATTTCTTCACTGCTGACTGTGCTCTATTTATTAACATTTTCTTTCCTCAGATATGCTAATATCACTGATTTCACTAAGATTGTGGTTTTGTTCCTATTATCCTGGGAGATAGGCTGTATCCTATCATTATGTGTTTTAAATGATCTGATCATTCTGGTCTATACTAACATTCCTCTTTAAATTAAAAAGTACATCTACTGCCTCTGAATCTACAATGTCATTTTCCAAATGATCTTGGAAAATCACATGGAACTATGTGTTTTCTTATTTAGATGCCTGATCTCAATTCCAATTTAGTTCTCTAAAAATAGTTTAAATAAAATCAATTCAGCTATTTTAAATTATGAAATGGAAAGATAATATGCTAGTTTTCAAAGCTTAATTTCCTAATCTTAATTACATTTGGAAAAATAAATTTCATGGAAAAGTTATCAAGTTTATATTTCATTTTACTTCAAAAGATAAAAGGCATCTTAAATAAAACATCAGAAGGATTTCTTCATAAAAACACTACTAATAGCTACTTACATCTGTTTAAGTTCTGTGTATTTGATGAAAACTTTATCTGGAAGACTGTGAATTTTGTTTTTCTTAAGAGACCTAAAATAACAGGTAAAGCAGACTTCATTACAGGTTTAATGACCAACGAAAGTTTTCCTAGAAAGTGCATGCTTGAAAACAGGATATTTAATGATACTCCATGCTGCTTAACACGTATTTGAAAATGACTGTGGTAACTGAAAACTTCCTCATGGGAGAATGAGAAGTCCATAAAGCAAAATTAAGCAGTTTGTACACATTTGACAAGTCTGGTTAGTATCATAGACTAGAATGTCTATGGTGATTTAACATCTTTACTCTCTGGGTAATTTAACAAAATACAACAAACAAAACACCCCCCCCCCGCCAAAAAAACCCAACAGGAAATCCTAAGCAACTCGGGGCGCCTGGGTGGCTCAGACAGTTAAGCGTCTGCCTTCAGCTCAGGTGATGATCTCCAGGTCCTGGGATTGAGCCCGACATCAGGCTCCCTGCTCAGCAGGGAGTCTGTTTCTCCCTCTTCCTCTGACTCTCCCCACTGCTCCTGCTTTCTCTCTCTCTCTCTCTCTCTCTGTCTCAAATGAATAAATAAAAAAAAAAGAAAATCCTAACTAACTCATGCATGGTCAAATTATAACATGATTGCAAATTCCTGAGGCTCTCAAAGCATTTTTCCAAAGTACAGGAAAATTTGCACAGTGATAACACAGCTAGCTTCATGGATCTTTTATATCTTTGCAATCTTGGACAATTACTGCTATTTAAAATGAGATAGAATAAGCTAGTGGTCTTCCTTTTTATTTCCATTTTTAGTTGTACAGTACTGGCATTTTAGTAAAAACAATAGATCAGAAAGTAACTGAAATAAACACTCCAGACCACAGACATTTGTGAGTTAAATGATATTCAAGCTAATCTAACACTCAGTGTTTAAAACCTGTTTTCCTTGGAGAAGAATTCTCTAATGGCTGGTGGTTTAAAGGGAGCTTCTATTATTTTGCTAGTATACAAGTAACAAAACAGAACAAGGGGAGGTTAGATTAGACTACATTGTTTCCATATGATTTTACAGGCAAATATCAGCAAGATGCGAAGTCTACTCACAGTAATGTCATATTGCTGGAAATCACTGGCACAGACTTTAAGCCGACATTTACACATTCCAATTCAGTTCCTTTGCAGTCACAGGGTTGTGGATACTGATTTAGAACTAGGGGGCAAAAGAGTAGTATTTCACCGGGAAAACAATACTTTTTAAAAATTATGACCTTATCTCTAATAAATGACATTGTTCTCTCTTCATCGAAAGTATAACATTTACACCTTCAGTGCACTAATTTGGGCCCATAATAAAAGCAAACAAGACTTCTCACCTAGCCAAATATAGACTAATGTGGTGTTTCATCTCAGTTCTAGCTTCCAGTGGTCATTTCAGAGGCACTTAATAAGTGATTAGAAAGAAACCACAGAAAGGTTTAAATGGCAAAAAAGCGTATAGTGAAGCAAGATTAAGTTCTCTTCGATGAAAAACCTTACTATGATGGAGTAAATCTGTAATGGGTAAAATTGAGTCAGTTTAATTGAATTGAATGACACAAAGAGGTTGCTCAATAAATGCTTGTTGATTAAAATTAAATTCCATTCTTTTTCCCCTTTCAAACTTCTGGAGCTGGGAGAAGAGAGGGACGCAGTTTCTGCCGTAGCCTCCATTGTGCCTTATTGTAATCAACTGAGTCAGATTCCCTCTTATTTTCGTTCTTTGTTTTTCATTACTATAAAGTTATAGTGGAAGATAAAAATTGTATAGATGGTATAAAGTGGAGAGAACCAAAGATCCATCTATAAAAATAAAACTTCAGATTTTACTGTGAAGAAACTTACATAATTATTAAGATAATGGCGTATAAAAGGAGTGAGAAATCTACAGAGAAACCAGGCCAAGTTGTCCCATGGGACAGATAATCACTGTGTGTGTGTGTGTGTGTGTGTGTGTGTGTGTGTGTGTGTGACAGAGAGAGAAAGAGAGAGAGAGAAGCGATATTTATGGAGCACTTGATTTTGCCTCTGATCCTATGGGTAATTGTTTTGATGGGGGCTAAGAACATGAGGATTATTTTCCAACTTTTGTATTTATTATTATTTATTTAAATCTTTATAAGTTCTTTCTAATTGCTCTGTTTCCTTTAAATCACTTTTATCCAAACTTTTTAAAATCAATGTCACTGAATTTTGGTAAGTTCAACAAACTTTTATTGAGTACCTGCTTAATTCAAAAGATGCATTCTAGTGTATAAAATTCTGGAAAATATTCTATGTTGTTTATAAGTTTATGCTAATTAGCTCAACTTCTTAAAGATAAGTTCAGAATGTTTACTTCAATGTTTATTGACATCAAAAATAGTGGTTATATTATTAGATTGAAAACCTGGGGTTTGAAACTCTTATTTACCAATAAAAGAATCCCATGTAGTCCAAGCTGAGCCTGTTGTCTAAATGAGCAATGTGAACATAGACCCCTCACCTACAAGTTAGTCATACCCACAGGCTCTGTATTCTTCTTCAGGAATGCTTCTTGCATCTCTATCTTAACTTTTCTCACTGACATTTTCTGATTTTAGATTATGAGTATTAATCTGAAGTATTGCAGGAAACATAATGATCAGTATCTCTTTCACTGTACTTTCTCCTCAGCCTTGACAAGGTTGACATTTGGGGAGGCCCATTCTCCACTGTGGGGGGCTGTCCTATACATTATAGGATGCACAACAGCATCCTTGTCCTCTACACACTAGATGCCAGTAGCAACCCATCAGTTGTGAAAACCCAAATGTCTCCAGACAATTGTCAAATGTTCTCTGGGGGCAAAAGTTGCCCAGGGCTGAGGACCATTGTTCTAATCCATTCTCTATAATTTTGGTGGAAGAATCAGTCTCACAAACGCTCCTTATCATATGCTTCTTCCTCTTCATTAAAAGAAAATAAGCCCACAATTTTGGTGGGTGGTTGTCCACCGTGTACAGCAGTGATCTCCACAATGGGATGTGTACAAGATGACTTATTGTGGTTCAGGAAGAAACTATTAGAACTTCCAGTTATATTTATTTTTAATCTTTTAATTTCTAATTTTTATATATGATGCTCCTGTGTATGTATAGTAAAGCACATAATAAGCGGTGATTATAAACTGGTATTATAAAGTACATAATATAATATTAATATAGTGTTAAATATATATGCATTATATATACATAATAATATACATATATAATTGTATATGCACCTACATAATTGTGCCTATGTATACATTATACACATGTATGTAATATAGGTATGTATAAAGACATGATTCTATCTACAGAGTAGAGGCCAATGTCCAAGGTGTGCCCCCAAAACCCTTTATGGGCTGGCCTCATCTTCTAGGTCCAGCTCCTCTGCTCCAGGCACTCAGAACCACTGGGAAAAAAGGCACTGGGAGCTGCTCTGCACCTTCCTACCTCAGCGTTTGGCAGATCTTGCTTCCCTGCTTGTCCTGTTACCTCCTCCCATTTCCTCATCCAGGGACTTCTAAGTCCATCTCAATGTCATCTTCTCTGTGGTTCTTTCCCCACCCCTGGCACAGCCTTCATTTCTTCCAACGGGCTTCCGCATTCCCTTGTGCAGACATCATTCCCCCAGTTTAGCACTATATTGTACCTTCCCTGCTTCCATCAGGATTTGTCTTTCTTGCTACAGTGTGAAGTGTTTGTGAGTTGGGGCCACATCTTTCTTATCATTGTACTCTGAGTCCCTAACATAGGGGCTGGAAAGTAGTTGGTGTTCAATATCTTTATTGAAGAAAGTAATTAAAGGGAAAAAGATCTTTATTATTTGTCATAATTATTCAGTATCTATGTATTCTTGCAATCATAGGCTAATACATAAAATGAGCATGAATGGAGTATACTGTTTTCTTCCATCTCTTCAGTCCCATGGCAGACAACAGACCAGTTGACCATTGAAATACATTGAACTGAAATTGAAATTCCAAAGGGAATTTATCACACCACCCATATAAATCCATGCACCGCAAATCATGTTGCTCGCAAAGCTGATACTGAGTCTTTGAATCAATACCACTTACAGCACTCCTGTGTTAATGCCACATTATTAGCATTTCCATGGACTGTGCCAAATATGGTCGCCCATCCACTAGTGTCTCCTGTGAAATGGTGATGAATATGTGTCAGTTATTCTATAAATCAAATATCAAATTACAAAACAAAAGTATAAAAAATTGATAATGAAATCAATTAAAAATTTGTTTAAGTAATTGAATGATAACATAGATGGTAAGGGAGAAAAAGCTAGGCAAACATCTGGAGTTTTCCCCTTTTTTGCAGTTACAAATATTTCAAATGTATGTATCAGAAGATATATAATGGAACTAGATAATTATTTGACATACATATATGCATCTTGAAAAATATTACTTGTTTCTAATGCTGACAGTTTACATGTTTCATCTTTAATTTTGAGGTCCTCAGAAGAGAATACAATCTGAATTGTTTTGTCATATGCATATTGCTGCATATGTATGTGTAGATCCATACTTGATAGATGTAATGACTGTTAATAAAATATGTCTCACCTGCTCTTCTTCATAAAGCAAAAGCAAAGTTCCTTTTAATGAAGACTATCTAGTCCTATAGAGTGAAATCATATTTTCTCAATTTGTCAGAGGACATAACCAGCTTATTTGCCAAATTTCCTTCTCCTTTTCTGCAAGAAAATTCTATTCTTTTTAAAAAAGAGGCCTGATTCTGAAATATCATTACTTTAATATATGCTATTAAAATGGTGAGATACATGTTATAATGTAAGATACTGAAGTTTGTTTACAAATAGAAAAGTAAATTTAGATAGTTGCCCACAAGTCCCCTTTGATCCCTGAAACCTTTAACTTGTTTCTATTTCTTATTAATACCCCCAATTGTTTTTAAAATAATTCTATTTGATGCCTTTACAAAAATTA
This sequence comes from Mirounga leonina, assembly GCF_011800145.1. Taxonomy (NCBI): domain Eukaryota; kingdom Metazoa; phylum Chordata; class Mammalia; order Carnivora; family Phocidae; genus Mirounga; species Mirounga leonina. The sequence continues at coordinate 69,561,072 of NW_023270316.1, forward strand.
TTTTTAATTTGCATTCAGAACATCCTCATGAGGCAGATAAACATGAAGGGTCTCTGATTCCCACACAGTGAAGAGGGAATGCCAAGCATTTGATTGACTTGCCCATTGACATCCAGACAGCTGCCCTCATCACTGAGCAGTGAATGGGCACCTACGATGTACTCTACTGTCTTAGCTCTGGTGACACCAAAGCAAATTAAAACACAAAGAACTCTTCTCAAGAAGTTCGCGTCTAGTGGAAGAAGTACAGTGAAAAGACAAGGCAGCCCTTAGTACAACCATACATGTACAGCTGTGATGCTGTGGAAACAGAGAGAAAAGGTGCTTATCTTAGACTGGCGAGAGAGCTTTAGGACAGGGAATTGGGGCCAGGGAAGCCAAGCTTCTCAGGTGAAAATGGGACCTGAACTGAATCCCAAAGGATGAGCATGAATGATCCACAGGAGGTGAGGGCAGAAGTTTCTGTGAGAGGGAAGCATGCATGAATAACAGGGGCAGGAAAGCAGATTCTAGAGACAGATGCCTGGCATTCCTGGACGATGTTGTCTCACTTTGATTGCTAGTTGGGCAGAGCCAAGGAATGGCAGTTCAGTGTGGTAGAATACACATAGGATTCTTTCAGATTCAGGAGATCTGTGTTTTAGGGCTACTCGCTCATTAGCTAGACATGTCAACTTGGCATCAGCTTCTTCAAGTAAAAATATACATGTTATATTAGACAATATATACACTCCCAACATACAGACCTGAGATGGCCTGTAAGAGTTTTGGTGATCTGGCCTCTGCTTACCTCCTCACCTTCTATATCCTTGTTCACTCCGATCAAGCCATTCTGGTTTTCTGTCCCACAAACACATTTTCTTATTTCATTGAGCCTCAGGGCTTTTACACTTGCTGTTTCTTTTGCCTGCAACTCTGTTCCTCTACGGTTTTTCATGGTTTGGTCCTCAATTCAAATGTTATTATCTCAGAGAGGTTTTCTCTGGTTGCATCTTTAAAATAACCCCCCCTTCAGGTCACTTTCTATCCCATCATCTTGTTTTCTATTCTTTCTGGCATTTATCACTTTCTGCAGTATTTAGTATTTAAATAAATATTAATACTTAAATACATTTTATTTTTTTATGTACAGGTTTATTGTCCTCCTTGTTCACATGGTCCACATGAACTCCATGAGGATAAGACCTCCTCTCCCTTGAGCCTGCTGTGGTCGGGTGAGTTGAAGAGCCCCTGGCACAATATAGGTCTGTTCAATGAATCAGTTCTCTAGGCAGAGCCCATTCACACTTTATGAAATGTATTCCTGCAGCTGAACCAAATTACCAAGCCAAAAAGAGGTAGTCATAGGAAGACATTTAAAATTAGAATATGGGCATCCAAGTAGATTTCAAAATATGACTTCAATTTTTATCAATTTTATATTTCTGGTTTAAGCAACTCCTACCTGTGAAAATTCTGGTCATCATCACAAATTAATTGGGAGAAATTATTTGTGTTATAATAGGATTCCCTATAGAATACCAAATCATCTCTTCCCTTTCATGACAATTATTATTTGGTTCAAGCACAGTTTGAGGGCATTCACAAGGGGAGGTGGGCATTTGGAGCTGAGTGGGGGGACTCACCACAGTTGTCCTCGTCAGCCCCATTCCCGCAGTCATCCACACCATCACAGTGAAAAGCACGGGGTAAGCACTTGGTAAGATTCCCACAGGGAAAGTATCCTTTTTGGCAAAAAGGAGTACTGCCCTCAGTCAGTAGAAAATCTATGTGAAAGAGGGGACAGAAATCTCATGTAATAGAAAGAAAGTGTTAATATGGCTAAACTTTTTCATGGCATCCCTTTTAATTTTCATAAGAACTCTATGAGTTGAGTTTGGTGTCATTCATAGCACACAATTTCTTTGAATAATATTCTTAATTATAACATTCTAAACAATCACAGTCATATCTAACACCAGCTATACCAACAATGGGATCAAGGTTTATTTTGAACTAATTTCAGGAAGGCAATTGTAAACAAAACCAAAGTAATTGTCTTACTTTTGTGTGAAATCAAAGAACTGTCCATTCTTGGAAACAGAAAGGTAAAGCCATGAGCTAACAGAATTAAATAGATGGATTTATTTACTTATTGACCCTTTATGAGAAGGATTTGAGGCGACATAATAAAAATACATATGCAAAAGGACAGTTCAAGTGTGAATTAGAGAGAAATCTAGAACCACATTTGTTTTTTGTTTTTTTTATTCTTATGTTAATCCCCATACATTACATCATTCGTTTTAGATGAAGTGTTCCATGATTCATTGTTTGTGCATAACACCCAGTGCTCCATGCAGAATGTGCCCTCCTCAATACCCACCACCAGGCTAACCCATCCTCCCACCCGCCTCCCCTCTAGAACCCTCAGTTTGTTTTTCAGAGTCCATCGTCTCTCATGGTAGAACCACATTTGAATAAGGAGAGATAATAGTAAGAACACCTAACACTCATTGAGCTTACTGTGTCCCAGGCGATTTGCACAAGTGGTTTATCTCTGTTATTCCTTCAACCAGTCTATGTATGGGTGATATTTTCTCTTAATGTTTCAGGTGTAAGGAAGTTAAATGCAGTCATCAGTTTGGAAAGTCACAGGTTTGTTCTCTATCCTGCTATATTATAGAACATTATATCACCAATCCAAGGGAACTCCTGGCCTTGATGCCAACCTTCAGTGACATGGTTAGGAGCCCCTTGCTAATGCCCCTTGCTCCCTTCAATTAGTGCCTGAGTGTACACTCTCCTTCAGTCAATTTCTGTGAAGTTTCATCTTGCATTCCTTTAAAAAAATACATGACTTCCACAATTGTACTAGAGTATTTACGAAGAGCATCTCTTTGTTTTCTGGAAAGTACTCTTTCGAAATTGAAAGAATGTCTCTTACATCTAAATTTCCGGAATGTTTTTGGTCATCCTATCCACAGAGTAATTTTGTCAAAGTTAATTATATTCCTTTTTATTCCTTTTATCATATTCTCATTCAACCTAGCCACTATTTAGCTTTTGTCTTCTCATATGTTCCCTGCACAAGGAGACTATTTTTAATCTGTCCTCACAGAGAACTTATGCCCCTTGAAATGCAGCTTCCTGCTTTAATTGATATCTTCATAACACAGTAGTTAACAGCGGGCCCTTGGGGTCAGGGGATGATTCAATACGTATATGGGGAGAGAGGATATGAGAACTAAATTGTCTTTCATAGGTAGGAAGTTCATAAAAAATAGTTTAACATCTTAGAAAACACATTATATTTTGTATTGTCTTTGCTCATTTTGTCTAATTTTCACTTCCCTTTAATAAATACATCAACACACACACACACACACACACAGAGCCTGGCCCTCCTTGGGGACAGCTGGACGTACCAATGCACACTCTACTTCAGAAGCTGCTGCTGCTACATCTTCCCCAGATGGAGAGGGTAGCCCTGGGATGCTTTTGTACCCATTGGATTTTTGTTCTTACCCAAACAAAAAATATTTGGTCTGCTATTGTTGCAGTGGTAGATGAGTGATTTACTATTAGCAACTTGGCATACGAGCAGCAGGTCTGACTATTTTAGGGAAATTCTGCTGTGTGGCTCTGGGAGTTGGCTTGTTAAGAGAGGCGTACTGAGTCATAGATTTTTTTTTTTTAAGATTTTATTTATTTGAGAGAGAGAGAATGAGAGACAGCACGAGAGGGAGAAGCAGACCCCCCGCTGAGCAGGGAGCCCGATGTGGGACTCGATCCTGGGACTCCAGGATCACGACCTGAGCCGAAGGCAGTCGCTTAACCAACTGAGCCACCCAGGCGCCCGAGTCATAGATTTTTAAATCTCTCCTTCCTCGTAAACATTTCTGTAGAGGGCAGATTTATAAAAAACTAGTAGTCCTCCTGTACTTGGAACATGAATGAGTGAGAATCAATATATCTTAGTGAAGCAGCTTTGAAAGCTTTTTATGATAGTAACTCACAGACATATATTTTGTATCACAATTCAGCATACAAACAGATACACGCTGAAAACAAAATTTCTTGAAATATAACTTGCTTTTTACTTTGTGGGATGTACTCTGATCATTGCTAGTCTATCTAATTCACATATGGGATCACAAGCTACTAAGTTGACCTCATGGTCCACTAATGGTATAGGACCCATTATTTATAAGTATTCATTAATGATGAAGTATTCTGGAGACCATCAGACTTACCTACATTGGAATTCTCTCTGCCATTAGACTTCAAGCAAGCTACTTAAGCTCCAAATTTAGTTCCCTCATATTTAAAATAAAGTTCATGTAGTATCCCCCTTATGGATGTGTTTCAGGAGCTAGATAAACTAATGCTTGTGAAGTACTGGAGAGTGCCTGGTGCATGGTAAACCCTCAGTTAATGTTGGTATGAGGGCAATTTCAACACAGGGCAAGAAAATAGGACTTTAAGAAGGAACCTCTAATATAGAATGCAAGCTTGCTGTGCCTTAGCGTTGTAGAATTTTTTTTATGTGATTTCTAAGAAAGAAATAACAGGGACTATAATAAAGCTTCCCCTACTTCCTCATGTTTTTCTATTTGAAAAGCCATATGACATATATGGTTTCTATTTTAAGCAGCCTCAAATCACTTTGAAAGCTAACAGGGAGTTGTAAATGATAAAAAAAAAAAAAAAAGAGCAATGAAAATGCCCTTACAACCTCATAGTAACAATATTTTCCTAATGATCTAGTAGAGGTGATTAAACATTTGATTAAAGACAATTTTGAAACAGAAAGCTGAGGCTGTGTAAGACAATTTGAAGGCAATATATTGTGTTCCCTTGTGGGGTTTACCATGAAGGCAAACTTGAGTTCCTTGCAGGCTGGACCCAACTAAATGTCCATCTCACAGATGCAGATTCAGAGCAAGATAAGTAATCAGTTGTCACAGACAAGAGGGATCAACTTTATTTCCTTGTCCCTGAAAGAAAAATGGAATACATCTAGCAAGTTACAGTGAGGGAAGGGAAAGGGAAAGACCGACCATGTACAAACAGAACTTATCAATTGCATTTCTCTTAATTCCCCATTTTGCACTCAAGAATGGCATCTTCCTGAAGACATGCTCAAGGTATAAATTTTATGTGGAAGGAAAATAAATAAGTGAAATCTATTCCCTACGCCTTCCCCTCTGTATCCTAAATCCCTATTGTCCAAGTGCCTGGTACTTACTTGGTGCTCAGTAATTTTTTTAATGAACAAATGAATTAATGGGTCATTTAGGAATAAAAAGAATTGAAGGAAGAGCTCTTTTCAAAATTTAAACTTCCCAAAATTGCAAGCTTATATTTTATTTTAATAACAAAAATATTGTTTAGTTTTCTAAATATTCCATTTATTATTTTTTTCCTGGTCATTATACAATTTAAAAAATAATTAAGAATTCCTGCTGTATTTGGCACATACTGAAAAAGAATCAATAGCCGTCTGTAGAAAGCATATTCTGCCGTCTAGTCTTCCTGCCATCTGTGGAAGTGTAAAGAGATAGTTTTTATTGAAACTTGGGGATTATTAAAATGGAGGATGCCTGCATAAAAGCTATGTTGATAGCTTCTGCAGTGATTTCTATGGGACCCCTGCCAAACACACAGCTGAGAGGAGGTTCGAACATGTGAGAGAAAATTGCTCAGTGAGTGCTTCTTCTCTCCTCTGGTCAATATTCTGGACATGTCTGTGCAAAGAGCTTTTTAAATGACTCCTTGAGAGCCTTTTGAGGCCAACTGGACTGCTGCCCAAGAACATTTTTTGCTGCCTGCCAACACCTTCCTCGTGTTCCTGGGAAACAACAGGTGAAGATGCTTTTTTAGGTCCTCAGTTTGAGAATCCATGGAGCTGTGCAAGTCCCTCTTTTTTTCCTCTGATTCTTTGCCAGTACTAGTCCTGCATGAAGCTGAAGACAGCCCTTTTCCCTTCAACCTGGTGTTCTGGCTGAGATTCTTTCCACACTAACACCAGAGATGACAGCTGTACTGTCCCAGGGGGGACATAGAGGATCCTGGCCAATGAGGCCATTTCCCAGAATGCGCCACTCCTAGTGGAGTTCAATTCAGATGCAGATGAAGCCTCTGCCATTGACGAAAGAGCCAGCTTACTCTTTAAAGAGCAGCACGGGAAGAAACATTTATTTCACATGCAGAAATGTTAACTGAGTGCCTTCTATGTGCTAGGTCAACAGGGTAGACAATGCCCAGTCCCACCTGGAGCTCAGGTGCTAGGATGTCTAAGAGGAGCAGCAATTCCATTCACGATGAGAAGCAAAAGTGAATCGAGCTCATTCACTGAATCCACCTTCTAGAAGCTCTCCTATTTCTAGGAAGAGTCTGAGCATCATAAAAGCCCACCTTTGTGGGATGGATGATTTATTGTTTGTGTGGAGATAACTATTAAAGTCTTTCTAAAAAACTTTAATGTTAAGGTGAGTGGAGAGAAATTGGTTTCTTGTTTGTTGTTGTTTTTTTTAAACTTAGAAATCTTATGCTTTTATGCCTCTGTTTGGTCCTCCCTTCCCTGACAGTATTGTGTGACCGTATCAACCAGGATGTATAGGATCCAGATCTAGTTTTATTCATACATTTACCCACCTCCTTTTCATTTCAAAGATTGCTGCCTTAACAGAATTTCTCTAAACCCCTATTCTCTGTCATGTTCTTCTGGGACAAACCAACCATCTCAGGCTGGTGAAAGTCCCTCGGGATCCTATTCACAGATGTTCTGTGGAAACTATCACCCCATCTCCCTCTGCAGATGATTGTCCAGTGTTTGAACAAACAGATTTGGGGAAATGATGACAAACCACGTGGAACAGAGTATAGGCTCAAGAAATGTTGGTTTAAATTAGAAAACAAGAGAACTTCAAATTGTCAATATCATCGTCAACAGGGATAGATCTCAGCCCCATGTTTCCCTTGGCTGGGTGCATTTATGTGGATCATGAATTGAATGCTGTGGCCCTTGATGAGTTATAAAGATATAAGGGCACCAGGAAGACTTCTCTTCCAAAAACGTCTCTGCTACTCACCAATAAACTGCTTAAACTTCACCTTTAGGGATGAATTCTTTTAAGTTAAAATATTGTCTTTTAGTATTTAAATACCAATCTTGTTCTGCATGAGTTTGAGAGACTATCTTCTTCTTAAAACCTGCCTGAACACAATGGACTCAGAGAATGATCACCGTGGTGGATGAAGGAATAAGAACATGGAAAGAGTGCTTGTGGAAGTGAAGCGTGATGGAAGCTTGGCATGGGAAATGTGGAAAGGAGAGAAGGTGCTTCCCTTTTCCCTTCCCTCACTCTTCTAATTCATCCCGTCTGCTGACTGCTTAGTGTCAAGGGACTTTCACTGGGTTTTCTTCCTCTTGGCGGTAATTCTCCCAAATTCTAGTTCCATTGACTTACAGATTTACCTACATACAAGACTGCTGCATGTGCCTGGGCAGGATGTACCTCACACAAGCATGGGGCACCATTCACATAGACAGCTGGTGTCGAGCCACATAGAAGCCACACATTCCTAGGCTGAGGCCCTGGGTGCTTCTTTGATGATGCACAAAGGATGATGTTCTTCTTCCCTGCCCTTGCTGAAGTTGTCCATCTATGTTTTATATTCCACTTCACCTCATGTTCTCAGAATCTCTCTCTGTTAATTATTATCTTTTTCTCCTATATTTTAATATCCCTGTCTCTCCACTGGTTTTTAAACTCATGTTAATCTTATTCAACCAGCTCTCATCTTCAAAACAAACAAACAAACAAACCAATCAAGCAAGCAAACAACCAATCAACCCATCAGCCCAGATCCTACTGTATCCACAGTAGAACTGAGACCCACTTCTCTCGTCAAAATTAAATTTCTCAGAAAAATCATACAAGTCAATATCTCCACTTACTCACCAACCTTTCTGTCTTCCACCCACAGCATTTGGTCTTGGCCTTGCTGCTATCTCCCATCAGAATCATTAATGTCCTCTTTGTTACTAGATGCAGTAGGTACTTTATAGTTTTCATCTTCCTTAGTTCTCTGTAGCATTTGACACAGCCAATCACAGCCACTGGGCTGAAACCTTTTTTCCCACGGCTTTGTGATGTCTCACTGCCCTGGTTTACTTCCTCCTCCATATTCTCTAAAGGTCCTCTCCTCTATATCTCCTTAATGTATTGGCTCCTTCGTCTTTGTCAACACCCTTAAGATCACTGTTAAACATACGGTCAGAGATTTCTCAGACCATAAAGTCAATTAAAGAATTAAGAGGGATCTGCAACAAGTTACTAATATTTAGTTTTTCAAGTAAGAAAAAATTTTAAAACCCTAAGTTACCATGTATTACAATAATGATTTATTAGAAAAATAGTATTTTATCATTAAAAATTACACAAAACATATCCACAGGAAAAAAAGACAATCCTTTAAAAAGAATACACTTAGCTTTATGGAAAAAACTAGCTTATTTATGCTCCTGGACTGGTGAAACTTTCATTCCTGATGGCAGTGGCCCGGAACACAGTGTTTGGAACTAGGAGTGAGAAAATTGAATCTGGCAAGTTTACCAGAATTCTTTAGAGAGCTTAACCTTCTGGTCTATAACTCACAAATATTTTCACCCAGTCTGTCATTCGTCATTAACTTTGCTTACGACAGGGGCTCCAGGGATGGATCTATCAAATTCTGACTTTAAAATAACTATGCAAAGTAAAAATAGAAGGTAACTTGATTTAATAAAGGATATCTGTAAAAACTGATAGTACATAATCTGCTTAATGGTGGATTTTTGAAGGCTTTCCTTTTGAGATTGGGAACAGGACAGCAATGCCCACTATTTCTATATCTATTCAACATTGTCCTGGAGGACTTTAGCAAATGTAGTGAGACAAGGCAAATAAATCAATGGTTTAAATATTGAAAGAAAAGAAATAAAACTGTCATGATTTATGAATGATATGATTATGAACAAAAAAAATTACTAGTACTAGTGAATTTAGCAAGGTTTCTGAAAATCAATGTCATTTCTGTATGTCAGCAACAAAGAATTAGTTAATAAAATGTTTAAAAAATACCTTTGATTACAGCATCAACGTGTTCTATATTTAGGAATAAATCTAACAGAAATCTGCAAGACATTTATGTAAAGTATATAAAATTATTGAGTGACATTAAAGACGCAAATAAATGGAGACTTAATATTTTAAAGAAGTTAATTCTTCACCCAATTGACCTACAGGTTCAAAGAAATGACAATAAAAATCCAGGAGTGTTTATGTATATATGCATAGAAATGGATAAGTTGTTTCTAAAAGGCATATATTTCTAGAAGCTCAGTAAGAGCCAGGTCAGTCTGGATGAAGGAGAACAAGGCAAGAGAACTTATCTGTAAACTAAGACTTATCATGTGGTCACAATAATTTATGCAGTGTAATACTGGGGGGAAAGGGTGAACAACAGGCAAATCCAATGGAATAGAAAGTTCTGAAAGAGACAGACAGATGTGAACGTTTGATTTATGACCCAGTGGCACTGCAGAGCAGTGGTGGGGGGTAGGTACTTCTAGGTGGATTATATTTAAATATTAAAGGTAATCCAATCGACGTTCTGGAAGATAATGCGGGAAAAGTCTTTATGACTTTGGGCTAGAGATTTTAAGGAGAATACAAAAAAAAAAAAAAAAAAAAAAAACCACCCAGAAAATAAAAACGTTAATCATAAAGGAAAAGAGAGCTGAATTAGACTATATTAAAATTAAGAACTTCTGTTGCAAAAAATGAAAAAAAAATATACCATTAAGAAAGTGTAAAGGCAAGCTACAGAGTAGAAGATGTTTCAGAAAGTTTGTAATTAGAATGTATGTATGTGTGAGTATATGTGAGTGTGAGTGTGTGAGTGTGCGTAGTGAGAGTGTGTATGGAGGGGGTGAAAGGGAGGTCCTACAAATTAATGAGGAAAAGATGAACAGTAAATAGAAAACGGACAGGAAACTAAACAGACACATAAAAAAATGGATACACAAATGGCCAAAAACATTTGAAAAAGTATTAAATCTAATTAGTATGCAGGGAAATGCAAATTAAAACTACAGGCTATCACTACATATTACCAGTATGGCTATAATTTAAAAAACCACCAATCCTACACCATTTGGCGAGGATGTGAGGCTATGCAAACTCTCATGCACTTGTGGGGTGTTCCTTGGAGCAACGGCTTTGGGAAACCACCTGTCATTATCCGTTAGACACAAAGCCTTGAAAACCTGATGAGTCAGCAGCTTAAATTGGCGGCATGTACCCAGAGAAATGCATGCACGTGCGTACCCGGAGACTCAGACAAGAATATTCACTGAAGCATTCTTCATAACAGCCTCAAACTGGAAACAACCCAAATGTCCTTGAAAAATAAAATAGATAAAAATTGTGGTGTGTTCATCAGTGGCATATAGTATAGTATTGAAAATGAACAAATTAAGTCATTCAAGGTGATGTCTGATCAAACACAGGCAGCAGAGAGTTCTTTACTTTTTATAATTGTTGTGTATTCTGGCAGCCCTATGTCTACGGGAATAAGATTTTGAGGCTTTAGCTTGTGCCAAAATGCACAATATCCCAAATGCAATTTTTCTCCTTTTTCACTTCATCATTCTTTTTTTTTTTTAATTATTATGTTATGTTAGTCACCATACATTACATCATTAGTTTTTGAGGTAGTGTTCCATGATTCATTATTTGCGTATAACACCCAGTGCTCATCACAACATGTGCCCTCCTTAATACCCATCACCAGGCTACCCCATCCTCCCACTCCCTCCCCTCTGAAACCCTCAGATGGTTTCCCAGAGTCCATAGTCTTTATACCCATTTCAAAAGTCATTTCTGTGAGAAATTTACTGATCCCCTCCAGAATCTCTCTAGAGTAGGAACTTTCTCAGGTTGTCTGGGTGGCTCAGTGGATTATGCATCTGCCTTCAGCTCAGGTCATGATCCCGGGGTCCTGGGATTGAGCCCAACATCGGACTCCCTGCTCAGTGGGGAGCCTGCTTCTCCCTCTGCCTGCTCTTCCAGCTTCCCAGCTTGTGCTCTCTTTCTCTGACAAATAAGTAAAATCTTAAAAAAAAAGTATGAACTTTCTCCTCATCAAGGCATCTTACACATATCTCTATTGTAGTATTTATGACATTTTATTATAGATATTTTTTCTTTTTCCTATGGTGTATTGTGCCCCACTAATGAAAGGGAACTTATTCTACCAATTTCAATTCTCCCAATGCCTCGTGAAGTTTTCAGTTTTTAGCACTTACTATATGCCTCAAAATTGTTATCTAAACTTAAGTAACATATTCAGGGGTAGCTGTGTTTCCATAATTGGACTACATATACCTAAAATGCTATATGTGGAAGTGGGGAGTACACGGGTACTTCATGATAATCCATGTCAGAAGCATAGGTCCAACTTGAGTGTACATGTGTCAGATATGACGTCAATGTGGGTTAGGTGCAGATAGAAGCTTTATGTTCATTTCTCTCTTCTCACTTATCTACTATCAATACTATAGTTATTTCTTATATTGGCATTTTTAAAAAAATATTTATTTATTTATTTGAGAGAGAGAATGAGCAGGGAGAGTACAGAGGGAAAGGGAGAAGCAGACTCCCTGCTGAGCAGGCAGCCTGATGCATGGTGCTCCCAGGATGCTGCAGGGCTGGATCCCAGGACGCTGGGATCATGATGTGAGCTGAAGGCAGATGCTTAACCAACTGAGCCACCCAGGTGCCCCATATGTTGGCATTTTTGCTTGAAGTTATCTACCATTGAAGGGGAAAGGTGGTTAGGTCTCTCCTAATTTCCAGGAAGATTCTATGTACGTTGAGGTAAGGTGGCCCACACTGACTTATAGTATATGCTCTGTGTCTGGGAATCAGTATAAATATTTTCCTCATACTTTGCTTTTTACAAAACTCTTGCAATTCACTCATACAATGGACACAAATCACATCACCTTTGCAAAACCCTGTGTTCCTAGTGAGGTTTTTCCAAGTAGATAATTTTAGCATTAGTTACAGTAAGAGTGGCATTTATAATTGGGAAGTAGGAAACAGCCATAAAGGAATAGTTTCTGAACAAGGGAACAGAATTTTTCACCAACACTCAGCATGGAGTATTATCCCTTTCCTGACTATAAGTAAGTTTACCTAAAGACTCTCTTATCTCACTCTCAGACAGAATTTAAGACTTTTGAGGGAATATTTTTGCAGTGGCCCTCAAAAGAAGAATGGAAGTGAATCAATATCTTTTGAATTTCTTATATTTCATGAATTTACATGAAAGAAAATTAAGAGTAGAAATATCTACAATAATAGATACACTATTTTTAGCTTAAGATACATTATTTTTAGCCTATGTGGTTGAGCCTGAAAATCTCAGACAAAAGGGTGAATAAGAAAGAGACAGAGAGGTGGGTAGGGGGAGGGCAAGGAGAGGGGAGGGCGAGGGAGGGAAGAGGAATGAGGGGAGTGCTTGAATTAGCACTCTTGTCTTGCTACAGGCAAATGACTCATCTAGTCGAGTCCACTGGCTGGACCATAATCAAGCAAAAAAGTGGATAATTAAAACGACATGACAAATGAAAAAGAGGATCTCACTCTAAATCAGAAGAGACGCCTCCCTAGCCATTTTGTCATGGGTTAACAGTTTCTTCCAAAAAAGGGAGTGGTAGAGACTACCTTATAGTTAAACGTGCACATTAATTATTCTTTTCTGGATCATACTGTCCACTAGGAGGCTGTATACTGATCATTAGACAATGTGGGTTCAGCTATTTCTTTGCTAAATATTTAATTTGTTCTTATAATCCTCAAAATTAAAAAAAAATTCAAGAAGAATTAATATGTTAAATAATGCCGTGAACGCAATTAACATCCTGATATGCACAAAGAGTATAGGAAGGAATTAGCATTTCTTCTAGGAAAAAAAGCCTACTTATATTTTGATGTGCTAACTGTAATACCAGTGTTTCCAGAGGTGTGATCCATAGGACAAGTTTATCAGATCACCTGGCTTGCTTCTGTACTGTGCAGAGTCCTGTGCTCTAGCCTAGACCTATTGAATCTACTGGGGACGGAGTCCTAGAATCTATTCCTTTAACATCATCACAAGTGGTTCTTAGAAACCCAGCAGTTACACCAATATTATGGCCGGGGCTAAGAGATTATTTGGTGTGCTGAAGGCCAAAGGCTGGTGAAGGATAAGGCAGTGGCTTGAACACAGTTTTGCTAACCCTAAGTCTAACATACTTGCCACTCTGCTGCCTCCCCTACCCTGATCCCTTACATTCATATGGCGCTTCACTACTCCAAATCTCTGGTTTGTGTGCCCATCAGTGTCCAATTTCTGATAAAGCAAAATCTGAAGAATGAAAACCACCTTCTTTTCCGAGCTTCTGCATCAAGATGATCTGTTGTGAGCAAGTTCTGAATATGCTCCATTTTCCATAGACACAAAATGATTGCTACTATGTTTCTTCATTAAAACATTAAGCTCTTAGCAGAAAGAACTCTCCACAAATATGAATAGAGAAAAAGCCACCGGTGTGAGAGGAACTAGCCCCCTAGGTGGGACTGGATGAGCACTAGGACTGGGCTCCAAGCCTCTCTCCGAAATGGGTTGAATGCGGCCGGGCCAGCAGGTGCATGGACCTACAGGAAGTGCGCACATTGGGACTGAGCTCCTGATGATGAATGGAGGATGAAATAGCTCTGCCTGACTACCCAAGGTTGTGAATTTGATATCGCCCTGCCCATGCCAGCAGTGAAAGCAGCAGTGGTGATTTGCAAACTGAACATGAGATTTGGAACTGGTAAAATCCCTGAGATTCGAACATAAATGACAGCTCAGATCTGAACACTTCAGTAGGCTATGTCGAGGCAATTATGGGAGCCCTACTAGGGAGAGGCGTGCAGGAGGAAAGTCCCTTCGACTTTATGAAAATGTCCAGGGCTCCAGAAAAGGGAGAATTCATACCTGAGGAATTAGATGATAGTGCTTTAAAAAGCAGTTTAAATCTGTATGATTAAAATTCTCAAAGAAATAATGGAAGGAATAGTATCATGAGGTAAGAATGGAAGTTTATAAAACCAGAACAGACAGATTTAAATACAGTTGGAATTATTGGAATGGAAAATATCATCACCAATATTTTTTTTAAAAATTTGAGCAGATTGAGTAAAAAATAAACTGGAATTATAGAAAGGAAGAAATAGTTAAAATGATCTCTCTCTCTTTCTCATTGAACACTTTATTCTAATAACACAGAACTTCCCTGGGGAAAGAAAAGAGTCATATAGCCCTGGGGAGAGTAATGTGGCATGGAACAGTGGTAACCTGAATAGAGTGATGGCTAGTGTAGATCTATAACACCTTAAAAGAAACCCATTGGAGAAATGTATTTCAGAATTTATAATTTGCTTTATTCTAGAAAGTTAATATGATGCATATGCTATAAATGACATAACATTCCCTGCTGGGTGTGGGGCAAAATCACATAATCAAGCACATTAATATTTATCTATATCATAATGTGTGAAGTTTTGCAGTAAAATTATAAATGAAGACTCTAAGTTGCTTCTGGTCAATTCTGACCACATTTTGTAGGCAAAAGAGTTCATACTCTCAGTTTTCAGAGCTCTCTGGATTTCAGAATTGTCAAGAAATCACCATGGACCTACAAAACCAGTGCATGTTGGGGTTGAAGTGATAAGGAGACATAGTACGAGTTTGCTTGTGTTTGGACACATGTTCTAGCAATCTGAACCACAGAAATGAGGACTGCTGACCAGGCCAGGAGCCACTGGGGCTGGCTAGCCACAAATAACAGCAAGGAGACCAGGGCCTCAAAGGGGGACAACAGGTACATGAAGACCCGGAGAGGAAGCTCAAGAGTCACAGGAGGCGATTAGAGGTGAAGCATGCTTGAAGAAGGAGGAAATAGAAGGGCAGTTGGATTCCAAGGGGGAAACAACCAGGTGGATGCTAACAATCAAAGTGGAGAAGTAGGAATGGGAATCAGGGAGCACGAGATATGAAAAGCGGGAAGCTTGAGCTGGAGAAGGTAAGAGCTCAAAGAGCAAGAGAGTTGAAAAGTGGAGGCAGGAAGACTAGAGAGAAGAGGTTTTAGAGGCCGGGAAGCCTGGAAGAGACCACAAAGAGAGGTTGAGATGGAGAAACGACAGCAAGAGAGGCCAGGTGGGCATCTGAGACAGATGTGCTCAGAGGTGAGGAGAAGAGGGGGTAAATGTGGTGGGAGGCGAATCTAAGAAAGGAGCACTGGTCGGGGTGCGGGGATGGGGAGGCTACGGGGAGGGGGCGCCAGGGAAAAGAGAGAGCGTAAACAAGAACAGACGTAAGGACAGAAGCCAAAACAGTGGAGAGTAGGAGCGACATAAGACAAGAGGTCTACCGTTTTATCAATAAAGCCGATTCCTCAACTGCAATTCCTTTCTAATTTTACCATGTTCAAAAGTTTATTTAGTCACAGGAGCATGAAATCATTTTATTTTGATTTGAAGATACTTTTCTGAGGTATTTAACAACGTTGAAATTATTGCAAACTTCATTTTTTTCCCGTACATACTCAATGACTGGTATGGGGTGAGAAATTGATGGGTGTGAATAAAGCATAGAAGACAGGTATATTTTTTATTTTCAGATAATTCCACTACTACGTCTCATGTAAAACAAGCACTTTAATTTTTTTTCCCGATGAATATTAAGTTATATATTTACCAAGCAAGTAAACCAAGCTACTTTGGGTTCTTAAACACTATATATATATATTGTATATATATTCCAGAAAACACTGTGCATTTATCATTATATAATTATGTGCACAAAAACTATTCTTAGTTAATTGAATTTTATTCAGGCCACAATTTTACAGGATAAAAGTGTGCCATTTTTCAAAAATAACTTATTTGAAGGCATACCAATTTTGTCTCTAAAATCCAGGTGACAGCCAATTTTGTTAGTTCAAGTAAGAGTTCTTAAAACTCTTAATATATCTGGTTTGTATTTATTTATAGTTCAACTAAGAGTCCTTAAAACTCTTAATATATCTGGTCATATTTATAAGATGAACAAATGAATAAACGTCTGTTGCAGCGTGTATTTACTTAGTGCCTTTAGAGAGAACACATCTCAAATAGCTTTCTCTTCTGGGTTTCTGATATTTTCCCTCTTCGCTCACAGTGGGCTCTTTTCAGCCCTCAAGCTGGTGAGTTTCTTTTTCATTAGTGGTGCCGCATTAGTCTCTCTGTATGACTGGCCTGCAGTATAATTGATTTTCACAGCTCCCAGCAGCATGATGTAATTGTGTGAAATTAAAATTTAGTTGGAAAACCTTTTCTCAAGTCACTGCAACCAATTAGAAGTGACATTACTTAGAAAAAGAAACATCCAAGCTGAGCTTTGAACTTGTCCATTAGGGGGCAGTCAAATACTGCTCACTTCAAAATATTGTTCAGGCCCCGTTTCCAAGGTTAGCAAATCATTTAAGTAGCAACTGGTAGTTACCAAGTAGCAATCTGGGCACTTCATGCTTTTAATTTCCCATAGAAGCCCATATTTTTGGTTTGTCATATTGTCCATAATAAGTCCACAAAAAACTTTTGTTGAGAGGAGGTGGCTTGAGGCTTGTTAACAAGGATACCCAGTGAATAAATTGATGATAAAATACATGTACAAAGTTATAAGGAGATAAGTTATTTTTACTTACCAGTTAATGCCTGTAGCTTAAGTTAGTCAATATCATTCATCCCTTAGGCACTCAAGGGTGATCATAGCCAGAAGAGAAAAGATAATAGTATAATGTCTACGTTTTCCTTTTGTTTAGCTGTGGCCTAAGAATCTATCGCAAATATTTATGTAAATTTAAAAAGCAACCTGTGCTCTTACATAATTTGGAATGACTTTTCTTTCTTTCTTTCTTTTTTATTTTTTTTAAAGATTTTATTTATTTATTTGAGAGAGAGAGACAGAGAGAGAGCATGAGAGGGGGGAGGGTCGGGAGGGTCAGAGGGAGAAGCAGTCTCTCTGCCGAGCAGGGAGCCCGATGCGGGACTCGATCCAGGGACTCCATGCGGGACTCGATGCAGGACTCCAGGATCATGACCTGAGCCAAAGGCAGTCGCTTAACCAACTGAGCCACTCAGGCGCCCCACTTTTCTTTATTGTAGCCTAACTGCTTTACCTTTCTAAAATTTTGTTGTGAAAAAGAGTTTCACTAGTTACATAGCAAATGCTTATTATTTTTATAAATAGGAGTAAGATATCAAAGCATTAATATGTCTAACTTTGAAAATAGATAAGTTTGAGTATAAAGGGTTAAATTAGCAATCAAAAGTCTGTAAAATCAGAATGAAATCAGAATGTGAATTCTGAAATGTAAAATCAGAAAATGAAAATTTCTAGGGAATTACAATGGAAATATTTATCAGGTTGGTACTGTGGATCTGAAATATGGCATTTACTTAGAAATAAAAAACAAATTCATCTGTTTAAAATTTCTTTCCTTCTTTTTTTAAAGAATACCATTACGTTGTGGTGAATAGTAAAACATTATTTCAGGAATAGATGTTTTTCATCTCAAAGATTTTGTTTTTCAAAATCAATTAAATGCATTACCATAAGCAAAAGTAGTACTATAGTAAAATTGGTTAACTATAGTTGCAGTTCCTCTACAGTTAAGAATTAAGGGTACAGATGATCACTACACAGTGTTTTGGATCCAAGAACCTACTTCTTCTATTCTTAAAAATCATATTAAATTGAATATTACAAACGTGCATAAGGACATATGAACTCAAGGAAGACCTGAAATCAAAGAAATGGACTACTTTCTACAACTGTATTTCATGTCAAGTGAGTTCATATAGTCTTTCTTTTTAAGAAACACGTTAAGATCATACTGAAAAGATAACTTACATTTCATGTAAAAGAGATTAAAATCCAAGATAGAAATCATGCTGAGTGTATTAGAATAATATTTTTAAATAATTTGAAACAAAATTTTAGTATTTCAAATTCAAACTAAATTTAATATTTTAAAAATCTTTTATTTGTTAGACGTTTGTAAATAACTGCTCACAAATACTGTGTTTTATTTCGAGATTAAAAATATTCAGTTGAATTCATCTAATAAAGATTGAGTATCTTAAAAACCTAAAACAAATTTCTCAGGAAATAAAAATAATTTCAAATTCTAACTTTTAGTCTCAGAGGTTTATCAAAATTCCTTAAGAAAGACTATGGACTTAAACAGATACATTTGAATAATAATAAATCCAACATGCCTTAGGTATGATATATAGATACAAGCGTACAACCTCACAACAAAACAAGTCTATATCTTTCTTTAAAACCAGGTGAAGATTAATTTTTTCCCTTAGCTTTACAAGAAAAATGCCACTAACTTGAAAATTAGCAGTTTGGCTGAAATAAAAATGTTTAAAAATTAAGAACAGTAAAGAGAATTATCTAAATAGATATACTTTTGTACGTTTTAAATGATTTTGATTTATATAGGTTTGCCCTTAGGGAGAGCTTCTGATATTTAGATTTGTCTGTGGCTTTTTTTTTTTTTTTTTTTGCAGTTCCCAGTTTAACTATGTTAGCAACGAAACAAGCAACTAACAGTTACATACATTTTATGAAGATGTTTCAACAGGTTGAAGTTTCATAAGGCAAAGTTTTAATTTATTAATTTGTCATACTTTTGTTACAAATACTAAAAATTATTTTCTCCATTATAATTGACATATTCAACCTTGTTTTTTAAAGATGTTTTATCTACAATTTTAATAACACATAAAAGCAAGTTTCCATGAAAAATTTGTTGCTAGGATGGGACTATAAGCAATTAGTGATCATGACAAAGACAGTGTAAACCGGATGTCTGTTTCTCAAACGCTGCATCGAGTCTATTATAAATATGCTAGAACTAAATAGAAATATTCTATTTCCTATTCTTTTGGAGTTGCACTCATTTAAGCGAGAAAGTAGCAGCCTTACCTTTGATATCTATCAGGACGATGAAATGAAGTAGTAGGAACATTGCAGTCAGTCTGAGGCTGAAGAGATGTTTAATACCAGAAAAATAACAATAGGTTTACAGCAACTGAAGTATTAGATGTATCCTCCTTATACCTCAGAAGGAGTTCTGATATAGTAACTTCGGTGCCTCCCATGCGTCTGAGCATGCTCACAGCTAGAACCTTACTGGCATGAGGGGAGACCGTGTTGTCACTAGCAGCCTATCTTTCTTGCTCTTTCTTTTCTGTTTCATTTTATTTTAAACCTACAGTTGTATTCTTGGTCGTTATTTCATTATAGGATGGACAGAGAGAGACATAAAGAAGACTTTGGTATTATTAGATAGGAAACATTTTTTTTTTTTAAATCACGTAAGAATTGTTTCCCCTCAAAGCATATAGTGCAATTTGCTCTTACTTAAAATCCAAACATATACGGTTCTTGCATATGAAGGCATATAGATTTACATTGAATAGGTGATGAAACTCTTTATAAGCATGTTTTTTAATGCGAGAAGCAAGTGACAAAAAGCTACTTATTGACAAATACACAGAGAACACCTATTCATGTGCACTTAAATATTTTCAAATAATATACAGAAAGATAGTAATGAAAATATATGGCCTTGGGTTTAACAGTCACTGTAAAACAGTTGCACAATATTTTAAACATTTACTTCCTCTATAACCATATTCCTTTTTTGAAGTGGATCATTTTCTTCTTGCTTTCAATTCTTGTTGCACGCCTACTGGAAAACATTAATTACAGCTTAATTCTTACATCCTGAAAGTGGCTTCTAACACAGCAGAGTTAGTGCAAGTTCAATTATAGGGACTTTTGGTTGATCCTAATGTAATCAGAAAGATTTCTACGAAAGTTCGTTGTAGAATTTTGTTGTCAGAGTATATGTTTTACTAACTGGGAAATGCCTACGTAGACATACAAAATAGTTTGTAGTCTTGATTTGGACAGAGGGTTTTGTAAGTGAATGATACGGATTTTCTTGCATGTTATTATTAATCGTGTCGTTAACAATACTGTTTGAAAAACTATCCCTTGATGACTGGCTATTGCTGTCACAAATCATAAGAGATGGGTTTTCATTGTTCTTTCTTTCATTCCAGCCTTTGATAGAATAAGGATTCAAAAGGAATTTGAAAGAGAAACTATTTTATTGATCACATAATGTGCTAGTTCTTTCTCTTTTAAGAAGTGAGCTAGGGGCGCCTGGGTGGCTCAGTCATTAAGCATCTGCCTTTGGCTCAGGTCATGATCCCAAGGTCCTGGGATCAAGCCCCGCATCGGGCTCCCTACTCAGCGGGAAGCCTGCTTCTCCCTCTCCCACTCCCTCTGCTTGTGTTCCCTCTCTCACTGTCTCTCTCTGTCAAATAAATAAGATCTTTAAAAAAAAAAAAAAAGAAGTGAGCTAAATTCTCCAGATACATTTAGATGTGTTCTCTCATTTTTCAAACCAAGAAAGCAACAAAGAGAATCAAGTATAAGATGAGAAGAAAATATTCAAAATCTTTTCTTACATTTCAGGCACTTTTTTTCTTCACTAGCTTTGGAGCCTTTTCAAATAAAAATTGCCATACTTCGCTTACAAAAAATCAGGGTGATCAGTTTTTCTTATATTTTGTGTTCTGCTGTCAAGAGGATGGATGCTGTTTTCTGGTATTGAAATATTGAGCATGAATTTTTAAGTGCAAGTAAATGCCACGAATTGCCCATCACAAATCTAATTGAAGTTTAAATATATAGTCCATGAAAATACAATTTTTAGAGAAAGAAGAAATGTCAAGATTTCAAAGAACTTACTAGACTTCTTCATGAATACTAAGCCTTGGAAATAGATTTAAATTGCTAAAAAGTTGAACCACCATCCCTTTGTTTTAGGCTTTTCAAAGCTAATCTTTGAAATATTAGGACACAAAATTTAGAACTCAGTAATTACAAACAATAGTTAAGAACAACTTTGGGTCATTATTGGTTTCTAAAGGCAGAAAAGGGCACGTATTGAAACATGTTTCAATTAATATGTTTTAACTTTGATTTATCTAGCGTGAATATCCAGCCTTTTGAACTGAAACCGAAATGGTTAAAATGTGCACAGGGGATAATATATGTGTTTAAATAAGGGTAAATGAATTTACTCTTTCCTTGGAGACACTGCTGGGGAGGAAGTTCCAGATAGTGCTTCACGCAGAGCTGAGAAGAGACTTGCAAACTGATTCAACCCTGGATATTAACTTCAGATTTGCACAAGTGTGCTTTATTGATCCTTGCCTGAATGAACTCATTCCTTCATTCCGGTCCCTGATGAGTAGCACCCATGTTTTCAGCGATAATAGTAAAAGCTCATGTAAAAATAGTATTTACTATATAGCACAATTCAACGTCATTCTGGATAGTTGGAGGGAGTTTATTTACTGAAAGTACTGATTACCTAGTTCTGTTGGGGGTGGAGGTGGGTTGGGGCACTTTCCTAGTTTCCACTGTAACTGTTATTTGTGTTTTAGACACCATTGTTACACATAAAGCTCTGAGCTCCAGAACATAATTTATTTAAATATTGTCAGAAAACCCTGATTTTGACACATTCTTAGAATTATGTGATCATTTTTCATATAAGCTATAATTCATTATCTTGCCAAACTAATGTTTTCACCAAGATGCTTCCTGAACATTCACTGTGCTTAATGCCAGTATGGCCTTGTAAACACCTGTCGCTTCTACAAATTATCTTGTTTTTTATTCATAAAACCTGATCCATTCGCTATTTACTATAATTTTGGGGTTTGGGGGAAAAGGATAGAGTGATAATCAATGAATGAACTATATTAATAGATAAGATTTGTTCTCAAAAAAATTTTGGAATAATAAATATCAGAATTCCAAGCTTATGATAGCAGGTCAAACAATGGCCATGTTCACTTGAGTAGTCTCTCTACCATAAATAAAGTTATAGTAAAGCCTTAATAATTCAGCCATATTAGCTAAGTATTTGTGATGATTATTGTTAGCCTTTCTTCATGAGATTATGTCACTAATTTATCATTCAGTAAGTGATATTTTGAGTAAACTTTTCAGCAGGGTGATAGATCTATAAGCACCCTGTTGGCAGAGCAAATCAGACTGAATCCTATGATCTCATTAGCATAAGCTGTCAGTCAGTTAAATCAGTCCTGATATAGGGCCCATTTTGAACAAGAGAGTCTAAGTTAAGCCTTCTAACTCTGATTTTCTACGTTTAAAATAATTTAAGCCATGCTCCATTTATCTGGGACTCTCAACTCTTGGCAAGTGCAGCTTTTAGGAGCATAGCTATAAAACCAGAGTAAAAAATATCACCAAGACATCCATTACTAGCAGTGTGGTAGATTAGATACTCTGAAAGGTCTTCTTGCTGGAAAATAATAACTCCTGCATAAAACAATTTTTATTGTATTTCTGAAGTCTTTGAAATGAGGGGAATTAAGTATAAGAGGAAAACACAAGACAAAACAAAACCAAAATGCTGAGATGGCAATGAAGAACAGTAAACAAAAGTAAAGGGCGCGATGCCCCTACAAATGAATGTGGATATCAGCACTGCAACTTTTAGACCAAGCCTTGGGTCAGTGGCAAGTTTTGAGGCTCCATGTCCGCCTCCTAAGAGGATACAGCTGAGCACTGTTAACATCATTTAAAACAAACGCGAACCCTGTAGGAAATCTCCTCAGTTTAGACTTTTAGGATTTACCCAGACCAACATCAACCAAACATTAGCTCATTATCAAAGATCAACTGAGTACACTTGGGTGAGAGTCAGCAGAAATAAAAGCAATAAATTTAAAACCCCAGCAGTTTCAAATATTGAAATGATCAGTTATAGAATATAAAATGTTTAAAGAAAGAGACATATGGAATCACAAACATGAGTAAGAAATAAGAAACCATTCAAAAGAAACAAAAGAGAATTTTTAGAAATGACCAATGTATTGTGGAACTTAAGAACTCAATAGATGGGTAAAATAGTTAAGACATAGTTGAAAAAAAAAAGTTGTACATTGGAAAAAGGAGGTGAAGAAACTATCTAGAAGGTAGTATAGGAATGAAAAAAGTTAAGGAAGTTAAAGAGATTTGAAGGAAAGCAAGAAAAGTTTTAACATACAGGTATTTAGAGTTCCAGAAGATAGTGAGAATGAAGAAGAGACAATATGTGAGGAGATAATGACTGAGAATTTTCTAGAAATGATAAAATATAAAATTTACAAATATAGGAAGAACAATTTCTAGTGGGCAGTACAAATAACAATAAATCCACTTCTAGACTTTTGGCATTGAAATGGTATAATATCCAATACACAGAGAAGGTTTTAAAAGAAACCAGAGATCTCCGACAAAGAGAGTACTTGAATGCTAGGCTTCTCAACAACAATGATGGAAGTCAGAATAAATAACATAGCACTCAAAGTTCTGAGAAAAAATAGTTGGCAATTAAAACTTGTGTATCCAGGAAAACTATCTTTTAAAGGGAATATAAAATAAAGGCAAGCACAAGATATATTAGAAAGTTAAGTAAGTACCAAAATGAAAGATGCAGATAAGAAGTTCAATGGCATTTCAGGGAAGGGAATAATCCATTTGAGTTGCAGAGACTATTAGGTAAAGCTTGAGCTCTGCCCATCTTGAATAATGGATTGAAAGATTAGGAAGTAACATCAACTATTCTCACAGTGATATTAAGACACAGTCAAGTAAGGCTGAAGGGAGAAGGAAGTAAACCAGATTCGTGTGTTTGTGTAAAACTGAGAGAACAATAGGATGGATATTCAAAGAGTGTATCAGAGGAATTATGTTACATTATTGCTCCTAATTCTTCCACTCCCTATGAAAGGATTATACACACCCACTTTTTGCCATGTGACTTGGCAGTATCTCTTATAGGTAGTGTGTATTTCTCTGATCCATTGATTTTTTCCCTTGGCCATGAGACTGGTTTTGACCAATTCGATGCGACCAGATGTAGCATGTGCCACATTCCAGCAGAGGCTTTAAATGTCTTCGTGTTGTGTGGCTTGACCTTTTGTGCTCCCCTACTCCTTAGCCAGAATGAGAGTGACATGCAGCATGCTTGAACCTGAGTTGAGCTAAGCCCAGAAGAGTGACAGATGATCCACAGACCTGTGAGCAAGGCATACATGTTTATTGTGGAAAGCCACAATATTTTTTGACTTTATTGCTGCTGTTTTGATTGCCACAGCAAAACTTGGCTCAAACAGATAGATAGATAGAAGTCATCAGTCCTGTTGTTTATTTTCCAGGACAAAAGCTGAAGACATTGACCTAGAGGCATGCTCTATGTATATTGAATAAGTTAATGCACAAATCCCAAATTTTCTTTTGGAATACCCTCTTCATGATATAGTATTCCTATATTTCTTAGAGTCAGTTATGTAAGGACTACTTCCAGAGATGGCATTCCTGTCACTGTTCACAAAATGATTCCTAAACATTAACTACGTTCTTTGATTTTTCTGAAATTCTGTGTAATATGACTGAACTTCAGTATGCACTTAGTAAATATGTGCTATTTTCTAGTGCATACATATCATGGTCTCTAAGTGCATACCTTTTAAAGCTTCAGGTAACATAAAATAAATTAGAACACTATTTGATGACTGCTTTAATTTTCAAGTCTGTGTGTTGAGTCTACCCTGAATGAATGTACTTTTATTTATAAAGTACGATCATGTATATTGTTGGGTAATGATCTTTGATGTAAGGTGAAAAGCCACAAATCATTTTTATCTGGATTCTTTTTGAATTCATTAAGCCAGCTCTTTGTTTTATAGGATCATAAAACCAGAAACCTGGCAAAGCCCAATGAAGCCCTCAAACCAGCCAGAATGCTCATAATGGCCATTACTCTCATCCTCTTCTTATTTCACCTCTCGCTTGAGGAAGAGCACTGATCCGTGCACTGTTTCCTCATAGTGTTACTTCACCTTTTGACAGCTGGATGAAATATCCAGAAAAGCACCCAAAATGTTAGTTTCAGATGGGAGAATGAGCAAAAAGCAAGGCCCCAAGCAATCAATAAATTGGATCATCTTGGATGGCAGAGTTAACTGCTCATTGTTCGGCAACTTGTGACAACTCATGATGGATGTTTTTATTTCATTTGTTGACATAGGCATTCGACAAACACTTATTGAGTTTAACTGTGGTTTAAGCTGAAGTATGAGGGAGTGTGGCTTGTAAGGAGGCCTGGACCTAAGGGGACTGTGGGGGAAGCCAAGAGCTTGTGTGGAATTAGAATGAGCATGGGAAGTGCTTTTTAAACCATGGAAAGAAAGGTAGACTTTTAGTGGCTGGAAGGGGAGAGCTGTTGAGAAGCTTTAACCAAATAGAAAGGGAGAAAAGTTGGCATGGCCACTGTGGAAGGTGAACTGAGGAAGACAGATCCCGAAGGTGGGAGGACCCATCAACTCTACTGCAGTGGTCCACAGGGAGGCATGAGCCAAGGCTGTGGTGGAGAAAATGGCGAAAAGGGAACAAATGCAAGATACATTTAGGAGGGAGAATTGAAGGGATAAGATGAGCAATGACAGGAAAGGGGAGAGGGAAGCCTCAGGTGACTCTCAGATCTTCAGACTGAGCCATTTGCTATGAGAACTAGAAGTTTCTTATCAGACACAGCATTGAGTGAATATTTCCATGTGCTGAATTTGAGGGGACTGAAGGACATCTCGATAGCAATGCCCAGCCAGCAGGTGGAAATAGAAGTTAGAATTCAGGAGTGAGATATAGTGTGGGAAACAAGGAGTCTCATTTGTGAAAATAATTACCAAAAATACTTTACAATAAAGGGATTAAAATGCTTCAATCCAACATTTTAAACCATCCAGTTGCTATATATCAGAAGATAGTCATTAGAAGCTTTATTTAAAAGTCATTAGAATTCCAAGGCGCTCAAGGTACCGGGTTACATGTAGCTAATTTCAGATTACTATCTCATGAGCATTCATTCTATGAGTAGCCTACATGAGCTCCGTTTGGCTATACCAAAGGAAAAGAGCTAGGAAAAGAAAAATTATAACCACACGGGTAGTAGATGAGATTAGGTAAGTGATTATATGCACATGTGCATATTCAAGCACATATGCAGAAAATTAGGTAGATCCTGTCAATACAAGGCTATTGGTTTTCAGAATGAATAGTTAAGGCACACAAAGCTAACAAATGAGTGGGAGTAACCCCTAAACTTTGTGAAAGTGTTACGGAGTTTTATTTTCACCAGTTTTGAGTTAGCAGCTAACTTTATGATCAAGCCGATGAGCCCAAAGAGCTGAGGCCAAACACAGTGATTCGTATGTCATTAGCTGGCATATGTTGAACTAGTTTTGCAGTTTAAAAACTGTTTTAATTACTAATTTTAGTAAATTGAGTCTGTTGAAATTTATAACAGATACCAATGACATACTTTATCTATACTTGAATGCTTCTCGTTTAATGTATCTTTCAGGAATATGAACAGATTATCATTCAATTAAAAAGTAACCCTTGACTATGATCAATTTCTCACTACATGAAACTCTGAACTCAGGACATACTGCAGAATAGTTGTTGTAAAAACATATTGGATTGCTTTGGATTTGGCAAACCTCCCGCCCATGGGCCAAATTTGGCCCCCCGCTCTAGTTCATCTGCATCTTGGCAAATATTCCCTATGTGAGTTTGGGCCTGCCAAGAGCTTCTGCAGCCCCCAGTGTGATTTTATTGCTGGGATTACTCCATTTGGGGAAGAGTCTGTGAAGGTTTAGTGATGCGCTATGGAGAACTGTGCAGTGCAGTTCAAAATGTCAAAGAGCAGCAGAGCCGGCTTCAGGTGACTGCCCCTTGGATAGCAGAGTGTTGGAGAACAGCAGTTAACCCTGGACTACCTCTTGTATGGAAACCACAGGGCTTCTCCCTTGCTTTTACTCCTCCCTTTTTCCTCCCCTTCCACCTTCTTAGCACTGCTCTAGGCACATCAGGAAATACTGCTGATGGAGTAGAGGGGTGATGTTTCCTTCATCAATCGTCCTCTTTATTCTGTGTATTTCTTTCCATTTCCCATTACCTTTCCCGTCTGTTTTCTTTCTCCCTCCATGTCTCCCTCATTTTAATTAATACAATATGGAGCTCAAATAGATTTTGATTAAAATGATTTTAATTCAATAAAAGAATTAAAATTTCTTTACTGAAAAGACTGTTAGGATTCATGTAATCCATGGGTGAGTTGGTAAATTGCCTGTGTTATAGTTCATGGAAAAGGAAAAGAGAAAATTGTTTTTAAACCTTGATTGACTTCTCTGTTTAATATTATAAGTTCCTGATAGAAAATTTTTTGTTTTATTCCTTATCATTACTTGATGAACTAAATATCATTATTATAAAAATACTAAAATGATTTTTAAGGTACCAGTACTGAAGTAAGAAAAACACTTGCTTTACTTCTTTCCCCAATATTACTTGGCTCTTAAAGGTTTTTTTTAAATACTCAGGGTAGTTAGTCATTTTTGTCTTTTAACTTTTGAAGAGAGAGACCCTTTAAGAAAAATAGCATCCTGATTCTAAGCATAACCACATTATATAAATCAAGAACAGATACGTCCTAAGCAAAGGATACTTAATTATGATTAGAAAAAGTGCTCTGATGAAAGTATTCTCTTAGAATATTCCTCCTTTGAGATGCCTTCCCTAGAGGTTCTTTCCTAACTTGAGGTGGTAAATGTGTGTTGCATGTGCTTTGGGACTCACTTGGGGTCTCATTGCAAATGAGGTAAGAGGGGTGACTCAGCCAGGGTTGAAGTAGGGGATAGAGGGATCCCTGAAGCTAATTACTGATGGAGAAAAAGCAGAGCTGGGAAGGTCTGGAGAGTCTGTTTTTGAGTTATCAAATCCCGGTGTAGCCCACAAAGAAGTGAGCATAAAATAGTTCAATATCAAAATCCAGGAGCAAAACATCGAGAACTTGTATGGGCGAGGTCTGCATCAGATCACACAAGGAATCCAAGAACACAGGACTTCTGAGGAGCTGGGAAGAACTTTTCAGGCCCTTGGAAGCTATTCTCTTACCAAATGCCAGAGTAGCTGCAACAGTACTGAACTCCATTACCTCTTAGAGAAATTGGCTATAAGCACAGAAAAGATGTTTCTGAAGAAGTGGGAGCCTGCATTGGGCAGAACATGCATTGAAGAATGTTGCTTTTCAAAATTCATGTGGGGATGTGCAGGACCAAATCAGGAATAAAAATAACTCGAGTAGGAGAAATACAAAGACATTAAGACAATACAAAGACAAATAAGGTAGATATGCTTAAAATCAGATCATTGATTCTTTGCAGACATGGAAAGGGAGAAATAGTCCTTCTAGCACACTTTTAATGGAATACAGAGTAATGCTGTGAAAGCCAGCATTTCCAGAGTGTCTGCACCAGCTTGCATTTCCACCAACAGTGTAGGAGGGTTCCCCTTTCTCCACATCCCCGCCAGCATCTGTCATTTCCTGACTTGTTAATTTTAGCCATTCTGACTGGTGTGAGGTGGTATCTCATTGAGGTTTTGATTTGGATTTCCCTGATGCCAAGCGATGTTGAGCACTTTTTCATGTGTCTGTTGGCCATTTGGATGTCTTCTTTGGAAAAATGTCTGTTCATGTCTTCTGCCCATTTCTTGATTGGATCATTTGTTCTTTAGGTGTTGAGTTTGATGAGTTCTTTATAGATTTTGGATACTAGCCCTTTATCTGATATGTCATTTGCAAGTATCTTCTCCCATTCTGTCGGTTGTCTTTTGGTTTTGTCGACTGTTTCCTTTGCTGTGCAAAAGCTTTTTATCTTGATGAAGTCCCAATAGTTCATTTTTGCTCTTGCTTCCCTTGCCTTTGGCAATGTTTCTAGGAAGAAGTTGCTGCGGCTGAGGCCGAAGAGGTTGCTGCCTGTGTTCTCCTTTAGGATTTTGATGGACTCCTGTTCTCACATTTCGGTCTTTCAACCATTTTGAGTCTATTTTTGTGTGTGGTGTAGGGAAATGGTCCAGTTTCATTCTTCTGCATGTGGCTGTCCAATTTTCTCAACACCATTTGTTGAAGAGACTGTTTTCCATTGGACATTCTTTCCTGCTTTGCCGAAGATTAGTTGACCATAGAGTTGAGGGTCCATTTCTGGGCTCTCTATTCTGTTCCATTGATCTATGTGCCTGTTTTTGTGCCAGTACCATACTGTCTTGATGGTGACAGCTTTGTAAAAGAGGTTTAAGTCCGGAATTGTGATGCCGCCAGCTTTGCTTTTCTTTTTCAACATTCCTCTGGCTATGCGGGGTCTTTTCTGGTTCCATACAAATTTTAGGATTATTTGTTCCATTTCTTTGAAAAAAGTGGATGGTATTTTGATAGGGATTGCATTAAATGTGTAGATTGCTCTAGGTAGCTTTGACATCTTCACAATATTTGTTCTTCCAATCCATGAACATGGAGCGTTTTTCCATTTCTTTGTGTCTTCCTCAATTTCTTTCATGAGTATTTTATAGTTTTCTGAGTACAGATCCTTTGCCTCTTTGGTTAGATTTATGCCTAGGTATCTTATGGTTTTGGGTGCAATTGTAAATGGGATCGACTCCTTAATTTCTCTTTCTTCTGTCTTGTTGTTGGTGTATAGGAATGCCACTGATTTCTGGGCATTGATTTTATATCCTACCACTTTACTGAATTCCTGTATGAGTTCTAGCAGTTTTGGGGTGGAGTCTTTTGGGTTTTCCACATAAAGTATCATATCATCTGCAAAGAATGAGAGTTTGACTTCTTTGCCAATTCGGATGCCTTTTATTTCTTTTTGTTGTCTGATTGCTGTGGCTAGGACTTCCAATACTATGTTGAATAGCAGTGGTAATTGTGGACATCCCTGCCGTGTTCCTGACCTTAGGGGGAAAGCTCTTAGTTTTTCCCCATTGAGAATGATATTCGCTGTGGGTTTTTCATAGATGGCTTTTATGATAATGAGGTATGTACCCTCTATCCTTATACTCTGAAGAGTTTTGATCAAGAAAGGATGCTGTACTTTGTCAAATGCTTTTCTGCATCTATTGAGAGGATCATATGGTTCTTGTTCTTTTTTTCATTAATGTATTGTATCACATTGATTGATTTGCGGATGTTGAACCAAACTTGCAGCCCAGGGATAAATCCCACTTGGTTGTGGTGAATAATCCTTTTAATGTACTGTTGGATCCTATTGGCTAGTATTTTGGTGAGAATTTTTGCATCCATGTTCATCAAAGATATTGGACTGTACTTCTCCTTTTTGATGGGGTCTTTGTCTGGTTCGGGGATCAAGGTAATTGTGGCCTCATAAAACGAGTTTGGAAGTTTTCCTGTTTTTATTTTTTGGAACAGTATCAGAAGGATAGGTATTAATTCTTCTTTAAATGTTTGGTAGAATTCCCCTGGGAAGCCATCTGGCCCTGGGCTTTTGTTTTTTGGGAGATTTTTGATGACTGCTTCGATTTCCTTAGTGGACTTCACAGTTTGCAAAGTGTTTTTACAGACCTCCTTTAATCTTTATGACAACTCTGAAATAGGCAGGGTTGGTATGATTCACCGAGTTTTTTATGGGTGAGAAATTTGGGCTGACGGAGTTCAGATGGCTTGCTCAAGGTCATTTCACCACTGACCATGTATCTTTCAGCTCCTTGTCCAATGCACTTGTCCTATTCTAAAGATACACATTTTATAATTATTTCCCAGTTGTGTGTGATGACATCTGTTTGGTCTGTCAGCTCGAAAGGAAACCCAAAACTTGTGTGGCTAAAACAACCTAGAGCAAACATACCCTGGGAAATGGAACAACACTGTCCAAACCCATTGCAATTCAAGTTGAAGCAGAAAGCCAACTTTATCATTTTTAATGAGGAAAATGACTGCCAGAATCATGTGGACAAGGAATGTCAACACATTTTCCTCCCAGTAGTTAATCCTGTTTTGGAAACCAAATACCAGTTCATTATATTTGAATAGAGGTTTTTATGGTTATAGTTTACAAATCACTCTCAAATACATATTCTCTTTTGATCCACCCATCATCCCTCAGTGTCAAGCATGACAGATATGATTACCTCTATCTTCATTCTACAGCAGGAAGGGAGGTTGCTGGTAGGCTCCTTGGGGCAGAGGTCATATGGATCTTCCCTAATACCACCTGATGTGGGGTTCTGGGGGAAGGACACATAAGGGCAAGGAATCTTACATATATTATGGCATTTCTTATAATTAATTACTGTTCTTCCCCAAAGTCTTCACTTTCCTGTGTGATTAGTCGTGAAATAAATGTGAAACAAAAAGAAGTTCTTTGAAACAGAAGGGTGAACAGGAAAAGTATATAAAGGAACAATACGAGAAGGAGGAATTAAGACATCTGAATCCCACTTTACAGTTTGGTCCTGAGGAGGGATATAGAGGGAAAATCAGGGTATTTGGAAAGAGGGAAGCAATTGGAACAAATCCCTGGAGAATCTGATGAGGGAAAAATAGCCAGGAGAGTAGTTCGGGAGACAGAGGGGTGTGGAGGTCTGGGAGACTTCCTGTTCTCAACCTTTGATGGGCAGTGAGACAGAAAACCATCTGCTCATGTACTCAGTGAACATGTGGAGATTGACTGTGCCCAAATGAAGAACAGAGAAGCATTAGCAAGGTGGGGTGCCAGTGGATCTCCAAGTAACTATAGAAGTGAAGCCAAGAGAGGGTTCCCTCCACCAGGTACCAGTGATTCCAATGAACGAGATTAACTGGTGGGGCACAGAGCAAAGGGCTTCTCAGGAAACTGCAGAAGCAGAATGCTCCAGCATGGGGAATAGAGGAAGTGCTATGGGACACGGGCAGCATCCAGAGCCCAGGACGC
The DNA here is from genome assembly GCF_011800145.1 of Mirounga leonina. Classification (NCBI taxonomy): domain Eukaryota; kingdom Metazoa; phylum Chordata; class Mammalia; order Carnivora; family Phocidae; genus Mirounga; species Mirounga leonina. Next base: position 69,593,114 of record NW_023270316.1, read on the forward strand.
AAGGAGCCAGGCCCAGAGCAGTATGAGGACAGAGGGGAGTGTGCTGGTCCTGGAAGAAGGAGGAATGTGGCCCAGTCTTGCCCAGTGTGACATCTGAAGACAGGACACCAGGAGAGCAGCCAGGAGAAAATTCCTGGGCGTTTCCAGCCAGACAGGAGAAGCAGAGGTAGAGGATCCTTCTTAAAATTATAGCTCACCATAAAACAAAACAAAACAAGAAAATTAAAATACCAAGAAAACCAAGATCCACCCCACCCCCCCACGCCAGGACAATTATGCCATGGAGCAAGAAAAATTTAAAGAGGTAACAATGAAGATCCTTCCAAGGGAAGTGTTACATGCTTGTGAGGAAAGAGAGAGGGCCTTTGGTTTCATTTACCAAGTAAAAAACAAGCTATACATAAACAACACCAACACCTGGGAGCTTGGTGCAATGTTCTTAGTAAGAATATCAACTCTTGAGAGCAATTGGCTGGTCTGGGTGTAAGCAGAAGGCAGACATCTCTTGTTAGAAAAAAGACACCATGTGTAGCTTTCAGGAAAGCTCTTTGTACCTGCTCAACTTGACCCAGAGCACAATAGAAGAAAACAACTTACCAACCAATGCCTATAGAATCTCAGACTTTGGGTTTAAAGCCATTGGCTGGGAACAAAACTATTTGAGACACTATGGTAGTGTGTCAGCTTGCCAGGGCTGCCATAACAAAATACCACAGACAGGGTGGCTTAAAAAACAGACATTTATTTTCTCACAGTTCTGGAGTTTAGAATTCTGAGATCAAGCTGTGGGCAGTGTTGGTTTCTTCTGAGGCTTCTCTCCTCAGCCTGTAGATGGCTGTCTTCTCCCTTTGTCTTCACATGGTCTTCCCTCTGTGTGTGTGTGTGTGTCCTCATGTCCTCTCTTTAAGGACACCAATCATACTGGATTAGGGCCCACCAGAATGTCCTCATTTTAACTTAATTATGTCTTTCAAGACTCTATCTCCAAATACAATCATATCCTGAGGTACTGAGGGTTAGGGCTTTAGCATATGAATTTTGGAGGACACACTGCAGCCCATAACAGGCAGGCACTAGTGAAAATGAGATCAGGACAAACCGTTTGTGAAATAATAAGAAATAAATATATATTGGTCTCTGCCTCTGGTTCCTGGTAATACTTGGTTTTCGACTCTGGTTCTTAGCATAGAGCTCCTCAAACACTTGTAATTTCCTGGATTGATAGGAGTGTCTTTTGTTCTAATAAAGTGACTTTCAGTGGGCTCCTGGATGGGGGCTGGTCACCAAAAAGACCAAGTTATGATTAGAAGCTTGGACTTTTTGGCCCCTCCTCTTGTTCTCAGGAGAAGGGAGAGGGGCTGGAAACTGAGTTAATAACTGATCATGCCTACATGATGAAAGCTTCATAAGAGTCCCTAAAGTGCAGGGTTCAGAGAGGCTTCCCTGTGGATGAACACATTCACAGGCTGGGAGGGTGGCACAATCCAACTGTACCAGAACAGAAGCCCCTGTGTTCGGGACTCTTCCAGACCTCACCCTATGTATCCCTTACATCTGGCTGTTCAATTGTATCTGTTCAAACATCCTTTGTAATAAGTTGGCAATAATAAGTGAACTATTTTCCTGAGTTCTGTGATTAGCTTTAGCAAATTACTGAACCTGAGGAGAGGGTTATGGGAAGCTCTGATCTGTAGCCAAGTTGGACAGAAATTGTGGGTAACCTGGGGACCTACTATTGGTGATTGGTATCTAAAATAGGTAGTAGTCATATGGGATTAAGCCCTTAACTTATGGGATCTGGGTTAACTCTGGTTAAAGTCAGAAATGAATTGAATTATAGGCTACCCAGTTGGTATGAGAAACTTGGTGGTTGGTGTGTGGGGAACATACATCTGGTATAAGGAGTATTGTGAGTTTGAGAGAAGGAAAACACAGTGTGTTTTTCACAGATACCCTTGTACACCTTTCTGGGAAAACAAACAGCTCATTTAGAAGCAGGATCCCAAACTTGGGACTTTAAAATTGGTGGATTTGTTTGTAAACATCTAAGGGTTAAATTGTAAGGTAAGGGAGGACCAAGGAAACATGCTAAGTGGCAAGCTCAGAGAAAATTTTGCCAGATGAAAGATATATTTGATTCAAACTTACTTTTAATATTGAAATGTATAGTTTAGCCCATATGTCCTCATAGGTATTACCTTTTGGCCTCCATTGAGGTATCTTTCTTTATCATAAATTTAAAAGTCAAATCTCATTAAATAAGTTGCCTCTATAATTCTTATTGTTTTGCCAATTGTTTTTAGAGGCTGAAAAATTATAGGCCTCTTCAATTTCATTTAATCCTGATAAAGTATATAAATGTTATCCAATTAAATATAAAGGAGCTCCATCAAAAGATTATCCCCACAAGTCAAGATGTTCCCAAACTGAGTTATAAACTTTCAAAATTAAATCTTGTGCATGATTGAGTCTCTTCTTTAATTTGTTTGTTTTTCCTTGTCTGTAATAGGAGAAAAGCCAGAAAATTTGTTTTCAATAAATGCAATTCACTAGAATCTTCAAAAGCTGGAATTTTTGGCACTTCATTTGTTTCACCCTTTGATTAAAGATTTTTCAATTGACTTTGGGGGAAAAATGCAGCCACATTTAGAAGACTTATTTACAAATGAAGTTCCAGAACATTGTAGGATATTAAGATTGGCTTACAAAGCAGATCTTCAAAGACATAAACCATTTCCCCAAATCTAAATGATGATGGGCAGCTGAATTGGTTTGCTAGGGCTGCTAGCCACAGACTGGATGGCTTAAAAACTAGAAATTTATTTTCTCACAATTCTGGAGAGTAGAAGTCTGAGATCAAGGTGTCAACAGGGTTGGTTTCTTCTGAGGCTTCTTTCTTGGCTTGTAGATGGCCATCTTCTTCCTGTGTCCTCACATGGTCTTCCTTCTGTACATGTCTATGTCCTAATTTCCTCTTCTTATAAGAACACCAGGCATATTGTATTAGGGTCCATTCTAAGGATTTCATTTAATCTTAATTATCTCTTTAAAGACCCTATCTCCAAATACGGTCACATTCTGAGGCACTGGGGGGCTAGGACTTTAATATATGAATGATTTTGGAATGAGAGACACAATTCGGTTCATAACAGTTGCAAAGAGAGACAGCACACACTGTCATGCCACATTTTGTATTCAACATCAGGAGCATCACCAACCTCTTCTCTTTTCCATTATCTAGAGATTCTCTTTCTTTTTGCACAGATGTCTGGCCCTTGGTGTTCTCTCTAGTCCCTCTGGGGCCTAAGTGGAGCCTGCGGAAGAAAGGTGACAAACAGGAAAGCTCTTACTTGATTTGTACTCATTTAATCAGGCTTTGGTTCTCTCTTTGGTGGATGTTTAAAGCTGATTATCTGGGTGTGGTGGTAAATGGGCAAAGGTGACTCTTTGGTGACCTTCAGAGGTTTGCATCAGCAACTCTTGGCCATAGTAGCGTGCAGTCTTCTCTGGCTACTTGGGGTTGCTCCACTGGCTGCTGAGAACTGGATGGCCCACTCCTCCTGGCTGTCCTCTTAGGCAATATTTAAAATGGCTTCCAATTGGCTTTCTCTCCTGAGTGGCCCACATTTGTTCCAGAAGAAATACATCCTTGCTCTCTTTTCCTCTGACTCCCATGGTTTTAACTTCAATTACCTGAGATGTCATTTGGGATGCTCAGGGTAGCCACAGCTGGAGAAGCCATTATGAGGACACCGACGGTTTGCTAGGGAGGCTAAGGCTCTAGATGTAGTAAACATCAGGGACTCTGAGCAGAGCTGGGTTGCACAGAGAGGCCAAGAAAAGAAAGCTCCCAGAACAATGTGCCACATGTGGACACTTGTTTTCAGAGTAACTGTATGTGTGCTCAGAGCCTCTTATGGTGGAAAACATGCGATCAGTTTGCAGCTTCACACCCCTAGGAACCTCATGCCATCTCTCATGGAAATGGTTCTACAATTACTTCTTTAAATTTCAGAGGCTCAGGCTCAGCTCATGTGTAGCAACAGACACCTTGCCACCCTTCCTCCTCCTACCCCTCCCTTCCCTCAAGTCCCTACTCAAATTAACCTTCTCCCTGCTATCCATTCACACAACCAAAATCATGTGTACAAAAAACCAAAACAAAACAAAACACTGAGTGATGAGGGATGTTGTCTGTCCTGCTCAACCAGAAAATGTCTGGTTATAACTGGAAATATTTTAAATTGCCCCAAATGTGGTTTCAGCATCATTACCATTATTATTTTTAGCTAATTTTTTTGGCTCTTTCTATATAAAAATGGTGCTGTTCTAACCACTTTTTACTACTACTTTTACCCTAACCCTAACCCTTACCCCCATGAAGTAAATACTATTATAAATATGTAAGAAGGAATGTTATACAACTATTAAAAATCATGTTAAAAAAGAATAATTATGGATATGGAAAATACAGTGCATGTTAAGTGGAAAAAGAAAGGTAAATATGTTTAGATAGTATAACACCAATTTTTTTTTTTTTATATAAAGTAAGACCATGGATGTGCAAGGAAGGAAAACTGGAAAGAAAATGACTGAAATTATTAATCCCAATGGGTAATGAAATTATCAACTATTTTAATTTTCTTCTATTAAGTGTTTTTGTATTTTCCAATTTTTTTTTTACAATGAACTTGCAATACTTTGATAATCTTAAAACTGTTATTAAAAAAAGATATATCTAGAAGCATTGTAGAAGATAGGACAGGGGAATGATAGTTATAAAAAAACTAACATTTGTGAAGCTCTTATGTGCCAGGTATAATTTTAAGCATTTATATTAATTAATCTCTACAACAACCCTAGGAGGTAGTTATTATCACTATTACCTTTTGTTTTTGTTTTAATTTTTTATTTAAATTCAATTTAGTTAACATATGGTGCATTATTAGTTTCAGGAGTAGAATTTAGTGAGTCATCAGTTGCATATAACACCCAGTGCTCATTACATTAAGTGTCCTCCTTAATGCCCATCACTCAATTAGCCCATCCCCTAATCCACCTCCCCTCCAGCAACCCTTAGTTTATTTCCTATAGTTATGAGTCTCTTATGGTTTGCCTCCCTCTCTGTTTTTTTCTTCTTATTTTATTTTTCCTTCCTTTCCCCATGTTCATCTATTTTGTTTCTTAAATTCCACATGAATGAAATCATATGATGATTTTCTTTCTCTGATTGACTTATTTCACTTAGCATAATACCCTCTAGTTCCACCCATGTCATTGCAAATGGTAAGATTTCATTCTTTTTGATGGTTGAGTAATATTCCATTATATATTTTATATTATATATATATACCACTTCTTCTTTATTCATTCATCTGTTGATTGACATCTGGGCTCTTTCCATAGTTTGGCTATTGTGGACATTGCTGCTATAAACATGGGGGTGCATGTGCCCCTTTGAATCTCTATTTTTGTATCCTTTGGGTAAATACCTAGTAGTGCAATTGCTGGGTCATAGGGTAGCTCTATTTTTAACTTTTTGAGGAAACTTCATACTGTTTTCCAGAGTGGGTGCACCCATTTGAATTCCCACCAACAGTGTAAGAAGGTTCCCCTTTCTCCATATCCTCACCAACATCCGTTATTTCCTGAGTTGTTACTTTCAGCCATTCTGCCTGGTGTGAGATGGTATCTCATCTTGGTTTTGATTTGTATTTCCCTGATGCCAAGTAATGTGGAGCATTTTTTCATGTGTCTGTTAGCCATTTGTATGTCTTCTCACTCTTACCTTTTTATAGACAAGGACACTGAGGCACACAGAGGTCAAGTTGCTTGAGGTAGGCAGACCAGCATCCAGTCTCAGACTGGGGTCTGTATTTAACCCTTTTACAGGTTCCTGGTTCTCAAGGCATGACCATTAGGTACCTAAAGCTGCAATCCATAAGGAGCTTGTTATTATTAGTGGCTCTTCAAAGGATAGATTTATATAGCTCCACCTGCTGAGTGTTAAAGCCCATCATCAAAGGAAAGATCAGCAGGCACTGATGAAGGGATCTTTGCTGGCGTTTCCAGCCATACTTCTCAGATGACCTGGTTCTGGAAATGGTAACACCAGGTCAAAAGAAAAATCCACTTTGGGGAGCAAATTGCCGAGATGAGGATAAAGGGCATGTGACTACCTGTTATTTCAGCGGGTAAAACTTGTAACCAGTTGAGGTGGGCTGGATACTGGGAGGCAAATCTGGGTATGTCAAACTTCTTCCTCCCTCAGACTTTCCACAGGTTCTTCCTCTACATGGAATGCTCTTCTCCCAGATATTGGTAGGGCTGAAGCTCACCTCACTCAGGTCTGTGCTCAGAGAGGCCCTTCTGACTAGGTTGGCCAAAATATCAAACTCCACCCTGCTACCTCCACTCACTCTGCTTAACCTCTTCCTAGTCCTGCCTCCACCTGTAATCATATCATGTATTTATCTGTTTGTTGTCTATTTTCTCTCTCTAGAATGTAAGCTCCACAAGGCCAAGGCTGTGACTGTTTTTTTTTTTCATTACCTGTCCCCAGGGCCTACTACGTGCTGGGCTACAGTAGACTCTCAATAAATTATTTGTGGAGGGACTGAGTGAGTGATTTCATGAGCAAATGAAGAAGTCTGTAGAATATTAAGAGAGAAAGTTGGCATGCTGGGAATAACTACTCTAGCTGGAGAGTTTGGGCACTTGCTTGTGGCTTGGGTGCCTAGTCCAGAGCAGCCAACACATTTAGTGATGACAGCAGGGAACACATGCTCTTAATAAACCATATGGCTTCTCCATGTTGAGAACTTAACTGGAAGGATGATCAGGATCTGCTAAGGTGATCATAGATATAGATTTGAAGAAAGAATTTTGGAAAGTAGAAGTAAGTCCAGAAAACAGAGCCAAGATGATTTTGTTGCCCCAGAGGGATTTTATGACTTTAAGGAATTAAGGCATTTTTCTTTCTGGGCAAGAAAAGCTCCAACTACCTTGCAGGGGCTGGCCCATAATTTTTTTTTTTTGTCTGAAATGGAATCCATTATGATTATGTATATAGAAAATATTACAATTTTTAATCCAAAATATGGAAAAAAAAATCTGGATTGCTTGGTAACATGGAAGTCCAGGCTAATGATGAAACGAAGGCACTGTAATCTGGATCACCTGAGGTATATGATTGGCCACATTATCACTCCTTAGGGACAGAATTGAATCTGTTCACAAATGGGGGAGTCTAAAAACATAGAGGCAGTTGCAAATTCTCCTGAATTGGATCAGTCATTATCTCAGGTCTAACATACCATGTAGAGCTTTGGCTTCTCTTCTCATTAATTTATTGATTAAATAAAAGCCAGATACAATGATTTGAAGCCCTGAGTGCTTGGGGATCTTTGACTAATTGGGATTTGGGAAGACAGAAGACAGCTGTTCAACTTCTCCAGACCTTTGTAGTCAGGGAGCAAGGGCTTGTAACTATGTATGTTGCAGTGGAAAAGAAAAGTTTTCCCAAAGTTGGTTTTATTTTATTTTATTTTTATAAACATTACTATTAAAGTATAACATGTAAAAAAGTATGAAAATCATAATTGCACAGCTGAATATATTTTTACATAGTGGATACACTCATGTGATCTGTGCACAGATTATGAAACAGAACACTGCACCAGAACCCTCCCTGTCCTCTGTCTTCCTCCTATCCCAGCTCACTGCCTCTAGGGCAACCACCATTCTGACTTCTAAAACCATACATTAGTTTTGCCTGTTCTTTTACTCCATACACATGGAATCCTGCTCATATTCCCCTGGGAATAGCCTTCCTCACTCAACACTGCATCTGTAAAATTTATCCGTGCTGAGGCCTGCAACTAAACTTTATTCATTCTTCATTGTTTTTTTTTACCGTAAGACACTATCAAGAGCCATCCATCACCCATTATAGATGAACATCTCTGTGGCCACTGCAAGTAGTGGTTCTATGAACACCAGCAGGTGGGTCTTTGGGCAAGCATATGTGTGCATTTAGTTGGGTATATATTAGGAAAGGAATTGCTAAGCCACAGGGTACATGTGTGTCCCAATCCAGCAGATGCTGACAAAGGGTTTTCCATATTGACTGTTCCAATCCATTGACTATCCCAACAGCACCACTGCTGTAGCTGCTCTACATTCTTGCCAATACCTACTGTCATCTGTCTGTTTGATTTTAGCTATTCTGGTTGCTGGGCAGTCTTGCTGCCTGGTGACCTCTTCAATCTGCACCTCCTTGATAACTTCTTCACTTATTTATTAGCCATTTGGATATCCTATCCCACAACCACTCATCCAGCTCTCCTGATGGCCTCTCCTCCAGGTGTATATTCTCCTATGGTAAGCTGAATAATGGCTGCTAAAGATGTCCATGCCCCGATCCTCAGAAGCTGTGAGTATGCTACCTTACATGGGAAAAGAGACTTTGCAGATGGGAAAAGGTTCTTGAGATGGGGAATTTATCCTGGTTATCCAGTTGGGCCTAATGTAATCACATGGGTGCTGTAAGAGTGAGGCAGGAGGATCAAAGTTAGAACAAGAAGATACCACAATAGAAGCAGAGGTGAGAGAAGTAATCTGAGGTGCTACACTGCTGGCTGTTCAGATGGAGGAATATGCCCATGAACCAAGGAATGCAGGTAGCCTCTGTAAGCTGGAAAATACAAAAAAAAAAAATATTCTCCTCTAGATTCTTCAGAGGAATGCAGGAGAACACCTTGATATTAGCCCAGAGAAACTGACTTAGGACTTCTGACCTCCAGAACTATAACATAATATATACATTTATTTTAAGTCACTAAGTATGGCAACTTGTTACAGTGACAATAAGAAATTGATAGACTTCCTGCTATCTGCAGGAACTTTCAATGTACTCAGAACTTAGTTTCCTTTCTAGACTAAGCATTGTGGACATCCTCTATCAGTCTGTGGCCAAACCTCCCTGCTCCCACAATGATTTTCTTAGACAAATAGGAGTTCTTAACTTCAGTATAGTTTAGTTTATTGTGTTTTATTCTTTTATGGTTGGCAATTTCTGCATACTATTTACAAAATCTATGCTTACTCCAAGGTCATGAAGACATACTTCTTTTACATTCTAATATTCAATCAACTTGGAATTGATTTTTGAGTGTGCTAGGAGGCAGAGGTTAAGATTCATTTATTTTCTCATGTAATGTTCATTTGACTTGTCATTTCTTGAAACAGCCCCCCTTCCCTGCTATGCCTTGTAGTGTCAACCTTTGTGGTATATGTGTGGGGCCTGGTTCAATGAGCACTTCGTCAGTGACTTCACTTTCACCAAGGGGAGCTCTGGTGTCTTGGGAAACACCAAAAAGGGGCTTCCCTTGGCTGGAATAGTGGTTAAGGGGGACAAGCCCTTCTGACATCCCCAGGACATCAAGCTAGCCTCTAGGGCTTTGGCCTTGCCAGCAGTCTCTGTCAGATCTTGTAGTTCGCATTCCTTAAGAATTGTGGCAGGCCCTGCATTGACTACATTAATTATCAGCCTGATGGGCAAGGTAGCCACTCAGAACAGGCCCATAAGGCCTGCAGTAGTACCAGGAGGCCCTAAAGAATGTGGAAGAAGATCCTTTTCCCAGGTTCTGTATTAATGTGAATATTTGGTTTGGAAGGATATATTCATGTAGTCAGTTCATGAGTAAGAGAGCCCTAGAAATTGGGCTTCAGTTTCTTGGACAAGGGGGCTCCTTCTCCCTACCCCGGATTACATCTTCTGCTCTTTGGTGCTTGAGATTCCTTGATCCTTCTAAGATCAACTACAGATCCTGAGTTTGGGCACAGGCCTGAGCTTGGGAGAATACAGAGGAAAGAACCAGCAGGTGTCAGATTGGGAATCCCCCTTGCTGAACTGTTGGATGGATGATGGGGGACGGCACTTTGTAGCCTTGGTCACTGACCTTGCACCCACTGCAGAGAGTGAGCTATAGATTCTGCCCTTCAGCACAGTACTTGTTCATGAAGAGACACAATGATGGGAAAAGGTAAGTTGGGCTTGGGCAGGGAGCTGTCTGGACCCTGGCTGGGAGTTCTCTTTGCTGAGGCAGCAGTTCCCTCTGTGAGGGCAGGAGAGCAGAGCAATGAGTAGATGCATACAAACTTCACAGTGGGATGTGTGTGGCAATATTGCCAGGAGGAGAGCTGTTTACTCAAGTGTGTGAGCCACAACCTCCATTTGACCATAGGTTTGAGATGAGTGGGTGGTGTAGACCTGGCTTAGCCTTAGAGGTGTCTTCATGGGGCTTGTTGAGAATTGGATAAAATCTGAGACCTCCAGATCTCACAGGGTGTAGTCAGGAAGTCAGAGAAGGGGAAGAAGCTTCATGAACTTAAACATGTGGTCTTGGCCTGAGGGGAGGCCCCAGCCACACCAGCGTTCTTCTTATCTTGAAGCAGGCAGGAGTCAGCCATTTTTTACACCATGATGAGATTGTTTTGTCTTCATTTATCAGAAAGTTGACTGAGTGCCTACATTGGAGATCCTCTTTTTCTCTCCAGATAGCCTCTACAATACAGAATGGAAGCAGACTCTCTCTCTTTCCTCCTGTTCCTCTTTGAGCTCAGAGCAAGCAAACAGCCAGTTCTCAATGTTTCTCTCTTGTGGGGTGCTACGCAACCCTTCACATCTCCAGAATGAAACCAGTGGGAGACCTTCCATGCTTCAGGTCATTCAGGAAGGGAAAGAAGCAAAGGAAAGGACAGAACACATGGACAAAAGTGTAATCTTTAACTTAAAATGTCTCTGGTGTCTGTTGTAGGTTTCTACTCCTGTCTTGTGATATCTGCAAATGAACTGAGAGGCAGAGTAGGAGGGAAAAGGTGTGTTTACATGTTTCCAGCAACCCATCCTGATAGGCACCAAATCATTGGCCTGTCTCTGGGCTTGCCCAGCCCTAGTCTTTTCACAGAGTCACTCCTACCCTCATTTGGAGGCTTCCCTAGGCTGGGCTGCACTGCTCTGCCCACACATGGGCTAAAGCACAATTGAGGGCCTAACTAACATCTGATGGGAATGCACTAAAGACTGGGAGAATAGAGCAACTTCAGATAGAAGCAAGATGAATGCCTTACCCTGCTTGGGCGGCTATAACAGAACACCACAGATGGGGTGGCTTAAACAACAGCATTTATTTCTCATGGTTCAGGAGGCTGGGAAGTCCAAGATCAAGGTGTCTGATGAGATCCCACTACCTTGTTTGCTGATAGCTGTCTTCACCTTGTATCCTCACATGGCAGAGGCACACAAACATTTAGTCCATAGTTATGAATCTTTTCTCAGAGTTTGCATGCCCCAGACCCTCAAATTCATTCCTCATGGTTGCATCTTTCCTCTGACCCTAGTATGATGCTAAATCTTGCCCCTCACATGGACCAGAGGCATCTCCTTGACTAATGTCCCTCCTGCATAGAGTCTAGTCATCAATATGAAGAAAATGAAAACACTTTCCTGATAGATGGAAGAGTTGAATAAATGGAGAGCCCTATGACATCCTCTGGTAGAAACACTGAGGTTTTTAAGGATAATGATCCTATTATCTTAGAGGGTTTACATAATTAAAATAAAAAGTAAATTTTTAGAACTTTATAATGGATTGTGAATCATTAAAAAATAAATTTGCAAAAGCTACTTGAAAGAGATGAATTATGAAGCGAACCACCCAGTTTCAAAATCCATTTTAAAGAAAGCTAACGATGGCGATGATCGAACATTTGTTGAGCACTCTTAATGTGTTGGCATTATGTTAACCACCTTCCGCACATTATTTTATCTAATCTTTGCAGTAATGCTGTGAAATAGGCACCATTATTATCCATATTTTATAGGAGGAGTGACAGAATTCAAGTGGTTAAATACTAACTCATTGAAGACCAAACAGACAATCAGCTGTGAAGCCGGGATCGGCCTGATTCCTTGGGGCATCTCTTCACCCCTCTACCGCAGGCATGAAACCCACATGCTGCTGCTGAAGGAAGATGCAGACTGCATAGTAGAACAGACTAGAAAGCCTAGAGTGATCTTCTTAGTTCAAAGTGATGACATAAGACACAAGGAAAACATCGATGAAAGTCATCCTTTAAAAACTGAAGTCGATGTTGTTACAAACACGCATGCATACACACTCAGCGCACATACAAATCAAGTCTCAGAAAAACCAAACTTGAAAAAAAATTGCAGCAAATATAACAGAGGTTGGATGGGGTTAATGTGAGAATTACAGACTGCTGCCAGAAAAGGAAAACAAGTGCAAACAGAACGGAGTAGAGGGGGAGAAAACGGCTAGAGACACTTGCAGTCAACTCCAGCTTGGAATCAGCCACCGTCTTGCTTATTTTGGCTGAAAGGGGCAGGAGGTGGGGAGCTGGCAAGGGGCAACACCAAGTCCTAAGTCCTCAGCTTATGTCCCACTGTCCCCTTGGACTCCGTTTGTAAAACACAAACTCAAAGATGAAATTGTTGAAAATGTTGAGACTGGGATCACAGAGCATTAGACCCCAAGTGTGGGGTCCTCCTGAGGAGGGGGCCCTGCGTCAGCCTGCCCCAGTCACAGGCCTGGGAAGAGTCGGGTAGTCGAGACAGAGACCTTACGACCCTCAAAAGCGCTACAGAAATATTTTACAAAACGCATTCGCAGATCCCTGGTGTAGAGGACTCACAGGTTGTTGGACTCCGTGGGGGCCTGTGCGCTTCATTGGTGTAGCAATTTCCAACCCCAGAGAGATAGAAGCTAAGTCCTAGAGGGTCGTGCTGTGGCTTCCCCATGCAGGAGGCCCACTTTGTGTCTAATTGTCTGTTCAATTCACCTCCTGATTCTGTCTGCACTTTGGATTCTTCCCTGGCCTCCCCCATTTTTTTACACCTTACTGTAAAATGAGCTAAAGGAAACCATTGACACATGTCCACATTCTTCGTCAACAGAATATTGTTATTTATCCTTTAACAGAATATTGTTCTTTATCTAGGGATTTTCTTTTATTCAATTTCAGACAAAGGGGAGACGTGTGTTTGTACAACATCAGGATTTGAGGAAGGTTTTTTTTGTTTTGTTTTGTTTGTTTTGGGGATTGTGTGTTAAAATTTTCAGCTGACTGCCAAATAGTGGAGAGGGGAATATTTATGTTTTCTAAAGTTCTGTTTGGCTACAGTACAGTTCCCAGGTGGCCATGAGGTGTGAGGGTGGAATGATCAAGAAGACAGGTGTCAAAAGTATAACCTGCCGGCTGAAGTGCCATTCTGGACCAACAGCTCTGTGGCCAGCACAGCTGTGCAAGGGCTGTTCCCAGCCTGAAGGGCCTTCAGGTCCAAGGGAGTGGGGTCTGATTTGACCTAGTGACCTGTGGAAGGTGTGTGTAGAGTGAGGAGGGGCGGAGAGGAGGGTCTATCAATGCTGCCGTGGGGCAGAATGTCCCTGCTGGGCATGGTGGCATGTGGCTGCCATGCCCCCACATGGGTAATGCAGCCCTGTGTGAACAGGGCACTACCCTCATTCTCTCTAATTAGCATGACTACCCCCATCAGGAGTCCACTGCCGACTTTATCAGTGAAGAATAGGGCAGAAGTGGCACCAGGGCGCTAGGTAGGGAACTGGTGCAGTTAGGCAGGTCTTCACTGTCTCCTGTCACCTCTGCACCTCCAAGGCTAACTGATGGCCTGGACTTCCTTGGCCTTTGAGGTTTTCTGGGGATCTTTCAGGGACCCTCGTCCACTCATTTCTTAGGTGGGTTTCCTCCTCTGCTTATGTCCAAATATGAGCCATCTGTTCTGGCTAGCACTCACTATACAGTCTGGAAATTATTCAGGATTATTTCCTTGTTTATAGTAATGTCCCTAATTTTTCAGAATGGATACAGGATTTTCTCTTAAAAAAAAAAAAATCATCCCTTTGGCAATTTTAGTGGGATTTGGTAGAAAAGCAAGGCAAATCAGTTGGCTCAAACAGTTACCTTAAAATATATCATTTCCAATCATTAACTTGTTTAAGTAACAATGATGCCATTTTCATATTTGGATAATCTTAAAATCTGATTCCACAGTGTGATTACTGGCCTATGCATATTGACATATTTATGACTCTTGGTGTATAATTGCTAAATTGCTTTTCTAAAGGGTCGATACAGTTTACAGGGCTGTCAATGATATATGAAGATACAAAATGGCAAGACTAGCTCATCATTACCATTTTTCCTCCCCAATCTGGTAGCTAAAATAGTACCTGCTGCTTATTTTAATTTGTGTGTCTTTTATTCTTTTGAGAAAGAATGTGTCACATTAGCTGCAGGAATGTTAGCAAGTTCTCCTGTTTGCTGGTTTCACCTTGTTCTCATTATATTTAATTAAAATAGCTTCAATTCCCTTGGGTGGCGGAAACCCACTGTGTGCTCTGACATGTCTGGAAATTTGAGGGTCTTATTTTTCTTCCAGTCACTTCTTGTTCCAATTTTCTGAAGGGAGAGAATTCTCAGCCTCTGTCCTTTCTTACCTTCTGTGATCACGCTGTCCCCTATTCTTCATTTCCCTCAAACACTCTTTATGCCAGGGACAGCAAAAGAGGAGTGGAACTTATAAATAAACAAAACCTCTTAGCATGGCAAAACCCTGAAAATTAAATAGTAGACATCTTTATTTGTAAAAGTGATGTGGGAAACAAAGGCAAAAGAAAAATTAAGTTTTGTTACTACTTATAGCCCACTGACAAGTTCTTGAAACAGGCAAAGTGGCATTCTTCTAGAAACTCAACTGCTTTGATGTTAATACTTAGCTAAGGGCAAAAGGCAATCTTAGCCTGAGCCCCAGGATCCTGTAAGTCTACTTTAACATAAAAATTCCTTTGGAAACTTCCTTTTTCTCTACCGCTCCCCCCCCCCAAGATATATGTTGGCAATCATCACCCAAACATATGACCCACCAATATACACCTAAAGGGTCTTATGACTCAGGTTTTACTAGACAGTAATAAATGACTTTTCCCAACAATAGCTAGCTCCCTCCAGGTCCTAGAAACTTTGCTTCCAAAATTCCTTGGAGACTTATGCTATCCCTAACCCCCTCCCAACTTGAAAGTATACAATGGGCCACTCCTCATGGCCCCAGTGCTGCTCTTTCTACCCACGGGTCCTGTCCCCAAGCTTTAATAAAACCACCTTTTTGCACCAAAGATGTCTCAAGAATTCTTTCTTGGCTGTTGGCTTCGAACCCTAACCTCTTTCCTGCATCAAAAGCACACAGCTGTTCCTGCTCCTGGGAGTTCACTGATCCCTTTCCTCCTAGATGCCAGCTTCCATAGCATCTTGCAGCCCACCTTTTCTAGACGACACCTTGTCAAACTCCCTTCTCTCCTCGCCACCCTGGGCTCTTGGCCCTGTGCTTTCAGAGGCCCCCCAGCCCCTTCTCAATTCCCCCCCGGCCTCGGCCTGCAGCTGTCTTTCACAACCCACAGAGGCCCATCTATGTTTTGCTAAACAAAATGCAGTTTTCTCCTTGAATAATTATACCAATAACTTCTAACCACTATTTTTCCCTCCCCATTTCTCTAGCCATATTTTCTCCTTTGTGTGTGTTCTGGTCAGGCTCTTTGCTCATTTATCTGTTGTCTTAATGTTTCTCTTATTGGTAATTGCCCTCTTTTTGTTCATTAAAAGATTTCTGAATTAAGGGAGAAAAATAATAATTAACAGATGCTCTCTTCACAATAAACAAAAGGTACTATTTCTTAGTTTCTGGGGAAAATTACTTTCTCCCAGAAGGATCAATAAATCTTTCAAAAGATTATTTCATATATGGCTTCAAGCTACAAAGCAGAAACTCAAGTCTCATTTTAAATATATTAGAAGAAATTTTGCATAATTGTGTTTATTTATCTCTGGCTTATTTTGGCGATTAGTATCTCATCCTCACCCATATAAAATACCATAGATAGTCAACTTCTGAATCCTAGACAAAACAAACATCTGCTTTAAATATTAGACATGTGTTTTTTAGTTTTGAATCTTATTCTGGATAATCTGAGAATTATCTAGTTCTAGAAATATATTCTACGAAACTCAAATCCTTACTGGTGTCTTTGAGAGAGTTACTATATCTTTCTGGTTATTATATCTAGATGAAAACAGGTAGACTTTCAGAAAATGCAATTCAAGGTTGTGTACTTTATATTTCCTTAAAAAATCTGAGCAGCTGCATAGCTAATACAAATTAGTAATAAATACTTTTGCCAGCATTTCTCATGTCCTCCTCAATATACATGCAGTAGCTACCATTTGATGAAAGGTGAAATCCTCTTTATAGAAAAAAAATGATTTTGGATGAGGATGTGGAGAAAGGGGACCCCTCTTACACTGTTGGTAGGAATGCAAACTGGTGCAGCCACTCTGGAAAACAGTGTGGAGGTTCCTCAAAAAGTTAAAAATAGAACTGCCCTATGACCTAGCAATTGCACTATTAGGTATTTACCCAAAGGATACAAAAATACAAATTCGAAGGGATACGTGCACCCTGGTGTTTATAGCAGCATTATCAACAATAGCCAAACTATGGAAAGAGCCCAAATGTCCATCAATAGATGAATGGATAAAGAAGGAGTGGTATATATATACAATGGAATATTACTCATCCATAAAAAAAGAATTAATGAAATCTTGCCATTTGTAACAATGTGGGTGGAGCTAGAGTGTATTATGCTAAGCAGAATAAGTCTGAGAAAAGCAAATACCTTATGATTTCATTCATACATGGAATTTAAGAAAGAAAATAGATGAACATGGGGGAAAAAAGAGAGGCAAACCATAAAACAGACTCTTAACTATAGAGAACAAACTGAGGATTGATGGAGAGAGGTGGGTGGGGGATGTGTTAAGTGGGTGATGGGTATTAAAGAGAGCACTTGTGATGAGCACTGAGTGTTATATGTAAGTGATGAATCACTGAATTCAACTCCAGAAACTGATATTGTGCTGCATGTTAACTAACTGGAATTTAAATAAAAACTTGAAGTAAAAAAATGATTCAAGAGTGATATACAAAGAGAGATTATAAAGAATCAATGGGGAGTCAAAATAAATAAAATAAATATAAATGTAAATATTTAAATGTATTTTATAAATATAAAATAAATCAGAATAAAGGGGTTTGTCGTGTTAAGAATTTGAAGATGAAAGTGAAGAAATTTTATGCTGTTAATCTCTATGACTGGCATTGGATTTCTGTCAAAGGGTTAAATGTGCATCTATAGAGGGATAAGCAGGCTGCAGAAAAATAAGGTTTCATGTGCACCAGATCATGGGAGGAGCTTTAACACCAACTCCAAGTGGTGGCTAATGAATTCTAGTGTATTCGGGAGAGGTCACCTTACACCCATCATGATGCATGTAGGCAGAGGGCTACCAGCTGGTTTTGTGCTTTATTAGCTGCTATCCAGCAGAGAGCCTGCTAAAATACAGCAAACTTCTTCCTTATATAACTTTTCTGCTCTTGGCTTCTGCTGATTCATGTGGTAATAATTCATAGAAACTGAACAAACCTGCAAAATAGCTCCAGTAATTTTGAAGTACCAGGAAGAAAACAATAGGTCTTAAGAATGCGGATGGTATTTTTAGGTTTTCTTTAATTTTGGAGACCAGGATATTAAAAGTGAGGAGGTGATCAATAAGACAGAAGTGAAAACTTGCTTACATGGATGGTGTCAAAAAACAGAATTTGGTTTTCTAGATCATGGGTCCTTTTTTTGTTGCTGTTTTTTTTGTTTGTTTGTTTTTTACAATGGGTCTTTAATGAGGGACAGAATGCTTTCCCTAAATACCAGAGAAAAGGTTCCTCAAAAAATTAAAAATAGAGCTACCCTATGACCCAGCAATTGCACTCCTGGGTATTTACCCCAAAGACATAGATGTAGTGAAAAGAAGGGCCATATGCATCCCGATGTTCATAGCAGCAATGTCCGCAATAGCCAAACTGTGGAAAGAGCTGAGATGCCCTTCAACAGATGAATGGATAAAGAAGATGTGGTCCATATATACAATGGAATATTATTCAGCCATCAGAAAGGATGAATACCCAACTTTTACATCAACATGGACGGGACTGGAGGAGATTATGCTAAGTGAAATAAGTCAAACAGAGAAAGTCAATTATCATATGGTTTCACTTATTTGCAGAATGTAAGGAATAGCATGGAGGACATTAGGAGAAGGAAGGGAAAAATGAAGGGGGGGAAATCGGAGGGGGAGACGAACTATGAGAGACTATGGACTCCGAGAAATAAACTGAGGGTTTTAGAGGGGAGGGAGATGGGGGGATGGGTTAGCCCGATGATGGGTATTAAGGAGGGCACGTACTGCATGGAGCCCTGGGTGTTATATGCAAACAATGAATCATGAAACACTACATCAAAAACTAATGATGTACTGTATGGTGACTAATATGACATGATAAAATAAAATAAAATAAAATAAAAGCATTTTCTTTCTCTCATTCACTTTTTACAGAGGCTAATTATTTGAATAAGAATATGCTTTTATCAATGTGGATGTAAAGAAAAATGCTTTTATAACCCTTGCTTTCTGAGGTCACACTAGCCTATGGAAAGGTGAATAGAAATGTGGTTCACATTTTTATTGGCAATAAATATACTCTTTGGTTCTTTTTTTTTTTTTTAAGATTTTGTTTATTTATTTGACAGAAGGAGAGCACAAATAGGCAGAACAACAGGCAGAGGGAGAGGGAGAAGCAGACTACCCACCCAGCAGGGGGAGCCCAATGTGGGGCTTGATGCCAGGACCCTGGGATCATGACTTGAGCCAAGGGCAGCCACTTAAGTGACTGAGCCACCCAGGCACCCCATACTCTTTGGTTCTGAGCATATAATAAAGTATGGTGAAATTTCAGCACCCACTGTACCATCCTCCACAGCTCTATGCTATGCCAGGTAGACCAGTAGCTTTTCTTCTCTTAGTGAGCACGTGATGTGGGTGTGTGTGTGTGTGTGTGTGTGTTGGGCATGGATGTGTGATAGGGGCAGAGAGTGTAGAACTGGTTCCTCTCCTGCAGTCTTCAGGACTCAGCACAGTTCCCAGGACATACTCCATATGGGTAAGGTAAGGATGAGTGGAATCTTGGGAAGTACTCCAGCATTGTGGGGAAAAGCCCTGTTTCAGGAGTCACATGAGATAGGTTCAAATTCTTTCACTTCTTAACACATCATCTGGCAAATCACTACACCTCTTTACACCTCCAATTCTTCATCTGCAGAATGAGGATAGTAGTACCTTGCTTTAAAAAATGCTGACTCCATACCAAAAACAAGAGGAGTTCAAATTCTTTATTAATACTTATAAACTTCTTCATAGTTTGGGCTCAAACTAACCAGTCCTGGCTCTCACAATTTTCTAGTGTATCTTATTCTCCAACCCCACCAATAATCTCACCTTTTCTTAATAAGATAGGTCCATTAATAACTGGAATCTTGATGGACAAGGTAACTTTATCTGGCATGCCTGTCCCCTTTTCTGCCTGCTGACCCCCTTCTCACTCTTAGGATCCCTCTCAAAACTCTCCTGCCTTTTTTGGACTTCTGATTCATAGGAAAGAGTTAGATACTCTCCTCTGAGTGCATTTTGAGCTCTGAGTTTCTAGCTCTCTAGCAGCTATCACTCTGTTTCATATTATTTATGATTTAACTTTTAAGTATCTTGAGGGCAAAATATAGGTTTAATTTATCTTTGTATACCATTCTCAGCACAGTAATGGTACATAATAGCCTATCAATTAATGTTGAGTGAGTACAGCTCTTCCTTATGTGTTTTTTGTTTTTTTTTTAAACTGAACTTAATTT
Organism: Mirounga leonina; assembly: GCF_011800145.1. Classification (NCBI taxonomy): domain Eukaryota; kingdom Metazoa; phylum Chordata; class Mammalia; order Carnivora; family Phocidae; genus Mirounga; species Mirounga leonina. The sequence goes on from NW_023270316.1 coordinate 69,613,000, forward strand.
GACAAATAATCTTATATAAGAGTTTATGCAATAGCTCAAATTGATGAATGAGTGAGGTGTGTGCATCTTCTTATTATTTCACTAATGTTCAATTCTGCACTTTAAGGGTGGTTGATTCTAACTTAGCTCATAGAAGAAGAAAGACAAATGGCCAGTAAACATACAAAAAAATGTTCAACTGAACTAATAAAGAAGTTAAAATACAAAAACAAGATAGCAAAAATTAACAAAATAAAGAAAAAGTTTGTAAAAGATATACAATTCTGATTAGGGTGCTATGAAACATGAACTTTAATACACTGCTAGTGGGAGTATTGATTTAATGTTTCCATAAAACAATTTTGTAACATATATTGGGGGGTCTCAAAAATCTTATTTTTTCTTAGTCAATTTCTAAGAATATCTCACACAGAAATACACAGAAGTGCAGGAAAACTTTGTGCACATAGATATTCAGCATGACATCATTCATAATAACAATTGGAAACAAAACATTCAACAACACAGGAAAAGTTAAACAATTTATAGTACATCCATGAAAGAAATATTACATAGCCACTGAAAGTTATGGGTACAAAGAGTATTCAAAACTATTGAGAAATGTTGAAGATTAAAAGTGTGTCATCAATTTCAGCACAAAGATGATGATAGGTAAACAGTCCATAATGTCAACAACACTTTTTATTGGGCATTTTTTATTTTCCTCTTTACTATATTTTTCCTATTTTCAGTTTTCTGTAGTGAATGTATATTTTATAAAAATTTAAAGCATTAATTTAGAATAAAAACTGAGCTTATCAGAGAGCTACAATCATAGCTTCAAATGTTTTTTTCCATAAATGGATCTTTTGCTCACCTTCCCTTTAAGAGTGCTCTCCAGGCAAGGACTTACTCATTTTTAAGCTGAAATTTGAAGAATCAGAAGGACTTCATTAGGCCTCAAACTAACCACAAACCATTCCAGGCAGGGGAATAAATGGAATTGGCATGGAAGATGGGACATCGTGATGATAAGTCTGCAGGAATTGCAGAGTAAGGTATGAGAGATGGGTGTGAAGCAGATGACAGGTTCATAGAGTGAAGGGCACTGGGGTCTGTTCTGTGGAGTTTGGGTTTACACCTGCTGCCCGTGAGGAGCCAATGGAGGACTTTGAGCAGGAAAGTGAGCTAATTAATTTCATTCTGGAAATTAGTACTCTGGCTGCATTGTTGATGATTATAGTTTGTGCCTGACATTTAGCAAGTGTTCAGTAAATGCTTTATTTGAATAAGTAAGTGAATATAAAAGGGTTGATCCTGGAGTCAGGGAGGCAGTACAAAGGCTGTTGCAACATCTGCAAAAGAGGTGCTGGTGGCCTGAATAAAGACAGTGGCTGCTGGGCCAAGGAAAAGAAATAACTTAGAAGGAAATTTAAGACTGCTGGTTCTGGCCTGGCATGTAGGGAGCTTGGAAGTCATCTCTCCTTGTTCACACAACAACATCAAAAAGCTGAACAAACAGGGAATCAACAACTCTTTGTAGATTCATCAGATAATGGAGGTCTTAGTCAAATCACTGCCTCCAAAATTAAAGAGGCAGACAAGCAGATACAGAGAATCACAGATTCCCCAAGCAGAAGTTCAGGAGCAATAAAGAAGTACTGGTATAGAAAAACACTGTAATCAGTGAATTGCTAGAGAGTCAGTGTGGACAAGTGTGAGAGCTAAAAGCTCCAGGAGGGCCCAGTCTTGGTAGTGGATGGGAGCACACTTCCATGAGTTTTACCTCCAGGAGACCTACCAAATTTCTTTTTTTCTTTTTTGCTTTTTTTAAAGATTTTATTTATTTATTTGAGAGAGAGATTGAGATAGAGAGAGCATGAGAGGGGGGAGGGTCAGAGGGAGAAGCAGACTCCCCGCTGAGCAGGGAGCCCAATGCGGAACTCGATCCTGGGACTCCAGGATCATGACCTGAGCTGAAGGCAGTTGCTTAACCAACTGAGCCACCCAGGCGCCCCCCAAATTTCTGATCAGAGAAAATCCCTTCATGTTTCTGGTAAGGGAAGGGGGAAAGTAACCGCTTAAAAATATGCACAGAATATTCTGTTCTTCACAAGATGTGCCCTCAAGAGGAACTATGCAAGTGAGCAGAGAGTAGAATAAAATATTTAGTGTTGAAGGTAAAGAATCACCAACCTATAATTCTGTACCCATTGAATTGTCCTTCAAGTGAAAGAGATGAAAATTTGGGAGACAGAATGAAGTTGAAGAGGCATTATTGGCTGCTTGGTTATGGGGTGAAATTGTGGGTGAGTGGGAGGATTTTATGGTTATTTTCCCTCTGCTACAGAGACTGAGTGGATTAATCAGGAGTGAGTACAGGAGGAGGAGGTTGGTGAGGAATGGTTTGGAAATAATGAATTTAAGACATCTATGTAGAACAGACAGAAGAGTTTGGGGTAGAGCTGTAGATTTGTGCATCCCCAGCATATTGGTGTCAATGCATTTGGTTCTATCATCCAGGAAGATAGTATTGAATGAGAAAGAAGGAACTGTGGACAGAACCCTGAGAAATAGCAGCATTTGAGCATGTATCAGTTAGGATTTGGCTGCCACTGAAAATCTGAGTTGTGGCTTAAACAAATAAGAGTTTTATTTTCTCATCTAACAAGAAATCTTGAGTTGGGAATTTAGTTGGTGCAGAAATCTTTCCAGCCTGTGTTTTCCTTTAGCTCCTAGTCACAGGTTTGCTAAGGACAATTCCAGCCAGAGTGTCTGCATTTTAACAGGGACAAAGGATAGGGTGCGGTTATCAGGAAAGCAAAGCTTTGCTGGGCACCCCAGAGTTGACTTCTGTGTAAATCTCATTGATTAGGACTTTCTCAAGAGCCTGTCCTGGTGGGAAGATGGCTGGGAGATTAGAGGTTGGGCATGGGGGCTGATTAGCTAACCAGTAGTGTCTGCTGCTGGTAGTTAAGAGGGAAGAAAAAGAGAATCTGGGGGGAAATATTGAGAAAAGGGGCAAATCAGGAAGGAGGGAGGGTGTCCAGAAAACAAGAAAACAGTGTTCCAAGAGTCATGGAGCCTAATTTTGTCAAATGCCTCAGACAATTCCAGTGAAATAAAGACAGACACTTAAGTGATAAAAAGCCATTGGGTCACATTAGCACGGAAGTTTCAGTGGTGTGTTGGGTATGGTGTCCAGATTCTAATGCGTTCAGCAATGAATAGGCAGTAAGGCTGTGGGACTGCTCTTCCTTTTTCCTTTTTCTTTATTTGCTATTTTTTTTAATTATTATGTTATGTTAATCACCATACATTACATCATTAGTTTTTGATGTAGTGTTCCATGATTCATTGTTTGCATATAACACCCAGCGCTCCATGCCGAACGTGCCCTCCTTAATACCCATCAACAGGCTAACCCATCTCCCCACCCCCCTCCCCTCTAGAACCCTCAGTTTGTTTTTCAGAGTCCATAGCCTCTCATGGTTTGTCCCCCCCTCCAATTCCCCCCCTTCATTCTTCACCTCCTACTATCTTCTTCTTTTTTTTTTTTTAACATATAATGTATTATTTGTTTCAGAGGTACAAGTCTGTGATTCAACAGTCTTACACAATTCACAGTGCTAAAGCACACATGTGCAACATATATGTAAGTTGTGGAACATAGTGAAGAAATGATATTATTGCCCACCACCCAACTGAAGAACAGAACATGGCCAATACTGTTACACTTCCCTGACCCTGAAGACCACTCTCTCAAGAAGTTTGATTCTAAAGGATGGAATAAAGCAAGTGATATAGGCTAGAATGGGAAGAAGGTAAGAAAGGCCTTTTCCAAAATGGCAGATTGGGAGGGTAATGATACAGGGGAGAGTGGGAACGTGTCAGGCAGTGTTGCAGGGCCCATCGCAGGGATCTAGGAGACAAGCCACAGGCATCAGGCTAGTTTTGCAGGGTGTGCCCTTCCTGAAGGAGGAGTAGTTAGCGCTTCTCTTTCTGTGAAAGGGGCAAGTCTAGGAAGAGGATGATTAACACCAGAAAGAGGGACATAGGTCAAAGCTATTTGTTGGAGAGGTAAGGCACCGAAGTGTAATTCCTGAGGGATTATAGGCAAGGCTCCCAGCTCTTTGCCTGGGGTGAGCTGCACAGTGACAGTGCCACTCTGAGTCCCTCCCGCAGGAAATCACCTGTCCCCAAGCTCAGGATCCAGTCTTCTTGAATTTGACAGATAGGAAATGGCACCTTTGTATAAACAAAATTCTTATCTTCAAGGTGGGAGCAAAGATGATTTCAAAAAGAGACTCTCAGGGGACAGAAACCAAGCAGTTCCTGACAATGTTCCCCTGTGTTTGCCATCCCCTTATAGTTGGTTACCATGACACCTGATGTGTGCAGACTGTTCTCTCCCTTTGCCCTCTGGTCCACATGTAGAAAAAATATACGGTTCTTTTCAACTTTCTCCCTAACCAGGACCTAAAATCTTCTGGATTAAACAAACAGACAAAACTCCCAAATTAATTGAGTAAAACAGAGAAATATCCTCTGAACATAGCACGTATTGAACTTTGAAAGTACCAACTTTGGGCTCTGTAGTAATAATCCATTTTTCTTCCCCATCTCTGCAGCTCTGCTCTTGCCCAGTAACAAATATTTATTTAGCATTGATTATGTGCCCGGGATGGGCTAATTGCTTCAAATGGATGATGTCATTTTGTTTTTATACCATTTTAGTGAGGTGGTTGTTAATAAGTTTATCTCAAAACTTTTTGTAAATGAAGCTACTGAGGCTGGGAGAGGTGAGTCAACTTGCTCCAGTCTACAAGGTGTGTCACTAGCAGACCTGGGATTCGAACCCACTCATGAAGGACGCCATACTCAACTGTGCCAAACAGCCCCAGATTTGTCTTTCAGTCACTGCAGGATCTGCCCCATAGCGCCTCAGGGAGGTGTTCACATACAACAAGGTCTCCATTCCCCTCTCTCCTGCCTTCACTCCATTTGATGAGCTGTAGATGTTACATCTCTTTCCTGAAATAAAATCCCTGGAATTAAATCCAGTACTTCAGCTGAGGTCTGGCCTGTGCCTAGGATGGTGAGTCCATTGCTTTCTTTGTAATGAACATAAATCTTAGTTAATTCAAGACTAGTCTGTACATTTCTTTCTGTTAATTCAGTGTTGTCCATCCTGTACTCTATCACAAATTTGTTTTTAAATCTAAATGAAGAATTTTATATTTACCTTTATTAAATTTTGTCTTGTTTGTTTCAACCTATTGTTTTAGCATGTTAAATCTTCTCAAACATCTTTCCATCCAACATATTAGTTTTTCTCCAACTTTCTAGCTTCTGTATACCTTCATCAAAGAGACAGTTCCAAAAACAGAGCTCCATTACCCTACAGATCATCTTTAGTTGCCACTGATCCTCAAATAAGCCTGGATTTTAAAACTTAATCAGATAGGAACACACCTAACTATACTATCATGTAGTAATATTTAAAAAAAATATTTTGATGAAGATTTAAAAGACACTGTTAAGTGGCCTGCTTTTTTTCCTCCAAATTTTTATTCAAATTCCAATTAGTTAGCATACAGTATAATATTAGTTTTAGGTACAGAATTTAGTGATTCATCATTTACATACAACACTCAGTGCTCATCACAAGTGGAATAGCCTGCTTTTATTAAAGATATAATGTTCTAAATTTGCAAACTCAGCTAAGCAAAAATGTAACTATACTTTTTAAAACATATTATCTATCTTGATCCATCATTTTACCCATTAACAAAGTTCTTAACCTAGGTTAGACCAGATAAAGTGAATCAAATTCTGTACTGATCTGATTGTCTCTATTTCTTTTAGTAACATATGAAGCAAGATCACTGGAGAAAGCAAAGATCACAAAGAGAGAATGGTGTGTGTGTGTGTGTATGTGTGTGTGTGTGTGTGTGTTGGGCAGTGTTGAACAGAAAGATGATAGGAAATTGCTTTTTTGGAGAGTGGACAAGCAAACATTAAAAATGTGCTCATTTGAGATTGTCACTATGAACTTAAGGAGAAGTATGTTTGATTGTGTATTTGTGGCATTGTTGAGCTGGTTGAGTGCAGGCAGGGAGCAGGTGGATAGTGGGGCTTGTGTGTGGATAACAGGGCTTGCATAGTTTTTCAGCTTTATAAGGCCAGTTAAGTGAGAAAGGGAAGAATGAGGGGGTTAAATTTATAATGGCGGTCTATGGAATTTATGCTGAGCAAGAAGGGACACAAGCATAAAGGGAAGGGTGATGGTAGGAAATGGTCAGGTCAAAGCTTTGGTAAGTCTGGGGATCTTGGAAGCAGCACTCAGGGTAGGTGAGCTGGAAGGAAGAAATGTAGTTCTCAAAGAGAGGGTGTTTTTAAAATTCCAGAATAGCTGCTGGGGTGGAGGAAGTAACAGGTCATTAGAAGCAAAGAGCCCCAGGATTTGAGAGATCAAGATGCTGAACCAGTTATCCATGTGGATGCTCAAGTTGTTAAGAACAAGGACAGGAGAAGTGGTGGGGAAGTGAAGAAAGCTCAGTTGATCAAGTCATCACTCTGAATGAGAGGGAGTGGTGTGGGTGCTACAGATGACAGCAACAAAGTGGAGAATGAGCTCATGTGTGATGGTGTGATTTTCAGATGTATGTTGGAACAACTGGATGGTCTGGACACCAGCAACACAGGGATACCAGATGTTCCACTGGTGCCTGTACTTTTTCATTTTCATTTGGATGTTGTGGCATAGTGTGGGAAGGGCTACAAATACAGAGTTAAAAAAATAAACAAAACACCCTCTTAACTTTCTGAAAAACATTCAGTGTTAATTATGTTACAATATGCTTAATGTGTCCCCACTGGCAATGGCAAACATTTGGAGAACAAAGCAATCAAGATACTCCAGGGCTGGTAGCGAATGATAAGTGAAAAATATACCAATAACTCCGGGCGCCTGGGTGGCTCAGTCGTTGGGCGTCTGCCTTCGGCTCAGGTCATGATCTCAGGGTCCTGGGATCGAGCCCCGCATTGGGCTCTCTGCTCGGCAGGAGGCCTGCTTCTCCCTCACCACTCCCCCTGCTTATGTTCCCTCTCTCGCTGTATCTCTCTCTGTCAAATAAATAAAAATCTTTTAAAAAAAATATACCAATAACTCAAGTGTATTTTTGACAGCTGGGGAAGGAGTTTCATTCCAGGCAGATCAAACAGAGGTTTTGCCTGGAGACCATAAAGAAGAAAGTCCCAAGCTACCAAGAGACACAGAGTTGTAATTTGACTCACTTAGCAAAAATAAAATTTAGATAAAGTGAAAGTTCTCTGTGAAATTATTGTGGGTCATTTCTTATAACCCAGTTGAACAATATCCTAAGGCTGTTTGGTTTGATTTTTTTCCATGTTTTATAATGATGATGAATTCAGTTTGATTTCTGATTATGTAAATTGGAATTTATAGCAAACACATAAAAGATGCAAGTATAAGAGAAAGCTACATTTTAAAATGTATTTTGAACAGATTTTGCCACTAATTATGGCAAATGGAAAACATTAAATAATGTAATATAGAATCTGTTAAATCCAAGAGTAAATGTATAACATATAATCCAGAAATATATGTATAATATACCATCTCTCTTTTGTCACTAGAAATACTAAGGTGTTTTCTATCACATATTCACATTTTATCCATCTAGAAAGAGTCCCACTGAGGTGGTCTGACTCTAAAGGCCACGTTCTTCATCTCTAAACCCTGCTGCCTTATTTATGAACTTTGTCCTGTGGAGAGTACATGGGACTAGGCTGGGCTGGGTCTCCATGGTGGTAGAGGTAGGTACTGCTGAGGCCTCAGGAAGAGTGTTCCTCCTTTCCCTGGCCTGTATTCAGCCTAGGCCTCAAGGCCATACAGAAGAGCACTGTCCCTACCTTTGTGGTTACCAACTCGCATTCCCCCGAAAAATGACTGACTGACAGAGTCCTGCCATGAAGCCCCTCCCTGAGTAAGCTCCTGCCCTTCACAAGGTACATGCAGCGAGAAGTAGAGTCTCCTCAACCAAAACCACATCCCACCTCCTGGAGTACCTGGTTCCTGTAATTCCTGATTGCCTCTGGGTGAATATTTTCTATGACTAAACCCCACTGCCTATTGGAAAATCCTTTCCATTTTTACTTGCCTTTAATTTGTAGAGAGTTCTTTAAATTGAAATGTAAATGGCTTAAATTGAACTTTTTTGAACTGGTTCCAGATCTGCCCTCGCCACTTCTCATAACAAATCTGGGTTTGGTGTAATATCTACATACTTGGTGCAGAAAGATTTGCTCTGACCAAAACTCTCCGTGTCTTTTTTTTTTTTTAAGTTTTTTTTTTAAGATTTTATTTATTTATTTGAGAGAGAGAATGAGAGAGAGAGAGAGAAAGAGAGCACATGAGAGGGAGGAGGGTCAGAGGGAGAAGCAGACTCCCTGCTGAGCAGGGAGCCCGATGTGGGACTTGATCCCGGGACTCCAGGATCATGACCTGAGCTGAAGGCAGTTGCTCAACCAACTGAGCCACCCAGGAGCCCCAAAACTCTCTATGTCTTATTACTCATCCTGGGAGTTGTATGTGCATGAGAGGATTATTTACTGATATGGCATCAGGCGCCTCCCTTTACAGCATGCTACACTCCTAATAGAAGAAAATTTCTTATTAGCAAGTTTAATGTTCTGAATGTGGAAATGAGACCAGTTTAACTTTGTTAACCCATCATTCCCCAGATTATTTGATAACAGGATTCTTTTTCTTAAAAGCAAAATATCTGGGGGAGGAGCAAGATGGCGGAGGAGTAGGAGACCTAAATTTTGTCTGGTCCCAGGAATTCAGCTAGATAGGGATCAAACCATTCTGAACACCTACGAGCTCAACAGGAGATCAAAGAAAAGAATAGCAACAACTCTCTGAACAGAAAAGCGACCACTTTCTGGAAGGTAGGGCGTGCAGAGAAGTGAATCCGAGGCGATATTCGGGAGGATAGACAGTAGGGGAGGGGGCCTCCGATGGCCACTTCTGGCAAGTGATATAGCAGTGGAGCACAAAATCGGAACTTTCAGAAGTCAGCTCCACTGAGGGACGTTGCTCCAGTGGCTAAGTGGGGGGGGGGTGGAACCCTCATGGGACAGTGTGGTCTCAGGACCCTCGGGGGTCACACAAAGACCAGGGTTGCCTGAGTGTGGCAGAGCTCCCAGGTAACGGAGCAGGGAAGCCAGCTGCAGAGATGGAGCCAAGGAGTGGGATCTCAGCTCAGGGTTGCCATAGACCATGATCTGGGGCATAGTCGGGCCACTGCTCCTCCAGCAGGGACCCAACAAGTGGCAGATCCGGGGAGACCCCCTCTCCTCCCCCGGTGACCAGCAGCATGGGAGGGCACTGCAGGGATCTGCTGGGTTTGGAGACTCCACACGGGGTCGGGTGCCAGAGATAGAAACGCTCGGTCACAGGCCAGGTGAGCACAGAGTGCAGCCAGAGACCGGGGAGACGGGAGTGACTGACGGCTTTTCTCTGGGGGCTCACTGAGGAGCAGGGCCCCGAGTTCTCGGCTCTGCCGGGGTGGAGATTGGGAGGCCGCCATTTTCACTCTCGTCCTCCAAACTGTACCGAAAGCTTGCAGGGAACAAAAGCTCCCAAGAGCAAACCCGAGCAGATTACTTAGCCCGGACCAGGCAAGGGCGGGGCAATTCCGCCTCCAGCAAAGACATTTGGGAACCACGGCAACAAGCCCCTCCCCCAGAAGATCAGCGAGAACAGCCAGCCAAGACCAAGTTTACTGATCAATGAGAACGGCAGAACTCCAGCGCTAGAAGAATACTGCACAGAGAACTCATGGCTTTTTCCCCATGAGTATTTAGTCATTCAAAGTTAATTTTTTTAAAAAATTTTTCTTTTTCCCCTTTTCAACCAATATCTTATCAATCCCTTTTTTAAAAAATCTTTTTTACTTTTCATTTTTAGAGTCATATTCTATCCCTTCATAGTAATTAACCTTATTTTTGGTATATATACATAAGCTGTTCTCTCTCTAAAATTTTTGGATACAGTTTCTTCTAACAGACCAAAATATACCCTAAATCTCTAGTGTATGGCTTTGTTCTAGTCTCCTGCCTGATCACATTCTGTCCCTTTTTTCTTTTTTTTATTAAATCCTCTTCTTTCTTTTTTCAACGAACTTCTTATCTTATCAATTCCTTTTATAAAATCTTTTATAATTTAAATCATTGCAGTCATATTCAATCCCTTCATCGTATTTACCCTTATTTTTATACATATATAAGTTTTTCTTTCTTTAAGATTTTGGGAGGCACTTTCTTCTAACAGACCAAAATACGCCCAAAATCTAGTGTGTGGCACTGATGTATGCACCAGCCTGATCATATTTGATCATATTCTGTTTTTTTGTTTTTGTTTGTTTTTATCTTTATCTTTTTCTTTTTTCTTTCTTTCCCTTTCTTTCCCCCCAGTTTCAGGTCTCTTCTGATTTGTTTAGTGTATATTATTCTGGGGTCGTTTTTACCCTGTTAGCGTTTTGTTCTCTCATTCATCTATTCTTCTCTGGACAAAATGACAAGACGGAAAAAATCACCTCAACAAAAAGAACAAGAGGTAGTACCGACTGCCAGGGACCTACTCAATATGGACATTAGTACGACGTCAGATCTAGAGTTCAGAATCATCACTTTAAAGATACTAGCTGGGCTTGAAAAAAGCATAGAAGTTATTAGAGAAACCCTTTCTGGAGAAGTAAAAGAACTAAAATCTAACCAGGTCGAAATCAAAGAGGCTATTAATGAGGTGCAATAAAAAATGGAGGCTCTAACTGCTAGGATAAAGGAGGCAGAAGAGAGAATCAGTCATATAGAAGACCAAATGATGGAAAATAAAGAAGCTGCGAAAAAGAGAGATAAGCAACTACTGGATCACGAGGGCAGAATTCGAGAGATAAGCGATACCATAAGACGAAACAACATTAGAATAATTGAGATCCCAGAAGAAGAAGAAAGAGAGAGGGGGGCCGAAGGTATATTGGAGCAAATTATAGCAGAGAAGTTCCCTAATTTGGGGAAGGAAACAGGCATCAAAATCCAGGAGGCACAGAGAACCCCTCTCAAAATCAATAAAAATAGGTCAATACCCCGACATCTAATAGTAAAGCTTACGAGTCTCATAGACAAAGAGAAAATCCTGAAAGCAGCTCAGGAGAAGACATATGTAACCTATAGTGGTAGAAACATTAGATTGGCAACAGACCTATCCACAGAGACCTGGCAGGCCAGAAAGGACTGGCAGGATATATTCAGAGCATTAAACGAGAAAAATATGCAGCCAAAAATACTATATCCAGCTAGGCTGTCATTGAAAATAGGAGAGAGAAAATGCTTCTAAGACAAACAAAAGCTAAAGGAATTTGCAAACACGAAACCAGCCCTACAGGAAATCTTGAAAGGGGTCCTCTAAGCAAAGAGAGAGCCTAAAAGCAACATAGACCAGAAAGGAACACAGACAATACACAGTAACAGTCACCTTACAGGCAATACAATGGCACTAAATTCCTATCTTTCAATAGTTACCCTGAATGTAAATGGGCTAAATGCCGCAATCAAAAGACACAGGCTATCACAATGGATAAAAAAACAAGACCCATTGATATGCTGTCTGCAAGAGACTCATTTTAGACCCGAAGACATCCCCAGATTGAAAGTGAGGGGGTGGAAAACCATTTACCATGCTAATGGACACCAAAAGAAAGCTGGGGTGGCAATCCTTATATCAGAGAAATCAGATTTTAAACCAAAGACTATAATAAGAGATGAGGAAGGACACTATATCCTACTTAAAGGGTCTATTCAACAAGAAGATCTAACAATTGTAAATATCTATGCCCCTAAAATGGGAGCAGCCAATTATATAAGCCAATTAATAACAAAAGCAAAGAAACACATCAATAACAATACAATAATAGTGGGGGACTTTAACACCCCCCTCACTGAAATGGACAGATCATCTAAGCAAAAGATCAACAAGGAAATAAAGACTTTAAATGACACACTGGACCAAATGGACTTCACAGATATATTCAGAACATTCTATCCCAAAGCAACAGAATACACATTCTTCTCTAGTGCCTATGGAACATTCTCCAGAATAGATCACATCCTAGGTCACAAATCAGGCCTCAACTGGTACCAAAAGATTGGCATCATTCCTTGCCTATTTTCAGACCACAATGGTTTGAAACTAGAACTCAATCACAAGAGGAAAGTCAGAACTCAAATACATGGAGGTTAAAGAGCATCCTACTAAAGAGTGAATGGGTCAACCAGGAAATTAAAGAAGAGTTAAAATAATTCATGGAAACAAATGAAAATGAAAACAAAATGGTTCAAAATCTTTGGGATGCAGCAAAGGCAGTCCTAAGAGGAAAGTATATAGCAATACAAGCCTTTCTCAAGAAACAAGAAAGGTCTCAAGTACACAACCTAACCCTACACCTAAAGGAGCTGGAGAAAGAACAGCAAATAAAGCCTAAACCCAGCAGGAGAAGAGAAATAATAAAGATCAGAGCAGAAATCAATGAAATAGAAACCAAAAGAACAGTAGAACAGATCAACGAAACTAGGAGCTGGTTCTTTGAAAGAATTAACAAGATTGGTAAACCCCTGGCCAGACTTATCAAAAAGAGAAGAGAAATGACCCAAATAAATAAAATCATGAATGAAAGAGGAGAGATCACGACCAACACCAAAGAAATACAAACAATTATAAGAACATATTATGAGCAACTCTATGCCAGCAAATTAGATAATGTGGAAGAAATGGATGCATTTCTAGAGATGTATCAACTACCAAAACTGAACCAGGAAGAAATAGAAAGCCTGAACAGACCTATAACCACTAAGGAAATTGAAGCAGTCATCAAAAATCTCCCAAAACACAAAAGCCCAGGGCCAGATGGCTTCCCAGGGGAATTCTACCAAACATTAAAGAAGAATTAATACCTATTCTTCTGAAACTGTTCCAAAAAATAGAAATGGAAGGAAAACTTCCAAACTTGTTTTATGAGGCCACTATTACCTTGATCTGCAAACCAGACAAAGACCCCATCAAAAAGGAGAATTACAGACCAATATCCTTGATGAACATGGATGCAAAAATTCTCACCAAAATACTAGCCAATAGGATCCAACAGTACATTAAAAGGATTATTCACCACGACCAAGTGGGATTTATCCCTGGGCTGCAAGGTTGGTTCAATATCTGCAAATCCATCAACGTGATACAATACATTAACAAAAGAAAGAACAAGAACCATATGATCCTCTCAATAGATGCAGAAAAAGCATTTGACAAAGTACAGCATCCTTTCTTGATCAAAACTCTTCAGAGTATAGGGATAGAGGGTACATACCTCAATATCATAAAAGCCATCTACAAAAAACCCACAGCAAATATCATTCTCAATGGGGAAAAACTGAGAGCTTTTCCCCGAAGGTCAGGAACACCACAGGGATGTCCACTATCACCATTGCTATTCAACATAGTACTAGAAGTCCTAGCCATAGCAATCAGACAATAAAAAGAAATAAAAGGCATCCAAATTGGCAAAGAAGTCAAACTCTCATTCTTTGCAGATGATATGATACTTTATGTGTAAAACCCCAAAGACTCCACCCCAAAACTGCTAGAACTCATATAGGAATTCAGTAAAGTGGCAGGATATAAAATCAATGCCCAGAAATCAGTGGCATTCCTATACACCAACAACAAGACAGAAGAAAGAGAAATTAAGGAGTCGATCCCATTTACAATTGCACCCAAAACCATAAGATACCTAGGAATAAATCTAACCAAAGAGGCAAAGGATCTGTACTCAGAAAACTATAAAATACTCATGAAAGAAATTGAGGAAGACACAAAGAAATGGAAAAACGCTCCATGTTCATGGATTGGAAGAACAAATATTGTGAAGATGTCAAAGCTACCTAGAGCAATCTACACATTTAATGCAATCCCTATCAAAATACCATCCACTTTTTCACAGAAATGGAACAAATAATCCTAAAATTTGTATGGAACCAGGAAAGACCCCCAAATAACCAGAGGAATGTTGAAAAAGAAAAGCAAAGCTGGCGGCATCACAATTCCAGACTTCCAGCTCTATTACAAAGCTGTCATCATCAAGACTGTATGGTACTGGCACAAAAACAGACACATAGATCAATGGAACAGAATAGAGAGCCCAGAAATGGACCCTCAACTCTATGGTCAACTAATCTCCGGCAAAGCAGGAAAGAATGTCCAATGGACAAAAGACAGTCTCTTCAACAAATGGTGTTGGGAAAATTGGACAGACACACACAGAAGAATGAAACTGGACCATTTCCCTACACCACACACAAAAATAGACTCCAAATGGTTGAAAGACCTCAATGTGAGACAGGAGTCCATCAAAATCCTAAAGGAGAACACAGGCAGCAACCTCTTTGACCTCAGCCGAAGCAACTTCTTCCTAGAAACATCGCCAAAGGCAAGGGAAGCAAGGGCTAAAATGAACTATTGGGACTTCATCAAGATAAAAAGCTTTTGCACAGCAAAAGAAACAGTCGACAAAACCAAAAGACAACCGACAGAATGGGAGAAGATACTTGCAAATGACATATCAGATAAAGGGCTAGTATCCAAAGTCTATAAAGAATTTATTAAACTCAACACCCAAAGAACAAAGAATCCAATCAAGAAATGGGCAGAAGACATGAACAGACATTTCTGCAAAGAAGACATCCAAATGGCCAAAAGACACATGAAAAAGTGCTCAACATCGCTCGGCATCAGGAAAATCCAAATCAAAACCTCAATGAGATATCACCTCACACCAGTCAGAATGGCTAAAATTAACAAGTCAGGAAATGACAGATGTTGGCGGGGATGTGGAGAAAGGGGAACCCTCCTACACTGTTGGTGGAAATGCAAGCTGGTGCAGCCACTCTGGAAAACAGTATGGAGGTTCCTCAAAAAGTTGAAAATAGAGCTACTATTTTGCACTACTGTGTATTTACCCCAAAGATACAAATGGGATCCGAAGGGATACGTGCACCCTGATGTTTATAGCAGCAATGTCCACAATATCCAATCTGTGGAAAGAGCCAAGATGTCCAACAACAGATGAATGGATAAAGAAGATGTGGTGTATATTTACAGTGGAATATTATGGAGCCATCAAAAGGAATGAAATCTTGCTATTTGCAACGACATGGATGGAACTGGAGAGTATTATGCTGAGCGAAATAAATCAATCAGAGAAGACATGTATCATATGATCTCACTGATATGAGGAATTCTTTTTTTTTTTTTTTAAAGATTTTATTTATTTATTTGACAGAGAGAGACACAGCAAGAGAGGGAACACAAGCAGGGGGAGTGGGAGAGGGAGAAGCAGGCTTCCCGTGGAGCAGGGAGCCCGATGCGGGGCTCGATCCCAGGACCGTGGGATCATGACCTGAGCCGAAGGCAGACGCTTAACGACTGAGCCACCCAGGCGCCCCGATATGAGGAATTCTTTATCTCAGGAAACAAACTGAGTGTTGCTGGAGTGGGGGGTGGGGTGGGAAGGATGGGGTGGCTGGGTGATAGACATTGGGGAGGGTATGTGCTATGGTGAGTGCTGTGAATTGTGTAAGACTGTTGAATCACAGACCTGTACCTCTGAAACAAATAATACATTATATGTTAAGAAAAAAAGAAGAAGAAGAAGAAGAAGATAGCAGGAAGGGAAAAATGAAGGGGGGGAAACCGGAGGGGGATATGAACCATGAGAGACTATGGACTCTGAGAAAGAAATTGAGGGTTCTAGAGGGGAGGGGGGTGGCAGAATGGGTTAGCCTGGTGATGGGTATTTAAGAGGACTACATCAAAAACTAATGATGTAATGTATTGTGATTAACAACATAATAAAAAAAAGAAAATAAAAGCAGAATATCTGTTAATTCACTGGAAAGCTAGAGTTTAATGGAATCCATTTTGGAAAATTTTGGCAAGGAGTATATAACCAAAATTGTAATCAAGTGATAATCTAACAGACTTCTTCAGGTTCTAGTCTCAAAGAAAAATATGATTAATACTTCTTGCCAATCATTTCAATTAATTTTCTTTGCATTTTCACAGGGTTAGAAACATTGCAGAGAGTATTTCATGCAAATTCTGAATTGTTAAAATATAAAATCATCTGGTGGTTCAACAAAGGAAATAAACTATTGATGTGACGTGTAACTTTTACATAATACATTTAATCACTTCTTTAGTCTCTATGAAAAGGAAGAGATCTTAGAGATCATCCAGTTCAACTCAGTTCACAAATGAGAAACCTGAGGCCCAGAAAAAGAGATTCTGTCTATGATCACACAGCTAGTTAGCAAGAGAGAACAGGAATAGAAGCCTCCCAGGGCACCTGGATGGCGCAGTCTGTTGGGCAACCAACTCTTGGTTTTGGCTCAAGTCGTGATCTCAGGGTCGTGAGATAGAGCCCTGTGTTGGGCTCCATGCTCAACACGGAGTCTACTTGAGATTCCTTCTCCCTCTGCCCCTCCTGCTTGTGCTCTCTCTGTCTCTAAAAATAAATAAATAAATCTTGTAAAAAAACTGAAAGAAAACAAAGAATAGAAGCCTCCTGATTGCATATTTCCATTCCCACTTAGTAAATACTTCGGTTCCAAGTGAAATCTGAACATGAAGAACATACTTTTATATATTGAATATATATACAAGCATACCTTGGTGATATTGTGGGCTTAGATCCAGACCACCACAATAAAGCAAATACCACAATTAAGTGAGTCAAAAATTTTCTTGATTTCCCAGTGCCTAAAAAAGTTATGTTTACACTATACTGTAGTCTATTAAGTGTGAAATAACATGAAGTCTAAAAAAATGTACATAACTTAATTAAAAAATATTTTATTGCTAGAGGGGAAGTGGGTGGGGTGATGGGTGAAATAGATAAAGGTGAATAAGAGGTATAAACTTCTAGTTATAAGATAAATAAGTCATGGAGATGAAAAGCAGCATTGGGAATAGAGTTAATAATGTAATAACATTGCATTGTGACAGATGGTGACTACATTTATCATGGTGAGCAGTGAGTAATGTATAGAACTATTGAATCAATATGTTGCACATCTGAAACTAATGTAACATTGTATATTAATTATAGTTCAATAAAAAAAGTGAGAGTTAAAAAAATTATTGCCAAAAAATGCTAACCACCATCTTAGGTTTCAGTGAGTCATAATCTTTTTGCTGGGGGAGGTTCTTGCCTCAGTGTTGATGGCTGCTGACTGATCAGGGTGGTGGTTGATGAACGTTTGGGTGACTGTGGCTATTTCTTTAAATAAGACAACACTGAAGTTTGCTACATGGAATGACTCTTCCTTTCATGAACAATTTCTCTGTAGCTTGTGATGCTGTTTGATAGCATTTTACCCACAGTAGAAATTCTTTCAAAATTGTGGAGCCAATCCTCTCAAATCCTGCAGTTGCTTTATCAGCTAAGTTTATGTAATATTCTAAATCGTTTGTGGTCATTTCAACAATCTTCACAGCATCTTCACCAGGGAAGTTTCCATCTCAAGCAACTACTTTCTTTGCTCATCCATGAGAAGCAGTTCCTCATCTGTTCAAGTTTTATCATGAGATTACAGCAACTTGGTCACATCTTCAGGCTCCACTTATAATTCTAGTTCTCTTACTATTTCCACCACCTCTGTATTGACTGCCTCCACTGAAGTCTTGAACCCCTCAAAGTCATCCATGAGGATGGGAATCAACCTCTTCCAAACTCCTGTGATGTGGATATTTTGACCTCTTCCCTTGAATCATGAATGTTCATGATGACATCTAGAATGGTGAATCCTTTCCAGAAGGTTTTCAGTTTGCTTTGCCCAGATCCACCAGAAGAATCATTCTTTATGGCAGCTATAGGTTTACAAAATGTATTTCATAGAGAATAAGTCATTAAAATAGAAATTACTCCTTGATTTATGGGCTGTAGAATGCATGTTGTGTTGGCAGACATGAAAAGAACATTAATCTCATAGTACATCTCCATCAGAGCTCTTGGGTGACCAGGGGCATTGTCAATGAGAAGTAATATTTTGAAAGAAATCATTTTTCTGAGCAGGTCTCAACAGCGGGTTTCCACAATTCAGTAAACCATGTTGTAAACAGATGTGCTGTCATCCAGGCTTTGTTGTTCCATTTATAGAGCATAGGCAGAGCACATTTAGCATAATTCTGAAGGGCCTTAGACTTCTTAGAATGGTAAATGAGAACTGGATTTAACGTAGTCACCAACTGCATTAGCAAGACAGTCACGAGACAATTATCACAAGACAGTCAGCCTGTCCTTTGAAGCTTTGAAGCCAGGTACTGACTTCTCTCTAGCTATGAAAGTCCTCGATGGCATCTTCTTCCAATAGAAGGCTGTTTCAGCTACATAGAAACTCTGTTGTTGAGTGTAGCTACCTTCATTTCTATCGTAACTGGACCTTCTGGGTAACTTGCTACAGCTTCTCCACCAGCCCTTGCTGCTTCATCTTGTGCTTTATGTTATGGAGACAGTTTCTTTCCTTAAACCTCATGAACCAACCTCTGCCAGCTTCAAACTTTTCTTCTCCAGCTTCTTCACCTCTCTCAGTCCTCACAGAATTGAAGAGTTAAGGCCTTGCTCTGGATTAAGCTTTGGCTTAAGGAAATGCGGTGGTTGTTTTTGATCTACCCAGGCCACTCAAATTTTCTGTGTATCACCAGTAAGGCTGTTTCACTTTCTTAAAATTGGCATGTTCACTAGAGTAGTACCTTTATTTTCCTTCAAGAACTTTTTCTTTGGACTCACCACTTGGCTGCTTGGCAGAAGAGGCCTTGCTTTTGACCTGTCTTGACTTTTGACATGTCTGCCTCAGTAAGCTTACTCATTTCTAGTTTTTGGTTTAAAGTGAAACACATGTGACTCTTCCTTTCACTTGGACACTTAGAGGCCACTGTGGGTTTATTAATTGGCCTAATTTCAGTATTATTGTGTCTCAGGGAATAGGAAGGCCTGAGGAGAGGGAGAGACAGGGAATGGTTGGTGGATAGAGCAGCCTGAATACATACATTTACCAATTAAGTTTGCCATCTTGTATGGGTGTGGTTCATGGCACCCCAAAACAATTACAATAGTAACATCAAAGATCATTGATCACCATAAGAAATACAATAATAATGAAAAAGTTTGAAATATTGAGAGAATTAACAAAATGTAACCCAGAGACAAGAAGTGAGCATATGCTGCTGGAAAAATGATACCCATAGACTTGCTCTATGCAGGGTTGTCACAAACCTTCAATTTATAAAACAAAAAACAAAACAACCCAATATCTGCTTTTTTTTGTAAAAGAAAAGGTGCAATAAAGCAAAGCACAATAAAGTGAGGTATGCCTGTGTGTAATTTATTCTCAATATTGCAGTAGGTATAATGGAAAGTATATTTTCACTCCACCCTCTGGATCTCCCTGAGTTAGGTATCTTGGGAATTGCACAAAATATGAGGGTTTTTTTCAGATATCATAAAATATCTTTAGAATGCTACAAGCACAGAAATCCAGACATTAATGGCAGAAGTATCATCCTGTATGAACCAGAGTTTATCTTCCATGAACATATTTATAGAGTCTACTCAAGACATTTACAAGGCCCACTATGTCTCTGTTTCATATAAATATGAAAAATGCTCTATAAAGTTTCTTTGGAGAGGAGGTTCACAGGTTTGACACACTGAAAGTTTCCATCTGCTAATAGAGTTGTTAGTAGTTCAAATACTAGACACACAAGGTAAAAATTTATTGCCTCCAAATATTTGCTATAACATCTAAAATAAAACTGTATATCACATTTTATTACACAACCTTTTAAATTTCCTTTCTTTTCTTTGATGCAAGTGAAAATAAAAATTTCTCTTATTAATTCAACACTAAATATATTAAATTATTATTTCCTTAGATCATCCATGATACTAAAAATTCTTTCCTTGCCAGTATTTGATAGGAAGTAAAGCAAAAGAAACCAATTTCAGCAAATGGAAATCAACATTATCTATCAAGGGCAGTGTTGGGACACTTTCCAAGTATCAAGTGGTGTTTTTCACTGTGAAAAGTGAAATACTATCTAAACTATGAATGTCTTCATAAAGTCAATTTGGAAGGAGTCCACATTTGAATCAATTTATCAAAATAAATGACTTTCTTCAAGTTAAACTCAAAGGAATTGGAATGAATTTCGTGTTTACAGTGTAGTGAAAATAATTCCAAATTGGAATTTTCTAACGTGAGATAATTTCCTTAGATATTTGGGAACTTCATGTCCTGATTTAGAACTTCAGGGCTAATTTTTAAGGAATTCTTCCACATGCCAATGTAATATTTTTACTGGAAGATACTTTTCTTCTCAAGAAATTTCAGAATTAAAAATCCCCTCCCAACTTTTTTCTATACCTCTGCCACATATTCCTTAATTCAAAGAGGCATGGTCAGGTATGAGCAGGATAAACATTCTGTAGAGGAAGAAACTGTCAAAGGATGCATTCGAAGTGGAATTTATTCACTACTTTTGTAGTTTCACTCTAGAACATTCTTCTGGACAGAAAGTGAGAATATACGTGTGGCCAATTTAATGAAGAGTCTCTGCCGAGTGGTTCTAAACATGAAGCAGTTTTCTTTTTTCTAAACATTACTTCCAGCTATGCTCTTCTGACTCATCTGTTGTGATCCCTTACTTGTTCCTTTGTCAGATTCTAGATCTTTTTGATCACTTGCAGTTATGATTATCTACTCCGGTTCAATATTTCAAGTTTAAGCTGAATTTGAGTTTCATCTTAACCCTCTTCTCTTCTACCCCCAATGTGGTAAATTACTAAGGCTGTTTAAGAATCCTCTAGTCCTTTTTTTTTTTTTTTAAGATTTTATTTATTTATTTGACAGAGAGAGAGTGCGCACAAGCAAGGGGAGTGGCAGGCAGAGGGAGAGAGAGAAGCAAGCTCCCTGCTGAGGGGAGAGCCTGATGTCCTTTTTAATAAAATAAAAAAAGTTAAAAAGTTAAAAATAAATAAATAAAAATTAAAAAAAAAAGAATCTTCCAGTCCTTTTAATGAGGACATGGCAGGAAATCACTCCCCACAGCCTTTCAAGTTAGGGTGGCAATATGACTTGTGTTTGGCCAATAAAATTTAAGCAAAATGACATATATCACATTTGGGCAGAGATATTAAGAGCTGGTGCATCATTTCTGCATTTCCTTCCTTCCTATAGTGGTAGAAGAAGTACATGCCCAGGTGAAGCATCCCTCAGCCTAGGTCTTTAAGTGATCACTGTGAGAACAGCCCCCTGCCAACGTGCCTTGGAAATATAGCATGAGTGAGAAGCAACCTGTTATGTTAGGCCTCTTCTCTCGGTTGTCCTCTGCCAATACGGTAGTCTCTGTAGACAGAACACATAGTGTTGAGTATCTCTCTGTTGCTGAGGATCCCTTCAGAGAGAGATATTTAATTGCCCTGTCCGGCAGGGCATACCTAATCTTGACTTCTCCATACTTTCTGCAGCTTGTCCTCTACTTCAAGCTCTTTCACAGCGTCAAAGGACATGACAAATTGGAGTGAGGGTATCCCATCCTGTCCTTTTCTTTTCAGGCGTATGATGCTACAGCCCTTTTTTGCTTACTAATATGGGCTCCATCGTCAAGCCTGGGTCTTTAGGAATCCATCTGAGAAGCACACACAAGTTTCCATGTTTTTACATTCCTATTCCAGAGGACACTCAAGGCTTTCCCAAGGACTCCTTCACCACACTCAGGCAGCATCCAGCTGGAGAACAGGAGTCAAGCTTCCTTTCTTGCTCGCACTGCTCATAGATGCTCATAGGTCTTTTGTACTCTCCTCCTTCACTTGATTTTGGAGGGGGTGGAGAGTAAATCCCACATGAACACCACAGTCCCCATAAGGTCAATGATGTCCACTTTCCTCCCCTGCCAACACTTCTTCTCAGAGAAGACTTGTGGGGTGGGGCTGGAAGTAGGTGGTGATTAGTTGTCATCGGAGCTGGGGTGGGAATGCCCTGGCTTTCATTGTTGTGCGCTCTCTTTAGAATGTGACTCACTGTCATTATTTTCTGGTTCTGTGGTTTAATAACCACAGGTAAGTCCCATTAACCATCATGTCACATTTATATTTCGAACTAAGTTGATTGCCTGGAGGTACTAGGGGACAGAAAGCAGGCCACTGATTCAATTACTCATGCCTTTTTTTCATTTAAATATTTATCGAGATTAACTATGTCTCTGGCACTCTTCCAGGACCTGGGATATAGAGATATAAGGTACTCCAGCAGTTAGTAATTTACTGGAGGAGTAATGATCAAGCAGAGTATTAACTATTACATTATGGATCATATGGAATACTCTAGGGGAGTGAGAGAGAGGCCCCTAACTTAAGCTTGAATTTGGGGAAGGACAGAGGAATAGCATAGGTAAAGAGGGGGTGAGGAAGTGTGTTGCAGCATGAGGGCAGCAGGAATCAGCGCCCGGGTGTGCCCAGGGCCCTCACTTGGAGAGTGAGGAGGAATGGTTGATTCTACCTGGGAGCTGAGTAGGGTTGAGTCTTGAGGGTCCCTGCATGTCCCTTAAGGAATTTGAACTTTATGTAGAGGGCAAAGAGAACTCCATAAAGGGTTTAAGGAAGGGAACAAGACAATCACATTTATGCTCTAGAAGGTACACTGGCAGCAATGTGGGGGATAAGGCTGTAGGCAGGTAAGTCAGTCACAATGATTCTGGAAACAAAGGGTGGTGTTCTTGAACTAAATGGCATTTTCATGTCAGTGAGGCCCGTGACTTTGCAATCAAGGCCGTGACCTTGCAAACCAATATAGGAGACATAGTGAGAGTGTAACATGAGAACGAGGTGATTTGTATACTTGGAAATGATGCCTGCATAAAACCATACTTTTGTCTGATATTTTCTCTATCTGGTTCTCAGACAGAAATCTCAAAAATGCCAAACTGAGGGGTTTCACATCAGATATGTGGAAACCCAATTTCAAAGCCTTGGTTTTAGGCTTGTAAAAATAACTCAGGTCAGTCCTGTGAAACACATAGTGTAGGGGTCATTTGAGAGTTTCAGCCTCACCACAGAGCTCTGGGGTCAGCTATTCATCTTGTCCAACCCCTCCTCCAATCAAAAGGGAAGGCTCTTTTCTGGAATGGCAGGCTTCTGAAGCCAATGTACATCTTATCTAGTATTTATTTGCCTGGGTTCTGGATCCTGTCCCTCAAGACCACTAGGTGACACTATGGAGCATGGTCATTGCATTCAACTATTGTCGGCGGCTAAAAAATGAACTCAGCTTTATATTTTTCACCCCCCAAAGTGGTAGAGAAGCCACTTGCATTTCAACCATTTCACCCAATTCAGTTATTTCTCACTTGGTGGAATAGCTGGGTTAAAAAAAAAAAAAAGGCTCTAGAAAAGTTTGCTAATTAAAAGATGAATTTTTGGGGTAATATTCTTGGAATACAGCTACCTCCAAATTAATTGGTTCCATAAGAAAGGACGTTTGTTTACAAAGTTTCCTTAATTGGAGGGACACCAGCAGTAATAATACCCATCCCACCCCCATCAAAAAAAAGAACAAACAAAACAAAAGTACCCAACCATTTTTGGCATTCACCCAGTCTAGAAGTTTTGTGATTTTGGTTTGCTGCATTTGGGTTTGTTTTTTTCTTGATTCTATAGGATACAGTCTTCTGAGAGCAGGGGATTTTCTTTTTTTTTTTTTCCTCACTACTATATCAAGCACTATGCACTTAAGTTTTTCATTACTTTTTCTCATTTTTCTAACTTCTCCTTATGCTTTATTGAACAGTTCTGTATTTACCCATTCCTTTGTTTATTCATTTATGCATACTCTAAAGATTTGTGGTTACATTGTTATTCTTATGGAAAAGATATTTTGTAGTTGGAAACACATTTCTGTACGTACTCTCTTGAGGGACACATAGCGGATTACATCTTTTAAGATTTGTTTTTCAGATTATCTTGGCTTTTGGGATACTTGATGAAACAAAAACACATTTCTCTCTCTTTTTAAATTTGCCTCTTTATGTATTTTTATACACAT
The DNA here is from genome assembly GCF_011800145.1 of Mirounga leonina. Taxonomy (NCBI): domain Eukaryota; kingdom Metazoa; phylum Chordata; class Mammalia; order Carnivora; family Phocidae; genus Mirounga; species Mirounga leonina. The sequence goes on from NW_023270316.1 coordinate 69,637,219, forward strand.
TTTCCTCTTCAATGACATCAGCAACTTGTACTTTTTATCTTCATCATGGGGAAACTCAGATTGCACTTTTATTATAAATGTACATTCTTCCCTTGATCTAACATCAGATCAACTTGGCATTTTTAGGCTATTTTAGCCTCTAATTTCTCCTTTTGAAAAGATTGTATCCCATATTGAACAATTACAGGTTTCTGATTTATAGAACAATGGAATTAGAAACCTATCTTCCTCACCTTGTCTTATTCTGGTTATTAAAAAAAAAAAAAAAGCATATGAATCCCTGGCCCAAACTCAGCTCCATCTGAACACTGAGTTTTGATCACTTGAAGATTGATGGTCAACTCCACTAGATCCAGAAGATTCTACACAGGCTGCATGTGGGGCTACCAGCTACTGCCAGTGGTCTGTGGAGTTGGCAAGGAACCCTCAGCTGCTACACCTAACAGTATCTTTCTTCATGTCAGTAACAATTATAGTATTGTCTCTTCCACCTGCTTCCCAGAGGGAGTCTAGCTATATATTGGTTCACTTTCTGTTGGGTCTCCTGGAATCCTGGAGTTTCTCTTTCTCTAGTTCTAGCTCTAGTTCCCATGATAGCCCCATGCCTTGCATGCTGGCTTTGCTGCATTACTTAAAAGATGTGAAAACTTTGTGCAAAATTTTCAAAACAGGTCTCTGGAAATACTCAAAATGTAAGCAAATTTTAGGAAATTCTTCTAGAGGTGGTGTGGAAGATGGCTTTTGGAAGGACAGGTCTCTAGAAAGACTCAAAACATAAGCATTTATAGTGTTATATCAAATCCTATTTTTATAACTTATTTTTTATTTATAGAAGATCTATAGAAAAATATATGATTCCACATGGTTTATAATGAAAATGTTTCTACTGCTTTTTGATGTTTGGGGTTTTTTTTTGTTTTGTTTTGTTTTGGTTTTTTTTGCTATTGGATATTATTACTGACTTCCAATTAAAAGAACACAAGGATTCAGGTCTCATGTACATAGTTAGGTCATAATTTTTAGTTACATCAATAGTCAATAAGGGTTTACAGTTGTGGAGTTGTACTGTTACCAGGAAAAAAAAAAATCTGCCTTGCATGTGCACCTCATGACTGTCCCATGGCCAGTGGTGATTGTACAATGCTTACTATTCTAAGATGCATCTAAATTTCCAAGTTGTTAAAATGGGAAAAAAGTATGGGCTTCAGAATTGACCGATGACTTTCTATTGATGAGCTTCTCAGTGAAGTGATTTGACATCTTGATGGGATATCTCCCACTCCTGGACCCCCAGGTGTTTTCCTTTCAGTGGCTTAATGGTTCCCCCAGAGAGATATCCCACAAACTCTCACCTGTGGCTTTTGTTCTGGGAGCCACAATGGAATAGGGGGCACATCTCAGACCCAATATGTCCAAAATGGAACTCCTGCTTTTCCCCCAATCTGCTTCATCTTCAGTCTTCTTATTTAAGTTAATGACAGACACATAACTTCTTATTCTAAACATGCTGGTATCATCCTTGATCCTTCTCTCTATTCCACACTCAACTGATTGGGAAGTAGCATTGGTCCTGCCTTCAGTACAGATCTGGAGATTCACCACTTCTCAACACTTCTACCTCCACTCTACCTTTCTGGTCCAAGCCACCACCATTTCTCCTCCATGACTGCAGTAGCCTTGACCTGTCTCTGTGTTTCTTCTCTTACTCCTAGTGCCTCTTGCTCCCACCCTCACCACCCACAGCCTGTTCTCAACCCAGATGTCAGCGTGATGCTTTTAAAGTGGATGTGAGAAAGTGTTAGTCCCTGCTTAAAATATTGCAGCAGCTTCTGTCTCAGTCCAAGAGAAAACTGAATCCTTCCAATGGCTTACTAGGATCCACATATTCAGGATCTTTCTGACTTCAGAAACATCCTATCACTCCTATCACTTTACCCTCACTCTCTGCACTCCAGCCATACTGCTCTCCCTCGAACACACCAGGCATAATCTATCTCAGGGTGTTTGTCCCAGCTCGACAACCTGCCTGCACGCGTGTCCTTCAGAAATCTAATGGTCAACTCTTCTACCTCCTTTAAGTCTTTGCCCAGGTGTGTCTTCCTCAATTAGCCTGATCATTTTAAAAGTATGCCAGATCATCTCCATACCTGGTTCCTCTTACTTTCCTTGGTTTTATTTTTCCTATAGCACTTACCGCTTTCCAACATACAACAGCTTTATTTCCTTATTGTCAGTTTTCCTCTACCTCCTAGGTATATATATACAGAATATATTCCCTCTAAAGGATTCAAGATAAGATTTGATGAATATCTACAGTGTGGCCAAAGATTTATGCACATAATCTCATTTGATCTTATCTATAACTCCATGAAATAACATTATTTATACTTGACAAACCTGCAAACAGACTTAGAGACATTTAAGGCAATTTTTCTAAAGGTTCTTAACTTAATTAGGGATGCTGGAACTTGAATATTGGTAACCCAAATCCACCTTTTTCTCATTATATTATGCTGGCCCCAACTCTTAAGCCATCTGAAGCCCAGCTCCCTCCTCTTAATCACCACTGTATCTATACTACAATGTCCAAGGTGGTAGCCGCTAGACATACACGGTTATTGAGTATTTGAAATATGGCTAGTCCAAATCAAGATGTATTGTATGTGTAAAACACATACAGATTTCAAAGACAATAGGAAAAAGAATTAAAATATGTTGGTAATGTTTAAATATTTATATGTTAAAATAATACTGTGGATATATTGGGCTGAATAAGTATTATCAAATTAATTTCACCTCTTTTGTTTTACATTTTTTAGTGTGACTCCTAGAGAATTTTAAATTTCATACATAGCTTATATTTATATTGGATAGTGTTGCTCAAGACCATTTGCCTCTGGCTCTGTAATCACAAGAATTCACGTTTTCATTTCGTCCAGTTACAGACAATGAAATCTCCATAGGAAAGAAAGATAAGATGTATATATATCACAAATCTTTCAACCCTACATCTAGTCAGGACAAGATAGAAGCTTTGAAACCTTCTAAAAGGTCAACCTGCTCCAAAACACCTCCGTAGACAATCTTCATGGATTTCCTGCCATTAGACTCATTTCTCTGGAATATTTCCAAGAGCTGTCATTAAAATGAAAATGTCTTTGCAATGAGTAATGGCAAAACAGCATAGATCAGTTTGTCAAATGATCTCCGGGAGGGCTATTGGGTGTATGGTTTTGATCAGGGAAGTTAGTGAGACAGATTGCAACCTCAGGTACTCCTGCTCCACAAATGGAGATTTGGAAATTTTCAATAATCAGATAAACAACATAGATCACTTGTTGGTGTCATTTTAAAAGAAGATGCAAGTTCTATCACATGGAACCACATATATGTTATCTCTAGGTTGAGAGTTAGTGACTATTGTTGCTGAGTTGATTTATGCAATCCAGAAATCCATATTCCTTAATACTGGCGCTGTTAAATAGAGCGTTAGGTGGGTGTGCCTAAATATTTTTGATGCCTGAAATTGTTTAAATTAGATATTTTGAAGGTTATCCAAGTATTTAATTTTCATCAGGAAGACTTGAAATAGTGAATTTATATATCATTTAACACGTGCGCTTTTCGGGTGACTCCAATCTATTGTCATTCTCTAAGTAGGCATCATTGTTGTCACAAATACCTGAAAATGGGAGACAGAGAAAACAAATGAAGAAATATAGAGCAGTATCTTTGTATTTGAAAGTTGGTTGGGTTGTCATGTTTCCATTAGTAGGTAAGAAATGAAAGATAGTTCTTTACTGATTAAATATGTTTAAAAAAGAAAAAGAGAAAAAGATGTGTGATATCCAATGCCAAGCCATTTGTCATTTATTAAGAGAAATCTAGAAGTTGCATAAGAAATTAGGAGTTAAAAAATCATGAGGTAAAATTCAGCCGATATTCAAGCCTCTAGAAACACTCTGTAAGGGGAGAACAGGCATGCGACAGAATTTTCTAATGGTGGCTCTGAGAAGTTTCCTCTTTTTTTTTTTTTTAAGATTTTATTTATTTATTTGAGAGAGAGAGAGACAGGGAGAGAGGGAACACAAGCAGGGGGAGTGGGAGAGGAAAAAGCAGGTTCCCCACGGAGCAGGGAGCCCGATGCTGGGCTTGATCCCAGGACGCTGGGATCATGACCTGAGCTGAAGGCAGACGCTTAATGACTGAGTCACCCAGGCAACATGAGAAGTTTCCTCTTGAGACATGTATGACACACCTAATGGAATGGCACAGCCCTGAAATACATGTTTAAGCCACACGTTAAAACACATGTGAAATAACACTAAAAGTCAATTGTTAAAAAATGCTTAGAGAAAGTTTGATATTCATATAAGGAACATCTATTACTGTGATCCATTACTTTTGCAATTCATTTAAATATCAGGGAGAAATCTTCTACACAGGCTGCATGTGGGGCTACCAGCTACTGCCAGGGGTCTGTGGAGTTGGCAAGGAACCCTCAGCTGCTACACCTAACAGTATCTTTCTTCTTTTATTTTAGAACAGTTTTAGATTTACAGAATTACTGCAAAAATAATAGAGTTCCCATATACCCCATGCCCACCTTCTCTTATTAACATCTGACATTCATGTGGTACATCTGTCACAATAATGAATCAATATTGATACAGTGTTATTAACTAAAGTTCGGATAAAAACAGCTTTTTCCGAATGTCATTTCTGTTGCTGGACCCCATCCAGGATTCCACATTATAAATCTCCTGGGACACCTTGCAGCTGCTAGGAGGAACAACCGGCCCCGAGGCAGTGCAATGGGATGGTGGGTTTGGGTTGCCGCAGCTTGGACCTCGGCAGGTGGGACTGGGGCCCCGGGGTTCCCCACTGGAGGACAGTATGTCCGCCCTGGGGCCTTATGCCTCCTGGAAGGCGACGGATTTGTTGCCTGAGATGCTGTTTGCATCCCGGGTCCGGCCGTGGGCCGGTGTGTTCCTCTGCACCTGGCCAGGCCCATGGAGTGAGGCGCCCTGTGGGCAGGGAGGGACGAAGCTTTGTTTGATGGGTGCCCTGGGCCAAAGTCCTTGTGGAAGAGTGTGAGGCCAGGGATCTCTAGCACCCAGGGCACCCAGGTGCCTGTCATCCCAGGACTCCCGCTGCCCTGAGATCCCGCGAGATCAGGCTTCCTCCAGCAAGAGTGGCTGCAGGTGCGGCACCCTGGGCCTGATTCTGCGTCCTCTGCACCACCATTCTCTCCCTATCCCTCCAAATTTACCCCCCCCCACCGGAAGCCACATAGCACAAACTGCTGGCTCCAGCTGGGCGGGGTTTGCCTTGCTGGGAACCCTGCGCTCCACACAGCCGGACCAAGTTGGCCCTCTCCAGACTTCCCACATCCTCCCTGGGAAAGGAAGAAAAACACTTGCACGGTTTCCAGGGAAGGCCGCTGTAATTCTGACCACCGCTTCTCTCCAGGTAAGTCCTCCACCCCGCCCCCACCGGCTCCAGGGTTCTTGAAAGATTGTCCCTTTGTCTTTGGTTTTCTGCATTTTGAGTAGTGTAAGTCTAGGTGCGCGGCTTTAGGTTCTGTGTGTGTGATTACTCTGAGCTTCCTGGATCTGTGGTTTACTGCTTGTCATAAATTTTGAATAGTTCTCAACTTCTATTTCTTTAAATATGTTTTTGCTCTCTTTTCTCTTTGTCAATGGAAGTATTACTTGACATACAATATTATTAGCTTCAGGTGTACAACATAGTGATTAAGCAACTATATACATTATGAAATCTATTACTATGGTAAGTGTATCATCTGTCACCATACAAAGTTATTACAATGTTATTGACTATATTGCGAATGTTGTACTTTTCATCCCTGTGGCTTATTTATTTTATAACTGGAATTTTGTACCTTTTAACTCCCTTCACCTGTTTCACTCATCTCCCTCCCCTTTGGCAACCACCATTTTATTCTCTGCATTTATGAGTATGCTTCTGTTTTGTTTGTTTTGTTTGTTTTTTAGATTCCATATATAAGTGAAATCATGGGTATTTGTCTTTCTCTGCCTGACTTACTTCACTTACCATAAAACCCTCTAGGTCCATCCATGTTGCTGCAAATGGCAACTTTTCATTATTTTTTTATGGCCTGAGTAATATTCCAGTGTGTGTGGGTGTGTGTACACCACTTCTTTTTTTATCCATTCATCTATTGACAGACACTTGGATTGCTTACATATCTTGGCTATTGTAAATAATGCTGCAATAAACAAAGGGGTGCATGTATCTTTTCAAATTAGTGTTTTTGTTTTCTTTGGGTAAATACCCAAAAATGAAATTACTGGCTCATGATCTTTCTATTTTTAATCTCCTCTCTGTTTTCCATAGTGGCTGCACCGATTTACATTTTTACCAACAGTGCATGAGGGTTCCCTTTTCTCTACATGCTCGCTAATGCTTGCTATTTCTTGCGGTTTTTATACAAGTCATTTGGACAAGTGTGAGGTAATATCTGATTGTGGTTTTGATTTGCATTTCCCTGATGATTAGTAATGTTAAGCATCTTTTCATATGTTTGTTGACCATCTGTGTGTCTTCTTTGGGAAATTGTCTATTTAGGTCCCCTGACCATATTTAAAAATCAGATTGGTGTTTTTTTTTTTTTTTTTTTTTGAGGGGGGGTGTTGAGTTGGATTAGTTCTTCATTTATTTTGGATATTAACTCCTTATTGAATATATTATTTGAAAATATCTTTTCCCATTCAAAAGGTGCCTTTTTGTTTTGTTGATGGTTTCCTTCATTGCAAACTCTTTTTGCACATAAGCGTGAGTTTATTTCTGGGCTATTTTGTTCCATTGATCTGTGTGTCTATTTTTGTGTCACTACCATACTTCCGTGGTTACTACAGATTTGTAGTGTATCTTAAAATCTGGGATTGTGATAACCTCCAGTTCTGTTCTTCCTTCTTGAGGTTGCTTTGGCTATTAGAGGTCTTCTGTGGTTCCATACACATTTTAGGATTATTTGTTTTAGTTCTGTGAAAGTTGCTATTGGTATTTTGATAGGGATTGTTCTCTTTTTCCTAAGGCTTCATCTGACATGCCCATCATATTGCACTTTTTGTTTTTGTTGTTCTTACTATTTTCTTTTAGATTTTCAGTTTGGGGGAAGTCTGTATTGACCCATATACAAGCTCACTGATTCTTTCCTCAGCTGTGTCCAGTTTACTGTGGAGCTCATCCAAGGCAATCTAGAATATACCAGGCATCTGCTGAGCACTGGGGATTAGCAGTGCTTACTCTCATGGAGCCCATATCATAATGGAGTTTCCCAGAAATTGTTTATTGTCATTCAACAACCATTTTCTCATCCTCTCAAATAGCATGAGAAGTTGTTCAATAGTAGAAGGAAGTCCTTTGATCTCAGGGAAGGACAGACCCTCTGTCAGATTCAGGGGCTATATTATAATTAGCCTAACACAATCACGGTAATCCCATTTCTCTTTGCTAGAAACTCAGTATCCCCGTATCTTCTGCAGCTGAGCAATACAAGGGAACATTTTCCAGAAGTATTCCAAGGAGGATTTTCTTCCTAAATGCAAAAAGAGAGCCTTAGGAAGTAGAAGTCTTTTGTTCATCCCTTCCTTCCTTTGTGGGGATTTTGGTGTGAAGATGTGATGCCTCCAGGTATAGAAGTCATTTTGTGACTCTCAGGGGATAAGCAGGAGGACACATAGTCAAAATCAGTGGGTAGCAGTGGAAAAGACTGGAAAGAACTCTGAACCACAGAATGAACTGTGAATCCACATTCCTCCAGCTAATGACCTGTGGCTTCTGTCAGTGCTTCTGATAACATGAGTGGTGAATGGCCACTTTCTTCCTAATTCTTTGAGGATGAATACTTTTGGTCTTCACCCTGTTCCATGAGACAAATCAATGGATCTTGTGCTCTGACATTGCCACACAGTCAACTTGCACTCAAAGCACCTGGACACCCTTGATTTGTGTGATTATCTTATGGTGGACTCGTAACAGACAGCTCATGAACTGTCACTTGTCTGCAAATCATATTTTGAGTGGCACTTATTAGTTAGCTCTCATTTAAGGATGGTTTGATAGATACCACGTGTCAGACATTCAGGCGATTAGTTTTTTTTTTGCTATCAGTTGCTTTCTAATTGATACACAGGAGACAAGTAAGTAAATACATGAGTAAGTGAGACAAACACAGACACACCGTTTTGGTAGGTCTCTCACAGGTGCCGCTGATATACCAGAGCCTCTTTCTTTATTGTTTTCTGCTTTAGGAAGTTGCATCCAAACCAGTGTTCTGTGTATGCTCTCATACCTTACAGGGTATGTTTGTGTCACCCCCCCCCCCCACCATTCATATGTTGAAGCCTAATCACAATATGATGTTACCTGAAAGTGGGGCCTTTGGGAGGTGATTAGGTCATGGGGGTGGAGCCCTCATGAATGGGATTAGTGTCCTTAGAGGACTCCAGAGAGCTCTCTCACCCTCTTCCCCCCAGGTGAGGATGTAAACTGTATACAGCATAGCAGTCTGCAACCCAGAAGAGAGCTCTCACTAGAACCTGACCATGCTGGCACCCTGATCTAGAACTGTGAGAAATAAATTTCTGTCATTTACAATACCAATCTATAGTATTCTCTTATAGTAGCCCAAACTGATTAAGATTCAGGGGCTTTGGGGAAACAGTTTTTTATGTTGTTCTATCTAATCTTCTTACTACTCTCTGCCTCTGTCACAATTCAGAGAAGAGCCCAGACCAGTGGCGGGGGTAGATCTTGTACTCTGAATCGCCTTTGTCCCCAACACCAAAGGCTTGTCTGACTGGGCTTGGCCCCCTTTCTCAGGAGAATCCTCATTCACTCTGACAGAAGCATTTGCAGAGGTTCTCCTGCCAGAGAAGCTCATACATGTCTGAATCTTGGGAGTGAACATGACCTGGTCTCAATCACATGTGCTTGCATGCAGACACATGCACAACACACTTTCTAATCCTCGACTAAACAGAGTAACATGCCCCTCTACTGACAACTTTGTGTCTTTTTCTTCTTCTGACTACGCCTGTGAACTCATTTTGAACCAGATTTCATATGAATAATGTCTTTGGGAAAGAGGTGATAGAGGGGGATTTATCTTATAAGTTGAATTCTTTTAGCAATAGCCCTGGGGAGGGGTCCCCAGGAATTGTATTCATTATCCAGTTCTTGGCAATTGAAAAGTCTTACTGGATTTCTGGAAAGCTTGCCTATCTGGAAAAAAGCACCACTTCCAAGAGTATAAAGAAATATGAAGAGCGTGGTAGGGAAAATTGTTAAAACTGTAAGTGTACATCTAGTTAACTAGATTGTAGAAATGCTTGATCAGAAATAGTGGTAACACTGTGAAGGAAGAACACAAAAGAATTGTGTGGGAAGAGATGCTTACATTCTGTATTTGAAGTGAATGATACCAGTTCAGTTTGTAACTCAAACACAGAAGGAGGGATCATTCCACAAAGTAATTTCCTGCATTTCCTTCTCAGCACAGACCACAGCATGAGACCTTGACATTTTATGCCTTCTCTGAACAAGTATTACTTAACTCCTGTACTGGGTGGGACGGTGTCCCCCCCCCACCTCCCAAATTCATGTCCACCCAGGACCTCCGAATGTCATCTTATTTAGAAATAGAGTTTTTGCAGATGTAATCAAGTTAAGATGAGGTGTCCTTGTAATAAGAGGGAAATTTGGACACACTGAGGAGAGGCCGTATGAAGACAGAAGCAGAGACTGGCGTTCTGCATCCACAAGCCACAAAGATACGGCTTGCTGGCAACCACCAGAAGCTACAAGAGACATGGAAGAAACCTCTACAGCCTTCAGAGAGAGCGGATACCTTGATTTTGGACCTCTGGCCTCCAGAATGTGAGAGAATAAATTCCTGTTTTTATTCGCCACCTGGTTTATGGCACTTAGGATTGCTTAGTGGCAGCCCTAGGAAACCAATACAACCTCTGATATGTGCACTGTGCAGAGCTAGCAGCACTAGAAGTGCTACAAGCATAATAGTTTTATAGGACTTAGGCCATGTCCCTAGAATACCAACAGATACAGATGAAATGTAAGAAAAGTCATCCCATTTTTTGGAGTGTTACAAGTCAACAAAGATAGGAACGACTGCTGTATAGGGAAAAGATCCTCCTGCCAGTTGACTGACATTTTCACTTTTCATCAGGACCCAGATGAAATGGCTCAAAATATGCACTGAGTCTCTCATGACATCCAACCCTATTCTCATTGAACCAAAGCTCCATGTTTTCCTGGTCATTGGTTAGCTAAAAAGAGTGTTTCTGAAACTTCTCTGAATAATAAAAATTACCTGGGCTGCCAGTGAATTAGAATTTTCAGGAAATCTGGATGTTTATCATTTAGTTCAGTATCAATAGCAAATTTTAATCAATGAATTTAAATTACCCAGGCTTATATAACCAGAGGTTATCTAGAGAACATAAAATATTTTGATGCATTTTGATCTAATTGCTGAGTTCATTTCGTTTCCAACAAACATCTGAGCAGGGATATATGTCAGGCCTGTGTAGACTAGGAAGCATAGAGCTGTGGAGCCAGAAAACCTGGACTTGAATCTTGATTCTGCCACATGCTGTTTGCAAGGTTTAGAGCAAGTTATTTAATTTCATTGGATCTCTGCTGCTTTATCTGTGAAATTGTGATGATATAGAGCATTATATAAATGCAAGGTATTATAATAAAGAAATTGGATGTACACATAGATAGTTGCAAGGGCAAACCTTATGGCACTAAAGGAAAACCTGGAAGTATGAGATGTGAAACTAGGAAGTCAATGTATTTTTTTCTTTGAAGAAATACTTTGAGTAAGTTGTTCCCCACATGTCCTTTGTTCCGAAATAGAAATGTCTGAGGAAGATTTCTTTATGAGGAGCATTGCCTGTCAGTGAGAAAAATGAAAGGCAGGCCCTCTGACCCAGCGGCAATGATAATTGTACATTCCTTAGGAGAAAATTGACTTTTCTCATTACTGAAACAGAAACAGTACGAAGTTTTATAAAAAATGTGGAAACAAGGAATTTTAAAAGTAGGCCCTACTTGCAGAAATAACAGAAGGAACAAGAGCAAAAAGACACAAGAAGAGAAATGCAAGATCAATCACTTGAAATCAAATGTATATCCCTCTTCTGAAAAATTTTAAAAAAAGAGCAAAAGGGCCAGAATGTTCCATTTTTGTCATCAAATGATGAACAATGTGGGAAAACCCTGAATGATGTAACTTAAACCATAACCATGGTTCAGTAAAAATACATACTCTTTTAAAAAAAAAACAACAGTAATTGTACATCTATTTCTTTCTCTTCCTAAGGGTAACATTGTTGGTGTATAGAGCCTCGTGTTACTGGATATTGATGGGACTTGGTTCCAAATCTGGTTCATGTGATCCTTGGCTTCCCCCACACAAGAAATCCCCTCCACCTTCCCCCCATAATATACATGTATCATCTTTTTTCATGTATCTGGCATTTGAACGCTTAGGTTTGAAAATTTCCTACCTTATAAGTCTGTGTGGAAAGCACATGTACTCTAACCCTATGGAAGCTGAAAATTCCAGCTATGGATTTTCTTTTCTCTCATAGTTTGAGCATGAGCATGTGCAGGGTACTGATTCACTATTCAGGCATCAGCCATAGATTTTATTTTATTTTATTATTTTTTTTTTTTTAAGATTTTATTTATTTATTTGAGAGAGAGAGAGCACATGAGAGGGGGGAGGGTCAGAGGGAGAAGCAGGCTCCCTCAGCCATAGATTTTAAATCAAGAGCTAGACAGATGAAGCGGCAGGAGCTGCAGAGTCCTTTCTGGGACAGGAAAAAGCAACAGTCACACATTGTGTTTCCACAGTTGCTGGAGGCAGTGATAAAGCTATGGCATTTTGTGTCCATTGCTGATGGTGACAGTGGTAGCAGGAATGGTTTCCTCACTGAGTAGTGTTGTTTTGGGAGAAGATGAAACTTGGCAAACACATAAATTATTGCTGGCAAATTGACTTTTTTTAAAAAGGGATTTTATTTAGTAGAGAGTGCATGCTTGCATGGGGGGAGGGGTAGAGGGAGAAGGAGAAGCAGACTCTGTGCTGAGCAGGGGGCTCAACGTGGGACTTGATCCCAGGACCCCGAGATCATGACCTGAGCTGAAGTGGATGCTTAACTGACTGAGCCCCTCAGGTGCCCCAGGCAAATAGACTTTAAAGATAGTCAGGCAATCTGAGATTATCTGACCTGGTTGGAGCTGAAGGCAGTGAAAATCCAGTCAGTATTTGGGGATGGGAATCTAACTGTTATACACTCAGTGACCAAAAAACTAATTAAAACATCACCAGTATTAGAATTTAAATAAAAAACTTAATAAAGAGAAAAATCCAGAAATAGACCCCCCTAAAACCCAAACATCACCAGCATTTATAGGGAATAAAGTACCAACTGAGGGCAAAGGGGAAGCTGTCAGTTATTGATCAAGTCCAGGCTGCCTTAGTCCAGTTGCCTCAGAGGTTGTCACTTGACTTTCCAGATTGGTTGCTACAGATCGTGGATTAGAATTCTATTCTGCCTCCCAATAGCTTAAGAAGGAGAATGGTAGACTTGTTTCTCAATGCTCATCTATCTTTGATTTAAAATTGGGGACTTTCTGATTATGCTAAAAACCAAAACCAAAACCACAGCAACAACAATAACAACAAACCCTCTCAATTCTTATAGCCATTGGGCTGAAAAAATAAATAAAGCCTATAGAATTTGACAATATTACAAAGCTGACCTATTCAGGTCACTTATGTAAAAGTGTTGATTGAGAGAGTGAGGACAAGCCCTGGAACATAAGATAAAGGAGGGGGTCATGAGACTGGATTACCTCAACCTCAGCTGATCTTCCCTTATCAGCCAAGAACCCAGTTTCAACCATTTATTAAAGCTGTATCTACCTTTTTGAAGAGTAATGACACCCTGAAAGGCAAAGTCACTGTGTATCATGCTCTTACCTCCATACCAATAACTAGAGGTATATGTTGGCATAGCAGAGAGTCTATTACAAAATCTAACCCTGGAGGAGAAGATTTATATACCTATACACATGCTAAAATGTGAGGAATATGTTGTAAATGTATTTGGAGATAGACTTAGGGAACAGAATGTAATTTTAGATTTTATTTAATGTGATAGCTCAAGCATGTTAGTTTGTCTTAGTGGCCCTTCAGTGATCTGGAGGTCTCTGGAACCAATGAGATGAGGTAGTTCACAAACTGAAAAAATGGGTTTGTATACTTCAAACACCACCTGATCTGGTGCCCAGAGCCCTGACTTGAACCACCATGATAGTCCTAACTCTTCACCCAGTTCCCCCATAGAGTCATTTCAAAGGCCCTGAATAGAGGCACCTGGGTGACACAGTCATTTGGGCTTCTGACTGTTGGTGTCTGCTTGGGTTGAGATTTCAGGGTCATGAGATCAAGCCCCACGTTGGGCTCTGTGCTCAGTGCAGAGTCTGCTTGGGTTTCTCTCTCCCTCTCCCTCCCCCCACAGTTCTCTCTCACTCTCTTGCACTCTCTCTCTCTAAAATAAAGAAATCTTAAAAAACAAAACAAAACAAAAACAAAGGCCCTGAATATCTTGAGCAAAGGGAAAACCAGTTATTATTGAGAACCCTGTAATAACATCACAAACAGGTACGATGACTCTCATCCTTCAGTCCCAAAAAGGAACTTGCAGTCCCTCATCAATCCACTGTTTTAGCCTCACTGAGAATTCTCTTTAACCAGCTGACTGAAAATAAATTTAGCCTTAATTATAGAAAACCCTGCATGATATATGAACTCCAGAAGCTGGCTTCTGTAGAATTATAGACTCAACTGAGGTGATACTGAAACAAAGTAAGAAGTGAAAATCCTCCCAGTGTATAATACATTAAAGTATTTTGCCTGGAAGGAGAGATTAGTTAAGGATCTATAATCAATCACTGATTATTGCTAATGGTTCTTTTGGGAGATAGGAACATGGAAAAAAAATGGAGGCCTCGTGACAAGGATATTTGGGGAAGAATTATGAAGATGGCGTTTTTTGAAAAGGGCCAAAGTATAAGAATTTGTGTTCTCCCAAACCCTTAATTTTGGAGGATTCTCTTATTCAGGGAGGCAAAATGTCTGGCTTTGTGAATGTCATTCAACTACATTCCCTAATCTTTCTAGTACTTTCTCAATGAGCTCGAGAACATGATGGCAGAGATAAAAGCTTTACATGGGCTCAATAGCCTTATCCTCTTTGGTTTTAAGGGTATTTCCATGAGAGAACACAATAGCTCCACTGAATTAGAAATTGAGGCAGTCATCTGATCGATTTGGTTTTTCTTGCCAATTAACAAATTAACAAAAAAGAGATTAGGATTTTGGTGTTGGTTGAAGTGACTGGTTCTGATTGTCAAGAGGAAATGGGTTTATACTCTTAATGGCATAGAGAGGCTTTTGAATGGAACCCCAGGTGACTACCATGTTACCTCCTATTAGCCAAGTCAGGTAATAAGAATTAATGAATTTTTGACAACAACCGAATCTAGATGGAATACCCAGGGCTCAGATTCCTTCCATAATGAGGTCATCATACATTATAAAGAATCCCAACTAGTTGGGATCTTGGTTAAACACAATGGGGGAAATGGAAGAAGTAAAATAGAAATGTCATTCTACAAATATGACCCGTGATTAGTGCAGAAATGAGGATTGTAGCATCCACATATTTTTTCTTATTGAAGCACATATATTCATATATTTGAATTACCTATCTTCTTATTTCAATTCCCCTTCTCTTACTAGTTTATAAAGGGTGTGCTGATGATTTTAACTTTATGGTTTAATCCATACAGTATAAAACATTGGGATGGCAACATGACAAAATTAGTGGGAAAATGGAAATCATCCAGAGTTCCAGGATTTGGATCTAAATTTATTAATTATACTTTAGGTTGTCCTACTTTGGAGATGAGGATAATCTCATTTTTAGTGGCTGGGAAGACAGTTACATGATTGAAACAGAAAGCATTTCTTGCTTCCTTATTTCCCTTCAAATATAAATCTCTATATTATATTGAGCATCCAAAGAGAGTACTACATGGAGATTTAGTATCCATCATCTATACTCCCTTCCTATATTTGGGAAATCCCCAGAATTCCCCACTGCCCAGAGGAAGAGCCTACTTCCCACTATATAAGCTAAGTGCCAGGTACTTTATGACCCTGACTCTTCCTGCTAGGGAGAGGTGGTGTCCTGCTAGACACCACTAATCAGAAGCAACTTTCCTGCAAATTGGGAGCTTGTGATCCAATAAAGAGTAGCTATATGGAGTCCATTCTGGGGCAGGTGTGGGCAGCCGGGCAGTGGGAAAAGTGTGGTGGCACCATCCAGTGTACAAGATGAAATGTAGCAGGGGCAGCAGGGAGGGTACAAACTTCAGCAGCCAGTGTTTGGTGATGGTGACATGAGAGTCCTCACAAGATTCACTTTGTAGGGGGCTTTTAGCTGTCCTCTGGCTATCGTTTAACATCCCTTCCTCCTACCCATTTTACAAGTTTTGTTTTTCAGCCTTCCCAGTGACTCTCATTCCTATTCTGCCAAAATGTAGTTTTTACCTAAGACCCTTGTGTGACACAGCCGTCTTGTTAGCACACACCCTATTTCTCACTTCTCCGTTCCCATCTTTTTCCACCTCATCATAAACTAGCCCCCAACAGTCATGACCCAAGCTCATCTTTACCATAGTGCCCTAATGACTGACTCACAGAGACACCGATGCTGACACAGTGCTGGGTGTATTCAGGATTCATGCTAGGCCAGCACATGCAGTGGTGATGGCAGGGATGACAAAACCCCATTGCTGATGACTGAGATGGACACCTTCTGATTAGTAGATGTATAATCTGATGCAACAAATCAATATTTTGGTAAGCTCTTATCTGTTCATAAGAATAAATAATCATCATTGTTCAGGAACATGAAAGAGTCATTTTCAGGGTGCACAAAAATAATTTTATTATTTCCTGAAAGAAGTAGTTGGAGGGAAGGTGGATGAGTTGTGTGCTCTGTGCTACAGAATTGTGATCAATTAGGCGATGATTTAGGAGTTGTGTTTATTGACAAAGGCTTGGCTTGGTTATATCAGTACTCCTGTTCTAGCTAAACTATTCAAGGAAAAATGGATTTTCCCCATGGGGCCTGACTCCACTTTGTGAGAGAGGTGGTAGAGGACAGAGCATCTGCTAATCTTTGAAGTGGTAACCATGGAATGAAAGAGTTCAGGGTCAGAAGGCCTGGGTCCTGTTTCCATCTAGCTTAGGACAAATTAGTCTCTCTAGGGCTTGTTTTCCTTATCTGTACTAGATTTTTTTTAAAAAGCAACTTGTATATCTTAGATCTCTTCAACTTCTAACCTCTTGGATTGCTGATTCAATAAAATAAGTGTGATTACCTTCTCTTCACAGTGGTGTCACAAGGACTAAATTAGTTAACTTATGTCAAACATTTCAGTTCAGACCCAGCACATGGATGGCTCTCAACAAGACGTAGATCTTGCTGTTATCATTATTGTGTAGTTTCCAAAATTAATTTAACCCAAGGCCTTTGGTGCCTTCAGTGGATCCTTTCATTTACATGATTTAATTAAGTAAAAAGGCCAAGAGTTATTACTGCCACAGCAATCTAAAGCCCAGGTGATACTGACCTGAATTTAAGGGTCTATTTCTGGGTTTGGACCAACACCAGACCCATGTTGAGAATGCAGCTGCTTCTAAACATATGTTCCATTTCATGCAATGAGACTAAAATAATATGGAGGAAAATCCCCCAAACCACTAGATTTTTAACTTGTATATTATCTTCCCTTTCTTATCTTTTGGTATTTCCATACCTTTACTTAAAAGGAAGGGTGCATTTAATTCTATCTCGTTCTTGTTCTGTTGCTCATTTAACACACTTAATAACCTTTGAGAGATTTGCTTTCACATATTAAAATAACTCATTTAGAGTTACATAGTGGTGATTGGTATACTCATCTGGCATCTAGATCTACTGTGTCTTTTTTCCTTCAGTAATTCCTTGCATTTTAAAAAGGTAACACTTGGGTTAAAAAAAAAAAAGACTATTCTGAACAAATTCACACAGTACATATACTAATACATTCAAATTGTTTTTAAAGGTCAAATAATATATAATAGAAATTAAAGAGTAAAATCATCTCCCCCCCCGCCCCAGTCATTCCCACTACCTTCCTTAGAAATAATTACTTGTGACAGTCTGGTGGGCATCATTTCAAATCACTTTTAATGTTGAATATTAAATGTACATACACAAATATATAGGCTTCATTTTGGTTTGGTTTGTGTAGAGGGGATCATACTATGTGTGTGTATAAGAACTCACATTTTTACTTAATATATTTTGGAAATCTTTTTGAATAACTATACAGATCCACCTCATTCTTTTAAGCTAATAAATAATATTCCATAGTATGGCTGTTTAATAATTCATGTAACAATTCTATTGGCAGATATTTATGTTGTTCCCAGTGTTTAAGTTCTTCTGAAAATGTTTCCAGAGGTTATATTTGTGCCTCCTTGGGAACATAAATATTTCTCTTAGATACCAGGAAATGAATGTTCTCTGAAGAGTGTACATTTTACAAAAGACTGTGGCTTTTGGGACTGCGTGTTAACTCTGGGAATAAATTTTAAAAACATCTCTGAGAGTAAGAGTGGGAATGTGGTGGAGTGAATGGGCCAGAATCCCTCATGGCCTCATTAGAGAACAACTTTAATGGCTGAATCATCTCTCAAATCTCTTCCAGCTGTAGTGTTCGAAAGCTAAATCCATCTCTGGCTCTCTCAGGGAACTCTCTGTGGCACTAACTCCCCACCATAAATAGTTGTAGAATGATTGACTAGACCATGTACTCTTTCACATTCAGGGAAGCTGGATTGATAGCTGTGGTTCTCAGCAAATTCCACTTCTGGAATGCCTGGTTCATTTACCCATGGAGAAAGTTGGAGTATAGTTAGGGTGCATTTAGTCAGAAGTTTCATTCCACCATCTGAAGGTGAGATGATCCACAGTCATATGCAAGGTTCCTAGTTAATTTGGACATCAATATCTGGACACGAAGTAGTTAACTGCAGACTTGCTGGTTAGAAAGAACATAAGGTTTAGGGAATAGAGCTGGGTCAGACTATCAACTCCCCCACTAATAGCTGAGAAACAAGCAGATTATTTAATTTTGCTCAAGATCATTTATGCAGTAGGAATACCAGTAGCTACTTAACAGGTTTGGACTACAGAAGAACATAAAACCTGTAAAATGCCAGTCATAAAGGAGGTTCTCTTAGGGAATATGCAAGAAGGCAAATGTGAAAATGCATCAGCTATCTATATTATTAAATAGGATGAGATTATGCATCTATGAGATATAGTTGATACCAGGCAGTCACTTCATCTTTCTAAATCTGTTTCTTCATGTGTAAAAAGATTCAGCAATCTTAGAATTTCCATTGCAGATCAATGAGTGCCCTTTGGCTTTCTTGGGAACTCTTACTCATCCTTTATTCATTTTATCATCCCAACCTGGCTATTTTCAATAGTATTAAGGATTATATTTATAATACTTGCCTAATGTGCTTTGAATCACATTATTTCTCTTTTAGGTCTATCTTGAATATTTAAAAAATGTGAAATTTTAATGGTGTTTAATTTGATTCTTTCCATCAAAATATCTCTTACTACAATATGGCTATTTAGTCCCCATCATTGCTCAGAATTTGTTTTACTTGATGTATTGATAAAAATGAGTGGCTAACAGACTCCTGGAAATTTATAATGAAGCAATGACCCTTGGAGAAGGGAAAGAAGTGTTCATCTTCCCTGGGGCTGGGAAAAAAGCTTACTCTGGTGAGATGCTCCCACTCTCCGGATCAGGTTCTGAAGCAAGACTCAGGTCAGAGGCTCCAGGAGGAAAAAATACAGACACTGGGGATTTCTCATTGAGTTGTACTTCCATATCAAATTTAAACATAACAGTGATGCTTTATAGCTTAATGAGTTTAGTACAAATCTGAAATATTCACAGTTATTGACAATTCAGTGACCTTCAACCCAGTCTGCCCTCTCTGCTCTCATCTAGTTGTGCAGCTTAGTGAGGCTCACGTTTGCTGGCAGCCAGGAATGGTGCAAAGGGGAGGGTCCTCCATACAGATGCAGAGAGTCTGGAGGCAGAGCAGGTTTCTAAAACCTTAGACAATTACCCTCTTTGCCTTGACTCACTCCATTACATCATCTGTATGCTAATTCTCTCATGAAGGCCCTCTGTCACCGCGCGTTTGTGGAGAGGAGGAGGACACAGAAGCCCTCTTTCTGGAGCTTGGGATTTGAGAGAGGGGGCCATGAGAAGACATATTCCCTTTCTATTCTAATCTGAAATAAGCAGCTGAAAGTTGTGTGGGGTACCTCCACCTCTTTTAGGTGTCAAGGAAAGCTGATGACTGAGAGAAGAGATGTAAAAGAACAATGTTTCCAGCCTTTTGATATATTTAGAAAATAATGAAAGTCATTTTTGCCATTAGTTTTAGTCATTTCAACTGTGCACCATGTGCTGGCTGGAAGTGATGCATGCCCATCAGAGATTTGGCATATGTGACCATCAAAGATGATGACTGATTGGCTTGGCTCTTCTGAACATGTAGGCACATCCACAGCAGTCAGCCCACCTGTTGTTTCATAATCCTCTGCCATGTGTTTGTGAGACCCATTCTTCTCATCAGTTACTCTCCTCTGTACTAGAGGGACTGGGGACCAGGTTTATGGTGAGACACATGGTGAGATATGGAGAGTGATTTTTCCAGGACTGGTATCAGTGTGTGTCGTTTACAGCATCTGTTTAATACCCTGCCTGGCATCAGAGTATGAGGAGGTCATTTGAAGGTCTTGTCTAATCAATGTAGGGAAGCCAAGTATTGTAGCCTATTTTAGTGGTCCTTACAACCCAGACTGAGGAGGCATAATCATCTATAAGGACCATGTTTTGTGCCAGCTATGATAAAAATGATCAGTTAACAGAGTTTGTTTATTTATTTATTTATTTATTTATTTAAAGATTTATTTATTTGAGAGCGAGAATGAGAGAGAGTACATGAGAGGGGGGAGGGTCAGAGGGAGAAGCAGGCTCCTCGCTGAGTGGGGAGCCCGATGCAGGACTTGATCCCGGGACTCCAGGATCATGACCTGAGCTGAAGGCAGTTGCTTAACCAACTGAGCCACCCAGGTGCCCAGAGTTTATTTATTTATTATGTGAGGATATTTTCCTTGTACACTAATTAGCACAAGAATTAGCACTTTACGTCCAGATTTCATTTCTAGTTGGCCAAATAACAGTTATTTTTTCTGTTACCTGTTTGGTGATTAGGTTTTCCATGGAGACAGTAAATTGAACCAGTGATGGTAACAAATGGAGCCGAGTCTTGGTGTGTCTGTTTGCTGGGCTGTGAACACCCAGTGCATGAATGCACAGTGGGCTGCAACACCAGTGCTGAATAGACAGCTAATGGAAGCAGGAAGAAGGGGAGAGGAACTTCCCCTGCAGTGTGAGAGAACGCTGTTCTGCAGGACTCTCAAGTCCTTTTAATTTAAAGGAGATATATTTAACTTGAAGGAGATATATTGTTAGCCATGATAAATAAAGTGCTTAATTGAATATCCTTCAGAAAATCTATAAGATAGTATTTCTTTCAGATTAAAAATATCAGTAATATATTTAGTTATTAATCAGGATATTTGCTAGAACAATGGTTCTAAAACCCATTAAATCTCCTACTTTTTATAATTGAGGTAAAATTTATGTAACATAAAATTAACCATTTTAAAGTGAATAATTCAGTGACACTTGCATTGTGTTACTATCTTTATCTACTTTCAAAATATTTTTATCACCCTGTATGAAAACCTCATACCCAGTAGGCAGTCATTACTCATTGTCCCCTCCTCTCATCCCTAGAAAACACCTATGTGCTTCCTTTCTCTATGAACTTACATATTCTGAATATTTCATAAAACTGGAATTAGGGCGCCTGGGTGGCTCAGTTGGTTAAACATCTGCCTTCTGCTCGGGTCATGATCCCTGGGGATCAAGCGCTGCATCAGGCTCCCTGCTCAGCAGTGGAGTCTGCTGCTCCATCTGCCCTCCCTCGGCTTGTGCACGCGCACACATGCTCTCTCTCTCCCCGCCTTGAAAAAAAAAAAAAAAAAAAACCTTTAAAAAGTACTGAAATTATACAATATGTGATCTTTTCTTTCTGTCTTCTTTAACTTGGCATATTTTTTTTCAATGTTCATATTGTAGCATCTATCATTACTTTATTTCTTTTAATG
Organism: Mirounga leonina; assembly: GCF_011800145.1. Lineage (NCBI taxonomy): Eukaryota > Metazoa > Chordata > Mammalia > Carnivora > Phocidae > Mirounga > Mirounga leonina. The sequence goes on from NW_023270316.1 coordinate 69,658,698, forward strand.
GCTGAATAATAGTCCATCATATGTATATACCACAATTTACTTATTCATCTGTTGTTGGATATTTGGGTTGTTTCTACCTTTAACTATTGTGAATACTGCTACTATAACCATTTGTATAGAAATATTTGCCCAAGTACCTGTTTTCAATTCTTTTAAGTATATACCTGGGGTGGAATTGCTGTGCCATATGATAATTCTATGTTCAACTTTTTGAGGAACCATCAAACAGTTTTCCATAGAGGCTACACCATTTTACATTCTAACCAGCAATGTATGAGGTATATCCTCAATGTATATCCTCCTCAAAACTTATTATTTTCTGTTTTTTAAAAAGTTTAGTCACTCCAGGGGCATGTGTGTGGCTCAGTTGGTTAAGCATCTGCCTTTGGCTCGGGTCATGATTCTGGGGTCCTGGGATTGAGCCCTGCATTTGGCTTCCCAGTCAGCAGGCAGCCTTCTTCTCCCTCTCCCTCTGCTGCTGCTCCCCCTGCTTGTGTTCTCGCTCTCACTCTCTCTCTCTCTGTCAAATAAATAAATAAAATCTTTTAAAAAAGTATAGTCTCCCTGAATAAAGATTCTGGGAAGAGTGTAAAGTAGAAAGCGCTAGGAATATATCTCCCTACCTAGACAACAATTGTACTGGTAACATCTGTTTGATGTAACTATTTTGGAATTCTAGAATCTATTGAAGGCTTACAACTTCTAAGAGAAGGCTGTGACACTAAATTAGAGTTAATATCACTCAGTTTCAGCTCTTAACTTGGTGGTGGCTGCCAAACCCCACTACCCATGCCTGTGGCAGGCAGCCGTGCACACATTCCAGGAGTAGCTTGCATACAGCTTGCAGGAACCAGGGAGGGGGTCAATAAGCACACTGTCCTCCAAATATCAAGGTTTTTGTTCTGAAAACTAACTGCTGCTTCAATAGCTCTTCAATAACAGCTTGTGTGTCAAGCTACAAAGAGGCAGTCAGCCAATTACTGTATATACTCATTATTGCAAACCTCTCTACTTCTCCAGTTAAAGTGATTCTTAGTGGACTTAAAGAGCTGACATGTTATCTCGCCTTTATTTTTCTCTTTTTCCAATTTTGGGAACCAGACATGCAAGAACTAGAATATTCTAAAGCAACTGAATATACGGGGAAATTTGGAAAGTCACTGCACATGCCCAGGCAGAAACACAGTCTCAAAAAAGACTAGAGAAGACCTTAAGTTTTCACCTCAGGCTGATCCATACCATAGACATAGCCTATAGCATTCAACAAACAAAAACAAAGAAACTTTTGCAAACCCTGGGAAAGGGGGAGAATCTGATTTCCAGTTACTGTATGACTAGATTCAAATGTCCAGTTTTCAACAAAATCAAAAGGCATACAGAGAAGCAGGAAAATATGGCTCATCCAGAGGGAGAAAAAACAAGCCAACAGAAACTATCCTGGATAAAGACCACATGGGGGACCTACTAATACTACAAAGCTTTAAAACAACTGTCTTGAAGCTGCTCAAAGAACTAGAAGGAAGAAGTGGAGAAAATAAAGAAAATAATATATGAACAAAATGGAAATATCAATAAAGAGAAAATCCAAAAGGAAATTAAAAGAAACTAAAAAGTTCTGGAGCTGAAAAGAAAAATAACTGAAATAAATTTGTTAGAGGAATTAAAAGTAGACTTGAGTGTACAGAAGAATCAGAAAACTTGAAGATAAGACAATTGAAATTAGACAGTCTGAAAAACAAACAAAAAAAAATTGAAGAAATGTGAACTGAGCCTATGGACCTGGATCAGTATACACATTATGGAAGTCCAAGAAAAAAGAAGGAGAGTAAGGGGCAGATGGATTATTTGAAGAAATAATGAATGAAAACTTTCCAAATTTGGTGAAAGACATGAATATCAATTTCAAAGAAGCTCAATGAACTCTAAGTAGGATGAACTCAAAGGCATCCTCACCAAGAAACATTACAATCAAATTATCAAAAGTCAAAGACAAAGAAGTAATCTTCAAAGCAGCAAGAGATGCAACCCATTACATACAAAGGCTCTTCAATAAGAGTACCAGCATATTTTTTATCAGAAACTTTGGAAAGTAAGAGGCTAATATATTCAAAGTGCCAAAAGAAAACAAACAAACAAACAAACAAACAAAAAAACCCCTATCAGCCAAGAATACCACATCTGGCAAAACTGTCCTTTAAAAGCGAGGAAGAAATTAAGATAATCCCAGATAAATAAAAGCTGAGGGAGTTTTAACAGTAGACCTGTCCTGCAAGAAATTGTGAAGAGATAAATTCAAATTAGAGTGTTAAAAATTTAGAATATTAAATGTAATCACCATGATAACCAAAGATAAAATATCTATAGAATATACAAAAAAGGAAATAAGGGAATTAAAATGTTTAACTGCAAAAAATCAACTAAAAGAAGACAGAAATGCAGAAAATGAGGAATAGAAAAACAAAAAGAACACAAGTAAAACAAATAGCAAAATGGCAGTCCCTCCAATCAGTAATTATTTTAAATGTAAATGGATTGAACTCTCCAATCAAAAGACAGAGATAAGTAGAATGAATTAAAAAAATCCAACTATAACCTCTCTATGAGACTCACTTTAGATTCAAAGACACAAGTAGGTTAAAGTGAAAGGATGGAAAAAGATTCCCTGCAAATAAAAAGCAAAAGAGAGCAGGGATGGTTATACTAAGACTATATACACTTTAAATAGAAAAAAGTTTATGATAGACAAAGAAGTAAATTATATATTAAATAGTTCAATAAGATTTAATAATTATAAACATTTATACACCTGAAGGTAGAAATATACAGTTCTACAATAATAGTTGGAGATGTTATTATTCCACTCTCAATAATCAATAAAACCAGACAGAAAATAAATAAGGAAATAGAGGACTTAACACAGTAAACCAACTAGATCCAACAGACATATACAGGACACTAACAACACAATACATATTCCCTCAAGTGCATATGGGATGTTCTCCAGGACAAGCCATATATTAGGTAACAAATTAAATCTCAATAGGTTTTAATAGACAGATATATAAAGTATTTTTGACCACAATAGGATAAAGTTAGAAATCAGTAACAAAAGCAAAACAAAAGCAAAAAAATCATAAATTTGTGGATATTACACTAAAAAACCAATGGATCAAAGAAGGAAAATTAGAAAATACTTAGATATGCTGTATCAAAACTTATGAGATGCTTTAAAAGCAATACTGAGGGAAACTGAAAGCTATAAATGTTTACATTAAAAAAATACCAAATCAACAATGTAATTTTACAACTTGAGGACCTAGAAAAAGAAAAAGTAAGCTAAATCCAATATTAGCAGAAGGAGGTAAATGCTAATGATTAGAGCAAAGATGATAATATAAAAATGATAGAGAAAATCAGTGAACCCAAAAGTTGATTGATCTTTGAAAAGATCAACAAATTGACAAATCTTTAGCTAGATGAACTAAGAAAAGAAGATAGAAGGGCAAAATGCATAAAGGGGAAATACAGGGCACAATGCATAAAGTGGGCAATAGAGGATTCCAGTTATAGAATGAGTAAGTTACAGGAATAAAAGACACAGCATGGGGAACGTAGTTGATGGTATTATAGTAGTGCTGTATGGTGACAGATGGTAGCTACACATGTGGTGAGCATAGCATAATGTATATACTTGCTGAATCACCATGTTGTACACCTGAAACTAATGTAACATTGTGTGTCAACTATACTTCAATTAAAAAATTTTTAGAAAGAATACTCATACTACTATTACCAGAAATTAAAGCAAGGGTATTAATACCCACTCTACAGAAACAGAAAGGATTAGAAGAGAGTACTTTGAGCAATTGTATGCCAACAAATTGGATAACCCAAATGAAATGGACAAATTCCTAGAAACATAAAACCTTCCAAGACTGAATCACAAAGAAATAGAAAATCTGAATAGACCTATAACTAATAAGAGGATTGATGAAGAGAAAGCATTTGACAAAATTCATCTCCCTTTTATGATTAAAAAAATAGAAGAAAACTATCTCCACATAATAAAAACCATATATGAAAAACTCACAGCAAACATAATACTCAATGGTAAAAGATTGAAAGCTTTTCCTCTAAGATCAGGAACAAGAATGTCCACATTTACCACTTTTATTCAACGTAGTACTGGAAGTTCTAACTAGAACAATTATGCAAGGAAAAGAAATGAAAGGCACCCAAGTTGGAAAGGAAGAAGTAAAGTTATCTCTTTGCAGATGTTATCATCTTATATACAGAAAACCCTAAAGATTCTACACACACAGACCAATCCCTGTTAGAAATAATAAACGAATCCAGGAAAGAGGTAGAATACAAATTAAGCATACAGAAAATCAGTTTCATTTCCTTGAACTAACAGTGAACAATCCAAAAGGAAATTAAGAAAACATTCTATTTATAATAGTATCAGCAAGTATAGAATACTTAGGAATTAACCAAGATGAGACTTGTACAATAAAAACTACAAAACATTGCTGTATAAATTAAAACATTAATAAGTGAAAACACATCACATGTTTGTGGGTTAAAAGACTTAGTATTATTAAGATGTCAATACTACCCAAAGTGATTTGCAGATTCAATTAGCCTTTATAAAAATCTCAATGACAGGCATATGACAAATGCAGCAGTAAAGAATCTAGAAATAAACTCTTGCATTAATGGTCAAATGATTTTTGAAAAGGGTGCTAAGACCATTCGATGGGGAAAGGACAGTCCTTCCAACAAACTTCAATTGACATTTCTCCAGAAAAGATATACAAATAGCAATAAGCACATGTAAAGATGTTCAGCATCATTAATTATTAGGGAAATGCACATCAAGTTTTAATCATAAATGAATGTTGAATTTTGTCAAATGCTTTTTCTGCATCTATTGAGTTGATCATATGATTTTTACTCCTCATTTGTTAATGTGGTATATCAAGTTGATTTGTGGGCATTGAACTATCCTTGTATCCCTGAGTAAATTCCACTTGGTCATGGTGTATGATCCTTTTACTGTATTGTTAAATTGGATTTGCTAATATTTTGTTGAGGATTTTTGCATCTGTGTTCATCAGGAATGTTGGCTTGTAATTTTCTTGTTCTGTAATGTCTTTGGTTTAGTTATCAGGGTAATACTGGCCTCATAGAATGAGCTTGGAAGCATTTTTTTTCTTTTCAATTTTTTGAAGCATTATTTTCTCTCCAATTTTTTAAATACCTGGAGAAGGGCAGGTAGTAACTCTTCTCTAAGTGCTTGACAGAATTCACCTGTAAGCCATCTGGTCCTGGAAATTTATTTGTTGGGAAATTTTAATTACTAATTAATCTCTTCAGGAAATAGTGGTGGAAAATGGGCAGCCATATGCCAAAGAGTGAAACTGGTGTACTTTTTTATATATATTAAATTAAACTCAAAATGGATTAAAGATTTAAATATAAGACCTGAAACAGTAAAACCCCTAGAAGAAAACAGGCAGTAAGCTCCTTGACATCAGTCTTAGCAGTATTTTCTTTTGAATTTGTTTCCTCAGGCAAGGACAACAAAACCAAAAATGAACAAGTGGGACTACATCAAACTAAAAAGCTTTGAACCACAAAAGGAAACCATAAAAAAATTAAAAGGCATCCTACTAAATAGGAGAGGATATTCACAAATGACATATCAGATAAAGGGTTACTATCCAAAATCTGTAAAAACTCATAGAACTCAATATAAAAAAAAATCCCAAACAGTCCAATTAAAAAATGGGCAGGGAACTGTTGAATAGGTATTTTTCCAAAGTAGACATAGAAGCACATGAGAAGATGCTCAACATCACTAACCATCAGGGCAATTCAAATCAAAACTATAGTGAAATAACACGTCACACCTGTCAAAGTGGCTATTATAAAAAAAAAAAGTGTTGGTGAGGATGTGAAGAAAAGGGAACCTCCATGCACTGTTGGTGGGAATGTAAATTGTAAAGCCACTATGAAAGACAGTATGGAGATTCCTCAAAAAGTTAAAACTATAACCACCATATGATTCAGCAATTCCACTTCTAGGTATTCTTTGGAAAAAAACTGAAAGTACTAATTTGAAAAGACCTATGCATTCCTGTGTTCATTGCAACATTATTTGCAATAGCAAATACATGGAAGCAGCCCAATTTATGTCCTTTTGATGGATGAATGGATAAGAAAGAAGTGGTGTGTAGATAGATAAATAGGTAGATTGATAGAATCTATCTCCAGACATACAATGGGCTATTACACAGCTATAAAAAGAGTGAAATCTTGTCATTTTAATAAGAAAAAAGACCTACAGGGTATTATGCTAAGTGAACTAAGTTAGAGAAAGACAAATACCATAGGAATGGTATGGAATCTAAAAGATTATATGGAATCTAAAAGAAAAAACAGAACAAAGAAAATAAAACAGGGACAGACTCATAGATACAGAGAATAAACTGTTGCAGAGGAGAGGTGGGGGGTGTTGGACAAAATAGGTGAAGGGGATTAAGAGGTACAATCTTCCAGTTGTAAAATAGACAGGGATATAATGTATAATGTATAGAATATGGTATATAGCCAATTATATTGTAACAACTGTATGGTGACAGGTAGTAACTGGAATTATTGTTGTGACCATTTTGTAATGTTTATAAATATCAAATCACTATGTTGTACACCTGAAACTAATACTAGTATTACATGTCAGTTATTCTTCCAGAAGAAATCCACCATGAGACACCACCTCACACCCATTAGAATGGTTACTATCAAGGAAAAAAACAGAAAAAATAACAAGTGCTGGTTAAGATGTGGAAAAATTGGAGCCCTATGCACTCTTGGTGGGAATGTAAAATGGTGTAACTGCTGTGGAAACAGTTTAATTTTCAAAAAAATAAAAAATAGAATTACCATATGATCTAGCAATTCCACTGGGTATATACCCTCCACAATTGAAAATAGTGTCTTGAATAGATGTTTGTATACCTGTGTTCGTGGAAGCATTATTAAAGATAGCTAAAACATGGAAGCACCTCAAGTGTCCACCTGTGGATGAGAGAATAAGCAAGATGTGCTACATACTTATAATGAGATATTATTCAGTATTTATAAAAGAAGGAAGTTCTGACACATACTACAACATGGGTGAACTTTTAGAACGTTTACTAAGTGAAATAAGCCAATCACAAAAAGACAAATGCCATATGATTCTACTAATTTGAGATGCCTAGAGTGGTCAAATTCCTAGAAGCAGGAAGTAGAATGATGGTTGTGAATGCTGAGGGAATTGGGAATATTGTTTAACAGGTAATAGTTTCAGTTTTGGAGGATGAAAAAGAGTTTTGGAGGTGGATGGTGGTGTTGGTAGCACAACATTATGAATGTATTTAATACCACTGAACTGTACATTTAAAAATAGTTCAGATGGGCGCCTGGGTGGCTCAGTTGGTTAAGCGACTGCCTTTGGCTCAGGTCATGATCCTGGAGTCCCTGGATCGAGTCCCACATCGGGCTCCCTGCTCGGCAGGGAGTCTGCTTTGCCCTCTGACCCTATCCCCTCTCGTGTATTCTCTCTCTCTCTCATTCTCTCTCTCTCAAATAAATAAAATCTTTAAAAAAAAATAAAAATAAAAAATAAAAATAGTTCAGATGGTAAATTTTATGTTCTGTATATTTTGCAATAAAAATGGGAAGAATTATAACCATCTAAATAGGTGTGAATTATATCTTACTGTTTTGATTTGCATTTTCCTGGTGAATATGATATTGAGCATCTTTCCATGGCCACTTGTATGTCTTTTTGAAGAAATGTCTATTCACATCCTTTGACCATTTTTAATGCAGTTGTCTTTTTATTGTTGAGTCATGAGAGGTTTTTTTAAATATTCTAAATACTATAGCCTTAACAGACATATGATTTACAAATATTTTCTCCCATTCTGTAGGTTCTTTTTTTTTCTTTTTTACTTTCCTGATCATGTCCTTTGATGCACAAAAGGTTTTAATTTTAATAAGTCCAATTTATTTTTTTTCTTTCATTGTTCATTCTTTTGGTTACATATCTAAAAATCCATTGCCACATTCAAGGTCATGAAGACTGACCCCAATGCTTCCTTTTAAGATTTTTATGGTTTTCACTGTTTTATTTAGGTGTTGATCTATTTTGAGTTAATTTATGTATATAGTATGAGGGAGAGGTCCAGACCAAAGTATTGCATGTTAGATATCCACTTGTTCCAGGACCATTTGTTGATTAAATTACTTTTAAAAAAAAGTTTTACATCCTTTTTACATCCTGAACTGAAGATGTTATAATCTGCCAGCTACATGTATTTTCATCTAAGTCAATATACTAACTTAATTGTAATATAATACAAAGTGAAGACCGGTAATTTCTAATCAAATATTATGTATTTCACTATGTAAATGTTCGTGTATCACTATACTAGAAGACTTCAGGTTCTCATGTTGCTTGCATGTAAGCATAGAATGACTATGACTTTAGAACAATATTTTTTAGAAGTGACTCAAACGTGGCCATCAGTTATTTTCTGAAATGAACAACTCTTTCTTAAGTAAAACAGTACAGTCTTTCCTTGATCTATATGGCTGTTGAATTCAATGAATTTTTAACACCATGCTAAAAATATGTTGTGCTTCTGTGTAGAACAGTTAGTTTAGATACCTAAAGATCATAAAATGGCTTTTCACATCCATTCTATGTACAATGCCCCATCTACATGATTTCACATCTGAAAGTTGTGCAGAATGCAGTAGAATTCATCATGTATGACTATTCTACTCCCTGCAGGGCATGTAGCATCCTTAGTCTTTTTCATTGAATCTTGACAATACCCACCTACCCACTACTTACAAAAAATTAAAAAACACCCCACTCCATTTTTCAAATGCCCTCACAATGTGTTGTTTAAGATAGTGTCTGCCAGGTTTCTCCACTGCACAATGACTACTTTTCCCATTGTAATTAAATACTTGAGAAGCGATTCTCTAAAACTATGCAAATATCCTGTTTCTTCTTAAACCTTTACCCACTAATTTCAACATCTATTAGTGGATTTTACCTACAGTAATTAGTTCTATGGTGTCTAATGATGATTTTCTATTTTCATTATTCCTTCTACATATAATTGGAATGCTTCTTTAAAGAAGAATTTTCTTTTCTCCCCCTTTTATTCATTTATCCAGTTATTTATGTCCATTTGAATTCATGCATATTTATTTTATTCTTTGGGTTTTAATCCAGTACTATCATTATTTATATTATTCCTCAAAATTTTCCAGCTTTGGCCCTTGAGGGAGCTCTTTCTGGTTGGACTATGTATTCCTTTTACATGCCCCACCTTCCTACACAAATTTTCTTTTCTTAGTACTTTCTTAATGTCTGGCACAACAAAATTCTCCAAGCTCCTTATATATTTTCCTTGCCCCAGCCCTGGAATCAACCACTTACCTGAGGTACCCCAGTTCTTTTTATTGAAGAATTATATGTAGAAATCAAGATCTGGGCACTAGATGTGCTCAGTGCTCCTGGGGTATCCCTGCTTCTTGACTGTCTCAGCAGATAGAGCAGTGGAATAAATGCATGAATACTAACCAATGTTAGTATTAGATACAGTCTATCCTTCTGTCTGTCCATCCATCCATCCGTCCATCCCTGCATCCATCTCTTTATCCCAAATCTGTTAAACTATGTGTTGATGCTGATGCCTCCACAGGCTTTATCATTTTTTTTCTGATAGTGAGAAATTGAATTCTCATTATCTACAATGCATGTACTTAATTGTTTAACCCAAATACATATAAAGTAGTTTCACAACTGCTAACTCATACCTAATAGGGAACGTTTTAAATACACTGCTCTTAAGATTTATTAAATTTTAAAAAGTAGCTGTAGATAATAACACTAAATAGAATGTATTATTGTTCCCATTTTACAGATAACCAAGGGTCAAAAGAGTTTTGATAACTTCTCCAGGGTTAGACGTGGAAGTCTTACTTCCAAAACTGATGGACTTTCCTATAAAATAAGTAGAAGTAGAAATAACGTTTCTTCCAAATGAAACTGTAGGTCAAGTCTCAATATACAAAACTAAAAAAAAAAAAAAACAAAAAAACTGGAATTGCCCTTGTTTAAGGAGAAGTAGATGCCTTCCCGTGATGGTGCTAAGCCCTCTGGGGAATCTTAGATTTTTAGAGAATGCTGAAACATATTACCACTTTTGATAAAACTCATTTTCCTAGAATAATTCTAATTCCAGGCATCAATAACCTGTGATTACAAAATGAACCAAATGACAAAATGATAATAGCTTAAGTTTCTATGCCCCTCTTATTACCTAGGTTAAAACTCACAGTGTTTCTGCTAAAGGTGCCATGTCTAGTTGTTCCCAAAGCTACCTACTCTAGACATGGGTTCCAACTCTTTTTCTCTGATCTGTTTTACCATCAGCATCTAGAAGCTCTGTTGGACTCAGGATCTCACAAAGCCTTTAAATCAATTGTACCCCATTAGCTTCTACCCTTCTTTGCTCACCCATTAACTGGCATTTCACCAAATATCATGAAAAGTTTTTATCCTTTATCTCTTCATTCATAAGGGCTCAAACCTAGTTGAGGTGGCTGGTTTGGGATAGACACCAGGACTTCCACTCAAATAAAACACCTCAGTACCCCTCTAGTTACAAAAGCAAAGCTGCTATGCAGATACAAACAGATATGGATAGGTGGAAGTAGGTGATGGGGAGAGAAATGTGGCTTAGACCACCAGCTTTCAAATTATTATGTAAAGTCCTAGGTCTACTTAAAGCCCCTCTTGGGAAAGAGAGTTTTAAGGAAATTGATAAGATCTTCAATTTTCTTCATGTGGGGTTCCCTAAATTTCTGCCCAGAACAACCTTGTGGTGAGAGGTAGCTTTTATCTCTCTTCCTTTCACAATTACCCTTCTCCAAATTTACAAAAGAAACATATCTTTCACCTGCTCAAATTTTAACATGATGCATTTCCCCGATGCGTAAAAAATTGTAAGAATGCCAAACAATATGATAATTGAAAATATTGATTTTTGTCTTGGGAAAATAAATGATTCTAATGACTAAGTAATGAATCACTTTGCAAGTCATAGGTTTCTAATTCTTCACTTTCAATAAAATTTAAGGGGAACCTAATGAAGTTATCAACTGGTAGATTATAAAAGTAATTTTTAAAACATAATTTTGTGGAGATTTTCAATCATACACAAAGGTAGTGAGACCTTTATAATGAATTCCCACACACCCATCACCCAGCTTCAAAAATTATCAACATTCTGCCCACTCTTGAAAAAATAATATTTCATGCTTTGTCACTATATGAATTTTGGCATATTTTTAGAAGGAATGAAAATAATTGTTATAGCTGTTTAAAAACAAAAACCACCTTCCACTCCTATGAATGTATGTACGTAAGTAAGTAACAGGGCTTCTTTGGAGCTTATAGCTATAGAATGTGAAAAATAGGAATATAATTGATATTAAACCCTATCTCATTCCAGGATTATATTAGTGCATGGATACATGAATTAATTAAAAACAAAGGCCCAACTATCTGTTTTTTAATAAAGATTTTTATTTATTTATTTGACAGAGAGAAAGTGAGCAAGAGAGAGAACACAAGTAGGGAGGGGCAAGAGAAAGGGAGAAGCAGACTCCCCACTGAGCAGGGAGCCTGACTTGGGGCTTGATCCCGGGACCCCAGGGTCATGACCTGAGCCAAAGGCAAATGCTTAAGACACTGAACCACCCAGGTGCCCAAGACCCAGTTATCTAATTAAAGATTAATTTACAATAAATTTTACATTTAGTTAATAATTATCAAAATTGGTAATATATTTGTTGTTTTAATGAGCCATTTACCTTTAATTGTTACAATAACCTCATAAACATGTATATCCTTTTGATCATAAGAAATTTAACTTTTAGGGGCTCCTGGATGGTGCAGTCAGTTAAGTGGCTAGCTCTTGATTTTGGCTCAGGTCATGATCTCAGGGTTGTGAGATTGAGCCCCAGTTTGGGCTCCCTGCTGGGCATAGAGCCTGCTTAAGATTTCCTCTCTCCCTCTCCCTTTGTTCCTCCCCTTCCACACGAATTCATGTGCTCTCCGCAAAATAAATAAATAAATATTTTTAAAAATTTAACTTTTAAAAATATTGTATTTTACTGTTTTTCATTGCAGAGAAGTTTTAATAGGGTAAATAATTTTTTTTCAGTCATAAAATAAATTACATTAAGATAAAAGTATGTGAGGAAAATGGAATGGAAATACTAGTTCAAAAGTACAAGGAACAATACAAAGTTTCTATTAAGATTGTTTATGTATTTTTTAGTGGAAAATGATATCAAATGGCTGTAGTAGAGGACTGTAGTACATGTAGTAGAGGACTGCTTAAGCGATATAACAGCTTAATTTTCTTTTTTTTATTATTATTATGTTACGTTAATCACCATACATTACATCATTAGTTTTTGATGTAATGTTCCATGATTCATTGTTTGCGTGTAACACCCAGTGCTCCATGCAGAACATGCCCTCTTTAATACCCATCACCAGGCTAACCCATCCTCCCACCCCCCTCCCCTCTAGAACCCTCAGTTTGTTTTTCAGAGTCCATCGTCTCTCATGGTTCATCTCCCCCTCCGATTTCCCCCCCTTCATTCTTCCCCTCCTGCTATCTTCTTCTTCTTCTTTTTTTTTTTTTTTAACATATAATGTATTATTTGTTTCAGAGGTACAGATCTGTGATTCATCAGTCTTACACAATTCACAGCACTCACCATAGCATATACCTCCCCAGTGTCTATCACCCAGCCACTCCATCCCTCCCACCCCTCACCACTCCAGTAACCCTCAGTTTATTTCCTGAGATTAAGAATTCCTTGTATCAGTGAGGTCATATGATACATGTCTTTCTCTGATTGACTTATTTCGCTCAGCATAACACTCTCCAGTTCCATCCATGTCATTGCAAATGGCAAGATCTTCCTTTTGATGGCTGCATAATATTCCATTGTATATATATACACACCACTTCTTTTTTTTTTTTTTAAAGATTTTATTTATTTATCTGACAGAGAGACAGCGAGAGAGGAAACAGAAGCAGGAGGAGTGGGAGAGGGAGAAGCAGGCTTCCCGCTGAGCAGGGAGCCCGATGCAGGGCTCGATCCCATGACCCTGGGATCATGACCTGAGCCGAAGGCAGACGCTTAATGACTGAGCCACCCAGGCGCCCCATATACACCACTTCTTCTTTATCCATTCATCTGTCGATGGACATCTTGACTCTTTCCATAGTTTGGCTATTGTGGACATTGCTGTTATAAACATTGGGGTGCACATACCCCTTCGGATCCCTACATTTGTATCTTTGGGGTAAATACGCAGTAGTGCAATTGCTGGGTCGTAGGGTAGCTCTATTTTCAACTTTTTGAGGAACCTCCATACTGTTTTCCAGAGTGGTGGCACCAGCTTGCATTCCCACCAACAGTATAGGAGGGTTCCCTTTTCTTCGCATCCCCGCCAACATCTGTCGTTTCCTGACTTGTTAATTTTAGCCATTCTGACTGGTGTGAGGTGATATCTCGTTGAGGTTTTGATTTGGATTTCCCTGATGCCAAGTGATGTTGAGCACTTTTTCATGTGTCTGTTGGCCATTTGGATGTCTTCTTTGGAAAAATGTCTGTTCATGTCTTCTGCCCATTTCTTGATTGGATCATTTGTTCTTTGGGTGTTGAGTTTAAGAAGTTCTTTATAGACTTTGGATACTAGCCCTTTATCTGATATGTCATTTGCAAGTATCTTCTCCCATTCTGTCGGTTGTCTTTTGGTTTTGTCGACTGTTTCTTTTGCTGTGCAAAAGCTTTTTATCTTGATGAGGTCCCAATAGTTCATTTTTGTCCTTGCTTCCCTTGCCTTTGGCAATGTTTCTAGGAAGAAGTTGCTGCAGCTGAGGCCGAAGAGGTTGCTGCCTGTGTTCTCCTGTAGGATTTTGATGGACTCCTGTTTCACATTTAGGTCTTTCAACCATTTTGAGTCTATTTTTGTGTGTGGTGTAAGGAAATGGTCCAGTTTCATTCTTCTGCATGTGGCTTTCCAATTTTCCCAACACCATTTGTTGAAGAGACTGTCTTTTTTCCATTGGACATTCTTTCCTGCTTTGTCGAAGATTAGTTGGGCTCTCTATTCTGTTCCATTGATCTATGTGTCTGTTTTTGTGCCAGTACCGTACTGTCTTGATGATGACAGCTTTGTAATAGAGCTGGAAGTCCGGAATTGTGATGCCGCCAGCTTTGCTTTTCTTTTTCAACATTCCTCTGGCTATTTGGGGGTCTTTCCTGGTTCCATACAAATTTTAGGATTATTTGTTCCATTTCTTTGAAAAAAGTGGATGGTATTTTGATAGGGATTGCATTGCATTGAATGTGTAGATTGCTCTAGGTAGCTTTGACATCGTCACAATATTTGTTCTTCCAGTCCATGAGCATGGAACGTTTTTCCATTTCTTTGTGTCTTCCTCAGTTTCTTTCATGAGTATTTTATGGTTTTCTGAGTACAGATCCTTTGCCTCTTTGGTTAGATTTATTCCTAGGTATCTTATGGTTTTGGGTGCAATTGTAAATGGGATCGACTCCTTAATTTCTCTTTCTTCTGTCTTGTTGTTGGTGTATAGGAATGCCACTGATTTCTGTGCATTAATTTTATATCCTGCCACTTCACTGAATTCCTGTATGAGGAATTCCTAGCAGTTTTGGGGTTGGGTTTTTTGGGTTTTCCACATAAAGTATCATATCATCTGCAAACAGTGAGAGTTTCACTTCTTTGCTGATTTGGATGCCTTTTATTTCTTTTTGTTGTCTGATTGCTGTGGCTAGGACTTCTAATACTATGTTGAACAGCAATGGTGATAGTGGACATCCCTGCCAAGTAACAGCTTAATTTTGAAATGTCAACATTTAAAAGATGCTTGAAATTATATCCTTTGCAACTTGTGAAAATTTAGATACCAATTTAAAATTTTATGAAGTTATACATAGTTTTACAAAATCCTTATAAAATGTTTGAAGACCACTGGATGATACTCATATTGTTGGGCTTTTAACTCAGTCACCTAAAATTCCATTTTAGTATAAGAAGAGAAGAAAGATTGTGTGTTGAGGAAAATAGTGATCTCTTGGTGTTTGAATAACATGAGTCTTTTGGATAGTGTATATACTATATGGATAGTATCCATGTTTGACTTCCAAAAGACGAGCAGAAAATGTTGCTTATGCTAAGGTGCATTTATTAGACCTACTGCAGTAAGAAAGATGACCAACCTGATATCCCTGTCAGAAGAGAGAAGTTAGGGGAGGATATTTATCAGATTGGGGGTCTGGCCCATGTGGTTTAGGGTGGGTCATTCATGGTGGGGGAAATGGAATGGGCAGAGTTGAAGACGTTACAGTTTGGGATTGGTGTACATGGCAGTGGTAGAGCCTTTAAGTGAATCTTGATTAACTCACTGTTATTTGCCAAGTGAACTGTTTGCCCAGGACAAATTGGCTTTCAGGAGTTTGTTGAAACAAAGAACCATGTCAGTTATTATTTTATAGCTTTATCTTCCTGGGCAAGAACCATGTCAATTATTATTTTATAGCTTTATCTTCCTGGGCAAGAATTTCCTGGAATGAAGAGTTAAAAGAATTTAACTAGCACAGGCTCACTTGGCACAGGTTTTCTAGTCCTTGTTCTGTTCTACGCAGGTGTAAGAAGTCTCATTTTTCAGCAGAATATCTACATATATGTAAGTCAGACTTAGGTATCTTCATGTTTATTAGAAAAATAATGCGTAAGTTAACATTATAGGTTTTGAATTTACTAAGAATGAAAAAGATGGAGATGTTACTTGCTAAAAGAATGTTGTGTTTGGTGTAATGTGGACTACAAAAATATACAACTGAGAATATTTTCAGAAAAGCATGTACTTAATTGCTGATGTACTTGGTCTAGATTCTCACTGTTCTTGACTTTCAGTGAAAAGGAGAGGGCAGGGCCTGAGTTGGAGTACTGAATGATGGGTTGGATTTGGAGGCAAAGAGGTGACAGAGGTCATGGGAGGGGCCCCCTCTCAGGAGGTTGAGGTGCAGAGTTGGGCCTGACTGAAGTCTCCCCTTGTGGGCTGTCAGCACAGCTTCTTGGCAGAGAATGAATGGTTCTAGTTGCTGTGCTCACCATTTCATGGGTAGGGCGGGAAAACCAGGAGTCATTTTGGCTTGGCAAAGCTGCACAGGTCATTTTTCAGTTCTTGATTTACCACATATGGTGCTTTAAGTTTAAATTTCCTCTCTCCATTTACAGAAGATTTGAACTTAAGATGCTGCTTCCCGTGGCATCCTTTCATCCTTTCTGTAGCATGTGAAATTAGCTGGTTTACCTGTGGAGAAATCTCATTTAAAAGCTTAATGCAGAGGCAAAATCTTGCCTCAAATAGCCCTTAATGGGCACCTTCTCCTTGTGAATAGGATTCTAAATAAGTTAGGAATGGATAGCTAAGAGGAAAGGAAAACTGTTTATCTCTGTGGGATTCTGTGCCTTCCACTCTTCTTCCTCTAGGCCAGTAGTTCCACGTGTGTGGTCCTTTGGCTAGCAGCATCAGCATCTACCTGGGAACTTGTTAGAAATGCAAA
The DNA here is from genome assembly GCF_011800145.1 of Mirounga leonina. Classification (NCBI taxonomy): domain Eukaryota; kingdom Metazoa; phylum Chordata; class Mammalia; order Carnivora; family Phocidae; genus Mirounga; species Mirounga leonina. The sequence continues at coordinate 69,675,453 of NW_023270316.1, forward strand.
TTCTCAAGCCCCGTCCCAGACCCACAGAATCAGAAGAGAAGCTGGGGTGAAGCCTGAGGAATCTTCATTTTAACAAACGTTCAAGGTGATTCTAATGCACAAAAAATTTGAGAACCTCTGCTCTAGGCTATTCAGTGAATCAGGACCTTTCCCTTCCTGTATGTCCCCTTTCAGTCCATTTGGATTCGATGGACTACAAACAAGGATTTCACTGTGAACCAGAGTGAACAGCCTGGGAAGTTAACCTTTGTTGAATAGTTCCTGGTTAAACTTTTTGCACTTGGCTGAGCCCCCAAAACTCTGGAAGCTCTTTCCAGTGTTTTTCCTCATTCTTGATTGTTTTATTCACCTAAAACAGCACTCACTGTGTCCTGAAGGCAAATTAACTTCAGGCACCCTTATTACATAGGACTCTCCTAAGGACCCATACATAATATGTTTTTCCTTTTACCTGGATTTTCCTAGCACTGACAATACTGCTCACATGGTGATTCTATGAATTCCATCCAGGCTGTGTTATGAATTGCATCCAGAAGAGAATTTAGGGGCCACAGTTAATTGTTACATCTTGCTCATTGATTCCTTCAGAGAATATTCTTGACTATCAACTATATGTATAGTATTGTGGAGGATACAAAATACAGATAAGCAAAATCTCTGTATTTGTAGGACTTACAGCCTTGACTCTAGACTGAAGAATGTTGAATAGTATGCTTTGTGTGGTGCATACTATGAATAATGCATGTTCCAGGTGTTAACTCACCTGTCAATCCTCTGAGGTAGAAACAATTTTCATCTCTACTTTAGGAATAGAGAATGTGTTAGGTTAAGTAACAAGAAAGTTGAGACATCTGAAAAATCAGGATTTGAACCCAAATAGTTGGGTTCCCATACTTGCTTTTAACCACTATACCATACTAGCTTTTGGAGGATTGACAACATAAACACTGGGGAATCCTTAGAGTGGTAAAGATAAATTGTGGGAGTGAATACTTGTTATTAGGTAGGATTGCCAATTTAACAACCACAAATAAACAGGATTCTCAGTTAAATCTGAATTATTTTTAATTGCCTATGCATATGTATATTGAGCTAAAGAAAACTATTATTCAGGACACACTAATACTGAAAAGTTATTGTTCATCCAAAATAAATTACACATATCTGAATTCTATACTTCTTTCTTTAATTATATTGCCCCAATTTAGCTCTGCTTAACAGTTCCTTGTTTTGCAGAATTTGCTTATAAAATCCTTGCAGTAGCCATATATGTTCCATTTACATTGTAACATAACTGGTATAGTGTTTATATAAAAAAATTATTTGATCCTTTTGCCCATTCAGCATTCTTTACTGAGAGAACACACTCAACATTAGCAGTATGAGCTGGTATCCTTAACATGTACTGGCATAAAGTTATCAACTGTGAGAATTATTTTCAAACTTGATTTGTTGAAGCACGTAAGACATATTTCATGACATAACTTGCTTATCTATTCTTGAAGATTATGCCACATCTCTCAGTGACTTTTTAAAATGTTATCCACTGGCAAAGAGAAGATCATTGTTGTTCATTTTTATTCTCTTCTTCAACACTACACATGATGACTCCTTTTCTATTAAAGAACAATAAACACATTTATTTAAAGAAAAAAAAAAAAGACTGAGTGACATCAGTAAAATAGCCAGATTAAGGTGTGGCTTGTATGTCTCTCTGCTCAGCAACAATAATTTGGCATTCATCCACAGACAAAAGTGGCTTTGCTGAAACTTTGGGGTCTAAGTAGGAGACTGTGAAACCCTAGTGCAGGTCAAGACCAAGAGCTGTTTTAAGAAAGCAGGCTCACACCTAAGTCAGCTTATTCACTGACTGGTCCAGGCTACTGAAATGGAAACAGCTCCATTCCCCTGAGAACGCAGCTATAGGGCTATTTGGCTTTGAGTCTGTTGCTAGTGCTATATGCCAGGGGACTAAGGAGAAGTCACACCTACCTGTGTGTTTAGTAAAAGATTTCCAGACCTTTGTCCTGACTGTGGACCCTGAAGTGGCCCATGAATCAACATTAAGCCCCTTTTGGCTACAGTCCAGAAACCTCTGGAGATAAGCCTACCAAACTCAGTCAGACTGTACATTCTTTTTTTTTTTTTTTTTTTTAGGTTTTATTTATTTATTTATTTTGACAGAGAGAGCGAGAGAGGGAATATAAGCAGGGGGAGTGGGAGAGGGAGAAGCAGGCTTCCCACTGAGCAGGGAGCCTGATGTGGGGCTCAATCCCAGGACCCTGGGATCATGACCTGAGCTGAAGGCAGACGCTTAACGAACTGAGCCACCCAGGCACCCCCAGAGTGTACATTCTAAAAGGGTTCTGTAACTTGGCTCCTGCCTGTCCCAACCATACTGTACAAATAGTCTTTCTGGAACAGGGACCCTGCAGGAGACACTATTATCTGCATCCCCAGAGACCTGAGAGGGCCCTATATGCAGCTCCAACTCCTTCACAGTCACAGTCTGCTAGCAGTCCTGAGGATCCAGGGTCCCACTAGGTGACACTCTTATCTGCAACCCCAGAGATTTTGAAAAGGCCCTATGTTGGGCTCCAGTGCCTCCCAACCACAGAGACCCTGCAGGAGATACTTCTGGCTGTACCCATGGATATCTTGAAGGGTCCTGTACTTAGCTCCAATCATATTACAGCTATAGTCTATCACTAGACCTGCCAGCCCTGGGAGTTAGTAGGAAACATTCCTATGTTCTTAGAGACCCTGAAAAGGCGTTATATTTGGCTCCAACACCTCTCAGTCACAGTCCATGGTTCCCTCCTGGCACAGGTCACCAGTGGGAGACACCCTCATCTGCACCACTGGAAGTCCTGAACAAGGACTATACTTGATTCTAGGCTTTCTCAGCTACAGTCCACAAGAAGTCTTTCTGGCACAGGGACCAGGCAGGAGACACTTACATCTTTGCCTCAGGAGATCCTAAAAGGGCCCTTCACTTAGCTCCAGCCCTTCCAGTAATGGTCAGGGGCCAGTCTATCCCACCTAGAGACCATGTGGGAGACACACCGAGATGTGCTTCCAGAGCCAGGTCTGTGGACCTCAATCTTGAAGATTGATATGGGAACCTGAAATTGATTTGGTACTTGATTCTGGCCTCTCTCAGCAAGTTCTGTGCCAGTCCTGCCCACCAGGAACCCATCTGGTGACTAGACAACTGCTCTCCCAGGGATCTGGCAGGAGCCATACCTGCCATGCACCTGAAAATAGGCTGTCTGAAGACCCAACTGTGGATCCTGAAATGGGCCCTTGTCCCAGAAGCACCCCACTAAACAAGCTAGTAGGAGCAGTCCATCCACCCAGAGACCAGACAGGATGTATGCCCACTTGAGCCACTAGTAACAAACCTGCTAACTACAGACTCTACTGCAGACCCAGTAATAGCCTTATAATCAGATCCAACCCAGCATAACTACAATCCTAGATGTAATCTTATAACCCTGGGGAACAGACAGGAAAAGGTGTTTATTTATTGAAACCAGTCTGTAAAGACCAGAAGAGAAGTTTTCTCTCAAATGTATTGACACCAGCACAGGGCTACATGAATCATGAAGAATCAGACAAATATGACACCACCAAAGGAAACTAATAAAGCATGTGTAACCACCTTCAAAGAAATGGAGACTTAGTGTTTGCCTGACAAAGAATTCAAAATAATCATCTTAAAGAAACTAAATGAAATGCAAGAAAATACATATAGATAACTAAACAAAATGGAAATCAATTCATGAACAAAATGAATTTAATAAAGAAATAGAAACCATAAAAAATAACCAAACAAAAAGCCTGGAGCTGAAGAATACAATGATAGAACTAAAAAATTCAGTAGGGACCTTCAGCAACAGACTTGATCATACAGAGAAAGAATCCATGAACTCAAAGACAACATTTGAAATTTTCCAGTTAGAGAAAAAAAAAAAGAATGAAATTGGTTGTCTATCTTACATCACTCATAAATACACCCTACACAAAGATAAACTCAAAATGGATGAAAGACCTCAATGTGAGACAGGAATCCATCAAAATCCTAAAGTAGAATATAAGCAGTAACCTCTTTGACAACGACCACAGAAACTTCTTTCAAGACTTGTCTCTAAAAAGCAAAAATGAACTTCTAGGACTTCATTGGGGTAAAAAGCTTCTGCACAGCAAAGGAAACAGTCGACAAAACTAAGAGGCAACCCACGGAATGGGAGACGATATTTGCAAATGACATATCAGGTAAAGGGCTGGTATCCAAGATCTATAAAGAACTTTTCAAACTCAACACAAATAATCCAGTCAAGAAATGGGCAGAAGACATGAGCAGACACTTCTCTAAAGAAGACATCTAAATGGCTAACAGACACATGAAAAAATATTCCACATCACTAGCCATCAGGGAAATACAAATCAAAACCACAATGAGATACCACCTTATACCAGTTAGAATGGCAAAAATTAACAAGACAGGAAACAACAAATGTTGGCAAGGATGTGGAGAAAGGGGAGCCCTTTTACACTGTTGGTGGGAATGCAAGCTGGTACAGCCACTCTAGAAAACAGTATGGAGGTTCCTCAAGACTTTAAAAATAGAGCTACCCTACAACCCAGCAATTGCACTACTTGGCATTTACCCCAAAGATACAGATGTAGTGAAAAGAAGGGGCACATGGACCCCAGTGTTCATAGCAGCAATGTCCACAATAGCCAAACTGTGGAAAGATCCCAGATGTCCATCGACAGAGGAATGGATAAAGAAGATGTGGTTCATATATACAATGGAATATTACTCAGCTATCAGAAAGGATGAATACCTACCATTTGCATCATCATGGATGGAACTGGAGGAGATTATGCTAAGTGACATAAGTCAAGCAGAGAAAGACAGTTATCATATGTGGAACATAAGGAATAGCACAGAGGACCACAGGGGAAGGGAGGGAAAACTGGGAAGAAATTAGAGAGGGAGACAAACCATGAGAGACTCTGGACTCTGGGAAACAAATTGAGGGTTACAGAAGGGAGGGGGTTGGGGGGATGGGGTAGCTGGATAATGGGCATTAAGGAGGGCACGTGTTGTGATGAGCACTGGGTCTTATACACATATAGTGAATCATTGAACACTACCTCAAAAACTAATGATGTACTATATGTTGGCTAACTGAACATAATAAAAAAATTAACTTGAATTAGAGACTTAAATGTAATACCTGAAACCCTAAAACTTGTAGAAGAAAATATATGGAAAAATTTCTTGATGTGGGTCTTGGCAACAATTTTTTTGGATATAATACCAAAAGTTCAAGCAGCAAAACAAAAATAAACAAGTGACACTACATCAAATTAAAATGCTTCTGCACAGCAAAAGAAACAATCAACAGAATAATGAGGTAACCTATAAAATGGGAGAACATATTTGTAAACCATATATCTGAAAAGGAGTTAATATCCAAAATACGTAAGTAACTCATACTACTGAATTGCAAAGCAAATGAACAAAAAAAAGTCACCCAAATAATTTAATAAAATATGGCCAGAGGACCCGAAGCAATATTTTTCCAAAGAAGACATGCATATGGCCAAACTAATACATGAAAAGGTACTCAGCATCACTAATCATCAGGAAAATGCAAATCAAAACCATAATGAGATATCACCTCACTTCTATAGAATGGTTGTCATGAAAAAAGACATGAGATAATTAAGTGTCGGTGAGGAAATGCAGAAAAGGGAATCCTTGTGTGCTACTGGTGGGAATGTAAATTGGTGCAGTCACTAAGGAAAACAGTATAGAGGTTCCTCAAAAAATTAAAAACTGAATTACTATATGACCCATCAATCCTACTTCTGGATGCATAATATGAAGGAAATGAAAGAATTATCTACACCCACATATTTATTCAAGCATTATCACAAAGCCAAGAAATGGAAACAACTTGTGTCCATCAATGAATGAATGGATAAAGAAAATGTGATGTATAAAATGTATATATGTATATATACACATATATAGTATGATATATATAATGTATAATATATGATATATAATATTTATGTATAAATATATATATTTTTGTATTATATACCTCCCCTATACTCTTGTCCTATCAACCTCTTTGATGCAGACAAGCACAGCAGTTTTGGAAGTTATGTGTTAAAGATGACCACACAACTGGATAAAAGGATCCCAGGTCCCTAAATCAGTGCTTGGAGAAGAATAACATTTCTGTTTGGAAATTCTCATAAGTGAACTTTTTCCATATTAGGGCCAAAAGACATTTTGAGATTGATTTGTTATAGTAACTAATGTAAACTAATATGAATTTCTAAAAAACAAAAAATAAAGGAAATGTCATTTTTATCTTTCAGAAGAAAACCACACACAAAACATTTACCAAAAAACCCCTACCAAATTAGAAATATTAAGTCATGAACCTGTGTTAATCTGATAGACATAAGTCAACATATTTTGGTTTTTAGTCTCTTGTCACTTCTCTTTGTTGTGTTTCTGATTAAGGCCTTTGTCTATAAGTTGTTAGAAATAGAACTGCCTGGGGCGCCTGGGTGGCTCAGTCGTTAAGCGTCTGCCTTCAGCTCAGGTCATGATCCCAGGGTCCTGGGATCGAGCCCCGCATCGGGCTCCCTGCTCAGCGGGAAGCCTGCTTCTCCCTCTCCCACTCCCCCTGCTTGTGCTCTCTCTCTCACTATGTCTCTCCCTGTCAAATAAATAAATAAAATCTTAAAAAAAAAAAAAAAAGAAATAGAACTGCCTGTCCAGCTTCATATAAATGTGGAGATATTTCTTAGCCTAATCCTTGGTAATATATCTTGAAGAGCAAGTATATTTCTTCCTAAAAAATTTAAAAATACTGTTAGGAGATACTTTAACATATTCCTCTTTTTCACTGGTCACATCACTGGGGGATAATCGTCTACAATACATGTTAACCTCCCACCTTTTTTAAAATGTAGGCAAACATGGCTTTCAAAGGTTTTCTTTTAAGAATTTTTAATTTTTCCATAAAGCTTTTCTTCTTTTGAGAACTGAGAGACTACTCAAGTACAGCCCAAAGAATGGGGAAAATGAAAATCAAGATACTTACTTCCAAAGGCAAGCAAGACATAACAGACAGTGTATCCTTGAGAAGCTTGAGTATTGAGAGTATTGATTTATGTAAATACTGTTTTATCTTATTTCAGTGTCTCTGACTGGAGTATTTTAAGATATCTTCTAAGATAGCATATACGTCAATCAATATTTCCCTTAATGATGGTGATTTCTTAGGAGATCAGAAGTAGTCCATAGAATCTTGGCCAAATATGAGAGCATTTAGCTCTTCAAATTATGTTGTAAATGTAGAGTGATTCTGAGAAACTAATGGTCATAAGAATCAGTAACACAGATTATAATAAGCTAAAAGGGAAGAAATGCTTTGTGAAATATGACTGGCTTGTCTGTCATGATTTAAAATGATTGTTAGGAGCATAGAGTTATGGTTTTGACAAAAAGTATGATATATGATCCAGATAATTTGCTAGTTTTCACAGTCACACAATGGCTCACAGAATTACATAAAAACATAAAATGTAAAGCCCCCAGTTTACCTGTCCCGTCTTCTTTTGTCAGAGCCTAATGCAACCTTGGGTTATTACAACAACCTCTAATTGATCTGCTTCCATATTTTTCCCAGCTAATTCATTTTTTACCAGACAGTCAAAGTGAGAATTCTTTTCTCTATGTGAAGTCACTCAGTGGGCTAATATGGCTTCCAATTGTACATAGAATAAATTTCAGCAACCTCAACATGATTTTTAAGACCTAGCATCACAGTCCTGCTTACCACTCTCACACTTATTAGTTGAATGAGGAATCTTAAATTCTTGGGGTATAAACATAAAAATACTTTGCTTGCTTGCTCGCTCATTTATTTTGTGAAATCTCTTTTCATGATAATTGTTCATTTCTTTTTTAAAAGTAATTTTAATGAATAATACAAATAGAGCTACAAAATTTAAAGGTTTTGTAATGGCATATAAGAAAAATACTACCCAATTACCTACCTTTGAGAAAATAATTGTGATTTATTATTTGTGTATTCTTCAAAAGATATTTTAATCATACAAAAAATACTACCCAATTACCTACCTTTGAGAAAATAATTGTGATTTATTATTTGTGTATTCTTCAAAAGATATTTTAATCATACAAGAATTTTTTTTTTTTGCAAAGAGAAATTCTTCTGTTCTTCACCATGCTTTATTCTTCCTTCCTTCCTTCTTTTTTTTTTTCTTTCTTTCTTTCTTTATCTATTTATGGATGGATTATCGATGGATTCCATTTCAGTACATATAGAACTGTTTCATTTTAGTTGACTTCGTGGTATTCTATTGTATGGAATAAAAAAATTGATATTGCCTTAGCTCAGATTCTCTAGATAGTAGAGCTGGATGCAAGAATTAAGAGCTAACACATTATTTGAGAGGTACAGACCCAGGGCAATGAGGGTGATGGAGGAGGAAATTGAGGCTAGGCAGGGTGTAGGCAGCATAATGTGATGTGATGTTTGTCATGCTACCTACGCTTCAGGACAAGCAAAGCAGAGACAAAGCTGGGTGCTTAGTTCAGTTGATGCAGAGGACTTCTCCAGAAAGATTTCAAGAAGGAAACATGTCTCAACATAGTCCACAATAGAAGAAAGGAGGGGATGTTACCCGCCCATCTCCCTTCTGTTACCTGTTTGCCATTAGTCAAGCTTCACCTTCAACTTATCTTTGTGCTTCTATGTTATATCGTCAGGTCCCTTCAGCCATTCAGGAAACCAGATGTATGTCACATAGTGTGTGGTATTTCATCGAAATCCAAAATTGGGAGCATGGTCCAGTATGGATGGCTCATTCATTAAAAGAATAAAGAGAATCAGTAAAGGAACAAAAGATTTATTTTCCAGTAGAGACATTTAGACAGTGTATTAGAGAACTCTGAAAAGAATTAGCGTAATTGGAGATGGAGGAGAGAGAAGATATATCATAATTTATAATGCTACCTACAGTTGATTGTCATTCAGTTTTATTTCTTTAATTGAAGTATAGGTGACATATAATATTACGTTAGTTTCAGATGTACACCATAGTGATTCACCAAGTCTATATGTTTGCTATGCTCACCACAAGTGTAGCTACCATTAGTCACCATACAACAGTATTAAAATACCACTGAGTCTGTTCGCTATGCTGTACCTTTCATCCCCATGAATTGTTTATTCCGTAAGTGGAAGTCTATACCTTCCACTCCCCTTCACCCATTTTGCCCATCCTCTTGCCCTCCCTCTCCGCTGGCAACCATCAGTTTGTTCTCTGAATTTATGGGTCTGTTTCTGCTTTTTATTTGCTCATTTGTTTTGTTTTTTAGATTTCACATATCAGTAAAATCATAGGGTATTTGTCTCTATCTGGTTTATTTCACTTAGCATAATACCTCTTAGGTCCATCTGTGTTGTTGCTACTGGCAAGATCTCATTCTTTTTATGGCTGAGATATATTCCATTGTGTGTGTATATGTGTGTATACATACATATATACACACCACATATTCTTTATCCATTCATCTATCAATGGACACTTGGGTTACTTCCATATCTTGGCTCTTGTAAATAATGCTGTGATAAACATAGGGTACATATATCTTTGAATTAATGTTTTCATTTTCTTTGGGTAAATACCCAGTAGTGGAATTAATGGATCATATAGTATTCCTATTTTTAATTTTTTGAGGTACCTCCATACTGTTTTCCACAGTGGCTGCACCAAATTACATTCCCACCATCAGTGCATGAGGGTTCCTTTCTCTCCACATCCTCACCAACAGTTATTTTTTGTCTTTTTGATACTAATCATTCCAACAGGTTGTAAAGTGAAATCTTATTGTGGTTTTGATTTGCATTTCCCAGATGATTACTGATGGTGAGCATTTTTTAATGTGCCTTTTGGGCATCTGTATATCTTCTTTGGAACCATGTCTATTCAAGTCCTCTGCCCTTTTTTTTTTTTCATAAGATGATGATGATGATTATTTTGGTGTTGAGTTGTCTAAGTTATTTATATATTTTGGACATTAACCCCTTATCAGATATGTCATTTGCAAATATCTTCTTCCATTTAGCAGGTTGTCTTTTTATTTTGTTGATGGTTTCCTCCACTGTGCAAAAGTGTTTTATTTTGGGGTAATCCCAACAGTTTATTATTATTTTTTGTTTCCATTGGCTGAGGAGACATATTCATAAATATGGTGGGAAGGCATTTTTGTCAAAGAAATAACTGCCTATGTTTTCTTGAGGAGTTTTATGGTTTCAGGTCTCACATTTAGGTCTTTAGTCCATTTTGAGTTTATTTTTGTGTATGGTGTAAGAAGTCCAGTTTCATTCTTTTGCATGTAGCTGTCTAGTTTCCCCAACACCATTATTGAAGAGATTGTCTTTTCCCCATTATATATTATTACCTCTTTTGTCATAAAAATCATGGACTTATTTCTGGGTTATATAGTCTGTTCCATTGATCTGTGTGTCTGTTTTTATGCCAGTACCATACTGTTTTGATTACTACAGCTTTGTAGTATAGTTTGAAATTTGGAATTGTGTTAACTCTAGCTTTGTTGTTGTTTCTCAAAATTGCTTTGGCTATTCAGGGTCTTTTGTGGTTCCACACAAATTTTAGGATTTCTTATTCTGGTTCTGTGAAAAATACTGTTGGTCAGATTATTTTAAATTTAACAATGTAGCAATGAATATCATCCTTCACAAACTATGTCTGTAAAATACAATTATATCTGTAAGATACTTTAAAGAAGTGGAATTGCTGAATCAAAGGGAAGGTACATTTAAAAGTTTTGACAGATATGGGGCACCTGGGTGGCTCAATTGGTTAAGCGGCTGCCTTCGGCTCAGGTCATGATCCCAGGGTCCTGGGATGGAGCCCCACATTGGGCTCCTTGCTCAGCTGAGAGCCTGCTTCTGCCTCTCCCTCTGCCTGCCTGCTGCTCCCCCTGCTTGTGCTCTCTCTCTCTCACTATCTCTCTGTGTTAAATAAATAAAAATCTTTAAAAATAAAGTTTTGACAGATACACATTTATTTGATTTTTTTTCTGCTTAGGATTCAGTGAGATTCTTTAATATGTCACTTGATATCCTTTAATCTTTTGTAAAATTTTCAATCATAATGCCTTTGATCATTGCCTCTTTCCCCATTCTCTTTATCCTCTATTTTTGGGACTTTGATTCATGTTATATTTTTTTTATGTCCCACATACCTCTTAGGTTCTATTCTCTGTCTCACTATGCTTTGGTTTAGATATGCTCCAGTCAACTATGCCTCTCTTCTGCTCTGTCCAATCCACTTTTAAATTAGTTTGTTGACTGTTTTAGTTCTAGAATTTGCCATTGATTCTTTATTAAATATTGACATTCTCTGAAGACATTTTCCATCTTGTTATCTATTTTCTTGAACATATTTTTCACAGTTATTTCCAAGTCCACATTAGATAACTTCAATATCTTGATTACTTTTGGATCTATTCTGTTGTCCATATTTTTTTCCTTTAGTTTTTGCTCCTTTCTTTCTTTCTTTATGTTTTCTGGTATGCATGGTAATTTATTGAATGTAAAGAATTTTGATTGAATCTAAAGAATCATTAAGGTAATTTGAGGCTTTGCATGGTGTTATATTCTTCAGAGTTTACTTTTGTTTCTGGCAGGCAGTTGGAGTTGTGACAGAATACCCTACTGAGCTTATGTGAAGCTAAACTTCAGTGTTTGAGAGGGATTTTCCTTTTCAGATTTGCCCTTTCTTTGGGTAACATCTCTTCTGGAGTGCCAGAAGTCTGAAGTGATTTACCAGGGCCCCTCCTTCTTGTGGGCTCTGATACCTAATTTTGATTTCTTATCGCTGGATTCCTTCCAGGAATGCTGGAGAGGGTATGGACTGCTATTGGTCAGGATGAGGCTTCGGTGAAAAGGTGATACTTGAGCAGATAGTGAAAGTGATAGAGTTAGCCAGGAGGATGTCTAGGGCAGAGAGGACCGCTGGTGCAAGGCTCCTAATTGTATGCATGCTGGTGTGGGCAAAGAAAGGAGGTAACTGTGGTGGAGCAGTGTGAGTGAGGAGTAGAAGGGTGGAAGGTGAGGTCAGTGAGAAGATAGTGGACAGTTTGTGCAGGTGCCTGTAGGCCTTTGAAGACTTTGGTCTTTATTCTGAATGGAGTGGGAAGCTGCTGCAGGGTGGAACAGAGAACTAAGATGATCTGATCTATGTTTTTAAAAAGTTAAATCTGGCTTCTGTACTGAGAATAGACTATAGCGGATCAGAGGTAGAAGCAAGCTAGAAATTGTATTTGGATATCAGTGGTATAAAATAACTTTTGTCAAGTGGTACATTGGTGAGGGCTACTCTCTCAACTTGAAGCATAATAATAAACACAGAGAAAGCCCTTAATACAAGCTAAGCACCCTGTTTTACAAAATCAATCTCATATAATCTTCACAATGATCTTTGATGTACACACTGTTATTATAGCAGTTTTGCAGATAAGGAAATGACAGCACAGAAGGTTACAAAACTTTTCTAAAATCACACAGATAGTAGGATAAGGAGCCAGAGATAGAGTTGAGATGGGACCTCTTTTTTTGGTAAGGAACAAAGGGTTCCCTGTACTTCAACATTGATACCCTTGAATCATTTTAGGTGAACTGTTACTCTGAGCAACTACTATTTCATTCATGCTCAGTAAGTCCCCAACCCATCAGAGTAGAGTAGATTTTGTGCTTCTTTTGTTAAATTTATTCCTAAGTATTTTATTCTTTTGATACTATTATAAATGGATTTGCTTTCTTAACTTCATTTTTTTATTATTCCTTGCAAATGGATGGAAATACAATTTTTAAAATATGTATATTAATTTTGTATCCTTTAATGTTGCTGAACTTATCAATCTAATTTTAACGAATTCTTTATGAATTTCCATAAATAACATCTCATCATCTACAAATATAGATTTACATCTTTCTTTCAAATATGGATACCTTTTATTTCATTTTCTTCCCTAATTGCCTTGGCTAGAATCTTTGGTACAATCTGAAGAAGGTGGCAACATGAAACATCCTTGTGTTGTTTCTGATCATAAAGAAAACTATTCAGTTTCAGCATTAAGCATGATCTTAGCTGTGGGTTTTTTATAGATGCCTTCCATCATGTTTAAGAAGATCCCTTCTATTCCTACTTGTTGAGTGTATTTATCATGAAAGAGTACTGAATTTTGTCAAATGCATTTCTGCATCTATTGAGATGATTGTGTGGTTTGGGTCCTTTATTCTGTTGATGTGAGGTATTATAATAATTTATTTTCATATGTTAACCAAACCTTGCATCCTTGGGATAAATCCCACTTGGTCATGGTGTGCAATCCTCTTTATATATTACTGGATTCAGCTTGCTAGTATTTTGTTGAGGATTTTTCTTCATCTATATTCATAAGATACATTGGTCTGTAGTTTTCATGTGAATGTCTTGGTCTAGTTATAGTATCAGGAGACTCTATACTGTTTTCCACAATGGCTGCAGCAATTTTCAATGCTCCTGACAATGCACGGAGGTTTCCTATTTTCCACATCCCCACCAGTGTGTGTTATCTCTTGCCTTTTTGGTGATGGCCATTCTAACAGGTGTGAAGTGATAGCTTATGTGATTTTGATTTACATTTCCGTTATGATGAGTGATATTGAGCACCTTGTAATGTACCTGTGGCCATTTTTTTTTTCTCAGAAATAATGTCTATTCAGATACTCTGCCCATTTTTTTCTTTTTTCTTTTTCTTTTTTCCCTTGTTTTCTTTTCTTTTTTTTCCCCTGTTGTATGAGTTCTTTGTGTATTTTGGACATTAACCTCTCATCAGAATATAGTTTGCAAATATTTTTCCCATTCCATAGGTTTTATTTTCATTTTGTTGATTATTTCTATTGCTGTACAGTAGCTTTTTAATTTGGTGTAGTCCCACTTATTATTAATTTTATTGCTTGTGCTTTTGATGTTGTATCCAAAAACATTGCAAACCCATGTCAAAGAGTTTTTTTCCTATGGTTTCTTCTAGGAGTTTATGGTTTCTGATCTGGCATTTAAAGGCTTTAATCCATTTTGAGATAATTTTTGTGAGTGGTGTAAGCAAGGTGTCTGGTTTCATTTCTTTACATGTGAATATTTTTTCAGCATTTATTGAAGAAGCTGTCTTTTCTCCATTGAGTAGCCTTGACTCTTGTCAAATATTAGTTGACTATATATGCATGGGCTTATTTCTGGGATCTCAATTCTGTTTCATTGGTTTATGTATTTGTTTTTATGCCAGTACCATGCTGGTTTGATTATAGTTTTATAATATAGCTTGAAGTCAGGAAGTTTGATACCTCTTGCTTTGTTCAGCTTTCTCAGGTTTTCTTAAGGTATTCAGGGTCTTTTGTGGTTTCATACAAATCTTAGGATTGTTTTTCTAATTCTATTAATTCTAAAAAAGTGCCATTGGCATCTTGATGGGAATGCATGGAATCTATAGATGGTTTTGGATAGCATGACGTTGGTTAAGTTTATTCTTAAGTATTTTATTGTTTTGATGCTATCGGAAGTGGGTTGTTTTATTTCTTTTTCAGATAATTTGTTGTTAGTTTATAAAAATGCTACTGATTTTTGCATGTTAATTTTGTGTTCTACAACTTTACTGAATTTGTTGTGTGGATATAACAGTTTTTGGATGGATTCTTTAAAATATTGTCTATTATAACAAATGTTTTTCTATTATAAAATCTTGTCATCTTCAAATAGAGACAATTTTATTTCTTCCTTTCTAATTTGGATGCCTTTTATTACTTTGTCTTACCTGATTGCTCTGGCTAAAATTTTCAGTACTCTGTTGAATAAGAGTGGTGAGAGTGGGTGCTCTTGTCTTATTCCTGATCTTAGAGAAAAAGCCCTCAACCTTTCATCATTGAGTATGATGTTAGTTGGGGGCTTGTCATATATGTTGTTATTTACTATGTTGGGGTGCATTCTTTCTATGCTGAATTTTTAAGGAGTTGTATCATAAATGGATGTTGAATTTTGGCAAATGCTTTCAATGTGTCTATTGAGATAATGACATGATTTTTTTTCATTCTATTAAAGTGATGTATCACATTTATTCATTTGCATATGTTGAAACAACCTTGCATCCCAGAGATAAATCTTACTTGATCATGTGATGATGCTTTTAAAGTGCTGCTGAATTCTATTTGCATCTATTTGAATATTTTATTGTGTATTTTTGCATTTTTAGTCTTCATGAATATTGGCCTATAGTTTTCTTGTAATGTCCTTTTCTGGCTTTAGTATCAGTGTAAGGCTGGCCTCATAAAATGAGTTTGGGAATGTTCCATCCTCTTCAACTTTTTTGAAAGAGTTTGAGAAGGATTGGTATTGATTCTTCTTTAAATGTTTGGTAAAATTTACCAGTGAAGCCATCTGGTCTTGGGCTTTCTTCATTGTAAGATTTTAAATTATTGATCTAGTCTCCTTATTAACATTTGTTCTGTTCAGATTTTCTATTTTCTCCTCATTCAGTCCTGGTAGGTTGTATGTTTCTAAAAATTGTTCCGTGTCTTCTAGGTTGTCCAGTTTGTTGGTGTATAGTTGTTCATAGTAGCCTATTATGATTCTTTATATTACTATGGTGTTAGTTGCAATGTCTTTTTTTTTCTTTCACTTATAATTTTGTTCATTGGAGTCTTCTCATTATTTTTCCTCTTGGTTAGGCTAGCCAAATGTCAGTTTTGTTTATCTTTTCAAAGAACCAACTTTTAGTTTTGTTAACCTTTTCTATTGTTTTTCTGCTTTTCATTTCATTTATTCATTTATTTTCTGTTATAATCTTTATTATTTCCTTACTTCTGCTAACTTTGGTTTCAGTTTTTCTTCTTTTTCCTTGATGTTTAGCATTAGGCTGTTTATTTGAGATCTTTCTTGTTTATTAATGTTGGCATTTATTGCTGTCAGCTTACCTCTTAGAACTGCTTTTGCTATGTTGCCATAAATTTTGTTTTGTTGTGTTTCCATTTTTGTCTCAAAATACTTTTTTATTTTCCCTTTAATTTTTTCTTTGATCCACTGGATGACCAGTAGACTCTTGTTTAATTTCCATGTATTCATGAATTTTCCAGTTTTATTCCTATTATTCATTTCTAGTTTCACACCATTGTGATCAGAGAAGATACTTCCTATCCTTTCAATCTAGAATTTGCTAAGACTTGTTTTGTGTCCTAACATATAGTCTCTCCTAGAAAATATTGTATGTGCACTTGAGAAGAATTTGTATTCTGCTGGTATTGGATAAAATGTTCTGTATATGTTTGTTAGGACCTTTTGGTCTATAGTGTTGTTTAAATCCACTATTTCCTATTGTTTCTGTGGATGATCTATCCATTGTTGAAAGTAGGGTATTGAAGTCCTTAATTGTTGTATTGCTCTTTATTTCTCCTTTTAGCTCTATTAGCTTTTACTTTATGTATTTAGGTGCTCCCATGTTGGGAGATACAATTGTTTTATCTTCTTGATGGTTTGATTGCTTTATCATATATAATGACCTTCATTGTCCTGTTTGTCTTTTTTTTTTTTTACCATTTTTTTTTTAAAGATTTTATTTATTTATTTGACAGAGAGAGAGACAGTGAAAGCAGGAACACAAGCAGGGGGAGTGGGAGAGGGAGAAGCAGGCTTCCCACTGAGCAGGGAGCCTGATGTGGGACTTGATCCCAGGACCCTGGGATCATGACCTAGCGAAGGCAGACGCTTAACGACTGAGCCACCCAGGTGCCCTTTTTTTTTTTTACCATTTTTAAAGTCCAATGTGAGTGATATAGTATAGCTATCTGGATTCTTGCCCAAGGAAAACTGTAGGATGGGCTCTGCAGTTGCCTGGGTTCCCAATTCAGCCTTACAAGATGGTTGGGACTGAGTATTATATTCAGTAGTAGGTGGGGCTATGAGTTAGTTTCCCTGTCCTGATGAGACAGCCAAATGGGCCCTGGGGCTGCACAACTCATTTTGGGACCCAAATCAGGCAAGACTGTGCACTGAATTCCCTGGACAGACAGGGCCACCAGTTTTGCTCTGTATGTAGGGAGAACCACAAGCCTGTGCTCTCTATTCCAGTGCCACTGTCTGTAGGGCTATTGGATGGGCTACACAGCTTCCTGTGTGCTTTGGTTTGGTTTCATGGTCAGCCATGTTGAAGGCTGTATTCACTCTGAGCAGAGCTGCAAATTAGTTCCCCTGCCCTGGCAAAGCAGGACAACTGGTTCCAAGGCTGGCAAGGGTCTTTGTGGTCTTGACTCAAGTCTTCCTGCTCCTGCTTCCTGCTTCCAGCTGAAACAATGCCACTGACTTTGCTTTGCAGATGATCAGTTCTGCTTGCCAGATTCTCTGCTTGAGTGTTGCTGGGCAGTGCAGCTTCCAGGTGTCCTGGCTAGGCTTTCTGGCCAGGCAGGTCCAGGAGCTGCACTCCATAGTGTACAAGGCTACTGCTCCCCTGTCTGAGCAGAGTGGGGGAACTGACTCCAAGCCTGGAAAGGCTCTTTGACTCAAGCCTAGTCACATTTCAAGTTTCCTCTTCAAATGGTGTCACTGGCTTTGCTCTGCAGAAAATGAGCTCTGCCCGCCACACACTCTGCTCAAGCATTGGTAGGCTACATAGCTTCCAGGTGTTCTGGCCAGCCTGTCTGGTCAGGCCGGGCTGGGAGCCACATTCAGCAATGTGCTGTGCTATGACTCAGATCTCCTGTCCGATCAGGGGCAAGCCAGCCTTCAGTGCTGGTAAGGCTTTTTCTTTGAGGACCTGAATCAGGCCGACCTGTGCCTTGCCATATTCCCTGGTTAGACTGCACCACTCTCTTGGCTGTGCAGGTGAGCAAATCCACCACTGGGACTACTACTTGGGAGGTACAGGTAGGAATTTGCTAGTTGTTGCAAGCCCTCCATCCTTCTCTGTCACAATCAGATTCTTGGTGGTCAAACCCCATGATTCCCCTGCAATCTTCATGGGGTAGGACTGGAGTGGGAGATCCCAGAAGTGACCTACAACATTGGGGGAGCTGGATGTCCATCCGAGGTTCTCTTTTCCCACTGGAGGAACTGCAGGCTCAGGGGAGACCTCTTGGTTCTATGTAAGCCTGGGGAGGGGGCAATGCTGGCACCACATAGCTGATCCTCTTGTTCTTCCAGTTTGGACTGTCTTGGTCTCTGGTGCAGGGGGTGCTTCAGCCTCACCCCCATGTTCTAGGATTCTCTCAGTGATGTCTTGTCCATGAGTAGTCATTAATTGTTCTTATGAGGGGAGCAAGGTCAGAAGTGACCTGCCTCACAATCTTGGTGACCCATACCTTTCTTTTCTTCTTTAAGCATTGTTCTTTTAGTTTTTTTTTAATGGTTACTTTGAAGTCTTTTTTAGTATATGTGCTGCCGAAGCGAGCACTGAGGTCTTTTTTAAATTTGACCTCTATGCCTTCTGACAGAGTTTCTGTTGCCTGTGCTTTTTTCGTGTGCATTGGTCATAATTCTTTGCTTCTTTGCATGTTTCATAATGTTTTCTGTTGAAAACTAGGCATTTGAAATAATATAATTATCACTATGTTGTAATGTAGTATCCCTGAAACTAATATAGCATTATGTGTCAACTATATCCAAATAAATAATAGTAATAATAAGGTAGCAACTCTGGACACTGACGTTCCTACCAAGGGTTTATTGTTGTTTGCTTGTTAATTTGTTTAATGACTTGGCTGGGCTGTTTTGTTGATTTGATTAATAGTTATGAAGCCTCTAACATCATTCTTCAGAAGGCACAGCCTTAGGCATGTACCCTGTCATCCTAGGTTGACAATGATTTTAGCAGTGCTTTTTTACTGGCTTTTTCTTTGAGGCTTTTTCAGAGGCTGCCCAGATCTGTTGGTATCACAACCAGATGTTAGGCTTCACTGACTACCAGATGATTGCCCTACTATAGTACCCTACAACCTTGGTTGTTCCAACATCTTATCCAATTGAATTTGAGCCTCTTGAAGAGGTAGTTTTTGAATCTAGTTTTTGAAGTTTGCTCTGCTCCAGGAGAGATTTTCTTTTTTTTTTTTTAAAGATTTTATTTATTTATTTGACAGAGAGAGGCACAGCGAGAGAGGGAACACAAGCAGGGGGAGCGGGGGAGGGAGAAGCAGGCTTCCCGCCAAGCAGGGAGCCCGATGTGGGGCTCGATCCCAGGACCCTGAGATCATGACCTGAGCCGAAGGCAGACGCTTAATGACTAAGCCACCCAGGCACCCCTCCAGGAGAGATTTTCTTAACTATCGCTTTCTGTGATTCTCTCTGGTAAAGAAGCAGGCCTCTACTGGTTAGCTCCTTGTTCTTGGGGAGGTTCAAGCCTCCTCTTAAGTGTTTATCACCAAAATTTCCACTGTTTCTAAAAACTTAGGCTTGCTCTTCTTTACACTTCTTCCAAATAAAGACAGTTCCTTATGGGGAGCTTTAGAGCTCTCTATTTTTATGATCTGTCTCTTCCCCAGGCAAAATCTCTGAGCCACTGATCCAGAGCTCGGCTCAAAGGGAGCATCCTGCTTCCCATGGAGTGACACCCATGCTTTATGAAAAAGATATTAAGCAGGGACCACAGCCTCTGGTTTTCTCAGCTTTCCTTGCCCAGCATGGAACCTCCACCCTCAGAGGAGGATGGGGCAGGGCAGTTGGGGCCCCAGTAGTCTCAATCTAACACACCTTGGGTAGAACCTCCACCCTACAAGTGGAGACGGGTAGGGGAAGGGCAGTCCTGATCATTCAGCTGCTCTCACTTGGAGTTTAGCTTCAGCAACATGAAACTAAGAAATGATGAGAAGTGCTGGGGGCCTCCTCCTCCTGGGGATATAGTAGCATCCTAACTGGAGATTTGTGGGGAGGGAGTCTTGTCTTCTTGACCACAGCCACTCAGGGTCATCACATTGAGCTATAGGAGAAGAAGAAGGGAGCAGGCATGTCTCAGGTGCCACAGACTTCTCACTTTCTTGCCAAGATGTGATACATTTTCTTGAATAAATCTTTCCTTATTTATGGTATAACCTTAGGACAGTTTTCAGAGACTATAAAGAATAATTTTTACCAGTTATGGATGTTTTGCTGGGGAATGAGTCCTCGGAGCTCATCATGTGGCCATTCTAGAAATTGTCTCATTTGCAATATGCAGAGCAGATTAGATTCCCAGACAAGTTATTTAATTTTTTTCTAATTAAGTAAACTCTACCCCCAACATGGGGCTCAAACTCACCATCCCAAGACCAAGAGTTGCATGCTCCACTGACTGAGCCAACCATGTGCCCTGAGCCACTACTTTTTTTAAATTTATTTTTAAAGCTTTATTTATTTATTTTGGAGAGAGAGAGAGCACGCGAGCGAGCAGTGGGGAGGGGCAGAGGAAGAGAGAGAATCTCAAGCAACTCTCTATTGAGCACAGAGCCCTACACAGGGCTCTGTCCCAGGACCCTGAAATCATGACCTGAGCTGAAATCAAGTACTGGAGGCTCAGCCAGCTGAGCCACCCAGCTGCCCCTGGAGCCATCATGTTTTAAAGACAACACAATAGTCCAACTGTGGAAAGACCCTAGATGTCCATCAACAGATGAATGGATAAAGAAGATGTGGTATATATATATATATATATACAATGGAATATTATTCAGCCATCAAAAAATGAAATCTTGCCACTTGCAATGACATGGATGGAACTAGAGGGTGTTATGCTAAGCGAAATAAGTCAATCAGAGAAAGACAAGTATCATATGATCTCACTCATATGAGGAATTTGAGAAACAAGACAGAGGATCATAGGGGAAGGGATGGAAAAATGAAACAAGACAAAACCAGAGAGGGAGACAAACTGTAAGAGACTCTTAATCTCAGGAAACAAACTGAGGGTTGCTGGAGTGGTGGTGGGGGGAGTGGGAGGGATGGGGTGGCTGGGTGATAGACACTGGGGAGGGTATGTGCTATGGTGAGTGCTGTGAATTGTGCAGGACTGTTGAATCACAGACCTGTACCCCTGAAACAACTAATACATTATATGTGAATAAAAAAATTAAAAATAAATAAATAAAATAAAGACAACATTCTCCTGCCCATTTTCCTGCTAGTTGTACTGAATGCATTTCTTAAATTCTCTGAATTCTAGGTGGTTTAGCTTCTCTTGATCCTCCTAGCATGAACCAAAATTATCTTATTTAAGTAGTTTGCATAGAAATGATTTAATCCACTCTTTAGTTTTAATCAATGCCTCTTAATCAACACTTTCCTCTAGCTAGGCTTCCTGTGGAGTACAGAGGAAGACCCCAAAGATGATTTTGGTTTTATCTGAGTCTAAAGTAAAATAAACCATACATGTCACAGAAGAGAACTAAATAACTCCTGAGGGTATATTAGGCAAGTTTCATAGGACAAGCTCTGTATGCAAAGCAGATGATTTTGCAAAACAACCAGCTCAGGGGTGAGTGAAAGAAATAGTTATAAAAATCTTTTGTAATCTAAATAATATCCTAATTTCCCTCTTTTATTCAGTTGATTTAAACTTGAATAAATTTGGGCGCCTGGTTGGCTCAGTTGGTTAAGCGACTGCCTTCGGCTCAGGTCATGATCCTGGAGTCCCTGGATTGAGTCCCGCATCGGGCTCCCTGCTCAGCAGGGAGCCTACTTCTGCCTCTGACCCTCCCCCCCCTCATGTGCTCTCTCTCTCTCATTCTCTCTGTCTCAAATAAATAAATAAAATCTTTAAAAAATAAATAAATAAAAATAAACTTGAATAAATTCAATAATGTATTGTGAATTAAATCATTCCATAAAACAGTTTAATGAAATCAAGTATGAATGTAATTTACTATTTGGATAATTATTTGCAAATATTTCTAAAAATATCCCAATTGAATTGTGGCTATATTGCCTGATGTTTAATATGGGAATAATAATAATAATAATAAAACAATAGCTTTTCTATTTAGTTCATGGGGCAGTTTTGATGGCAAGATAAAATGGTACATGTGTTCTGCAAAGTTTTTAAAACTTTGTAAATGTAAATTTGAGGTATTATTTGTGTATGTTTGAGGTACTGTGTTATTTTCAAAGGGACTTACAGAAAACTGTCAGACAAATGAAGATAAAGTGGGAATTTTGCTATTCTTTGATCATCTAGTAGATTTCCTTTTTCCCCCAGCTTCTGTTCTGTGCCCCCTTTCTGAGAGCAGGTACATTCACCTTAAACTCTAATTAGAATATTGAAGATAACTGCTTCCCCCATTTTCAGAGTGGATTTTCTTTTCACTGTTTTATTATGGGATTTCCATATAAGACTTCTTTTGTGCAATTCATTCCAAGGCTAAATAATTTTGAAAACCACTTTTCCAGAGCCCTTAAAGATAAGATTCTAATTGCCCCTCTTTAAATTGTGGATACATTTTCCTGAAATGGCAGCATATAAGAAAATGGTAAAATATATAAACATGTCTCCAATGGGAAGATGGTATAATACTGATAAAAACACCTTCCATTATTGAACATTTACATTATTCTGTTGAATACTTAAAACAGCCCTGCAACAAAAGTATTATTTCATTTTTGAAATGGATTTATTTATTTCCTCTCAATGCCTTTAACTATGCTGTGCCATGTCTTCTTTTCCCACAGCCTCCCTAATAATACTACCATGGTCCCTTTGAAAATACTAATCTAATGGTTTCCACAGCTTCTTCATGGCCAGTGCCAGGTAGTGATGAAGTGTTTGCTGGTCTGTAGCAAGGTGTGGAACAGACCACAACTGTGTACCAATTTAAAAGACTTTCTTTGAAAATGATAATTATTTGTTGCTTTTTGTTTGTTTCAAGATGTCCTTTCTTTCATGATGTAACAGTTATAGTAGATGGCAGGAATTTTTTAAAAATGTCATTACTTGGAAAAATATAAACATGGCAGGATTATTACAATCTCTTCCTCATTTTTATCATATTGTAAGTTAATTTTTACATGGATAATAAATTCACATGGTTAAACAATAAAAAAAATAAAGATGAATGTTCTCCCTGGCACCCCACTTACATCTGTTACTGATATCTTGGTACTTTTGTAGTTTCTTTATGCATGTAGATAAATTTTATACCCCTCTCCCAGTGTCTTTAGACAAAAGATAATATTTTACTGTTCTGCCCCTTGTTCTTTTCATATAAACATATTATCCTGTGGGTTTTTTGGGGGGGTATTGGCACATTCTTTCTTAATAGTAGCATAGAGTTCAAAGTATAAATAAACTATTATTTATTTAACCAGTCTCCTATTAATGGATGTAAGACTTGTTTCCAATCTTCTGCTACTATAAACAAAGCTACAGTGAATAATTGGACGTATTTATCATTTCACCCTCATGCAAGTATGTCTACAGGACAAATTCCCAGAAGCTGAATTGCTAGGTCTGAGGATGAATAAAAGGTAGTTTTAATGATGCTGCCGGAGTGCCTTCCACAAAGCAATGAATTAAGATGGTTATACCAATTTTCACTCTTACCAGCAATGTATGAAAGTACCTATTTTCCCACAGCCTCACAAACAGTGAATCTTTTGGATTATTACCGACCTAATAGGTGAAAATTGTTGGCCTGTACAGTTTTAAGTTGCACTTATATTATTATGAATGAAAATGTACATATTTTCATATGTTTAAGAGTCATTTGTATTTCCTTTTCTGTTAACACACTTTATATACTTTGCCCATTTTTCTCTTGGATTGTTTTACTCTTCCCGATTTTCTGATTATGACCATTATTGCTTTATTATTTGATACATGTATATTCATAATCTTGTGTCTTCATTAGCATTATAGTTATCTTTTTTGTCTTGTTTAATTCTTTCTTTCTTTATTTATTTTTTGGTACACAGTGCAGTTTTCATCAGTCTATTCCCAGAGGCTTTTACACATCAGTTTACAAACACTTAAATCTTAATGAATGAAGATATTACTTGACACATTACACACAGTGTAGGTTCAATGAGTTAACAATAAGGCTATTACCATATACATCTTTTCAAAAATTTTTATTTAAATTCTAGTTAGCTAACATACAGTATAATATTGATTTCAGGTGTAGAATTTAAATGATTCAACACTTCCATACAACACCCAGTGCTCATCATAACAAGTGTACTTCTTAATTCCCATCCTCTATTTCACACCCCCCCCCCCCCGCCCACCTACCTCTCCTCTAGTAATCCTCAATTTGTTCTCTATAGTTAACAGTCTGTTTCCTGGTTTGCCTCCCTCTTTCTTTTTTTTTTTCTCCCTATGCTTGTTTGTTTTGTTTCTTAAATTTCACGTATGAGTAAAATTATATGGTATTTGTCTTTCTCTGACTTATTTCACTTAGCTCCCTCCATGTTGATGCAACTGGCAAGATTTTACTCTTTTTATGGCTAAGTAATATTCCATTGTATATATATACCACATTTTCTTTACCCATTCATCAGTTGATGGACACTTGGGCTGTTTCCATAGTTTGGCTATTGTAGATAATGCTGCTATAAACATTAGGATACATGCATCCCTTTGAATTAATGTTTTTGTATTCTTTGGGTGAATACCTAGTAGTGCAATTGCTGGATCATAGGGTAGTTCTATTTTTAACTTTTTGAGGAACCACCATGCTCTTTTCCAGAGTGCCTGGACCAGTTTGCATTCTGACCAACAGTGTAAGAGGGTTCCCCTTTCTCCACATCCTCGCCAACACCTGTTATTTCTTGTGTTGTTGATTTTAGCCATTCTGACCAATGTGAGATGGTATCTCATTGTGGTTTTGATTTGTAATTCCCTGTTGATGAGTGATGTTGAGCATCTTTTCATGCATCTATTGAGCATTTGTATATCTTCATTGGGAAAATATCTATTCCTGACTTCTGTCCTTTTTAAATTGGATTATTTGGGTTTTTTGGAGTTGAGTTTTATAAGTTCTTTATATATTTTGGATACTAACCCTTATCAGATATTTCATTTGCAAATATCTTCTCCCATTCTATACGTTGCCTTTTAGTTTTATTGATTGTTTCCTCCACTGTGCAAAAGCTTTTTATTTTGATGAAGCCCCAATAGTTTATTTTTGCTCTTCTCTTCTTTGCCTCAGGAGACATATCTGGTAAGTTGCTGCAGCTGATGTCAAAGCGGTTACTGCCTGTGTTCTCCTCTAGGATTTTAAGAGTTTCATGTTTCACATTTAGGTCTTTAACCCATTTTGAATTTATTTTTGTGGGTGGTATAAGAAAGTGGTCCAGTTTAATTCTTTTGCATGTTGCTGTCCAGTTTTCCCAACACCATTTGTTGAAGAGACTGTCTTTTTCCCTGCTTTGTCAAAGATTAATTGACCATATAGTTGTGGGTTCCTTTCTGGGTTTTCTATCCTGCTCTATTGATCTATGTGTCTGTTTTTGTGCCAGTACCATACTGTTTTGATTACTACAGCTTTGTAATATAACTTGAAGTCCAGAATTGTGATGCCTCCAACTTTGGTTTTCTTTTTCAAGATTGCTTTGACTATGAGGGGTGTTTTATGCTTCCAAACAAGTTTTAGGATTGTTTGTTCTAGTTCTGTGAAAAATGCTTGTGGTATTTTGATAGGGACTGCATTAAATGCGTAGATTGCTTTGGGTAGTATAGACATTTTAACAATATTTGTTCTTACAATCCATGAGCATAGAATATCTTTACATTTCTTTGTGTCCTCTTCAATTTCTTTCATGAGTGTTTTATAGTTTCCAGAGTATAGGTTTTTCACCTCTTTGGTTAGGTTTATTCCTAGGCATTTTATGGTTTTTGGTGCAATTGTAAATGAGATTGATTCCTTAACTTCTCTTTTTGCTGCTTCATTATTGGTGTATAGAAATGCAACAGATTTCTGTACATTGATTTTGTATTCTGTGACTTTACTGTATTTGCATATCAGTTCTAGCATTTTTTTGGTGAAATCTTTCAGGTTTTCTATACAGAGTATTATGTCATCTGCAAATAGTAAAAGTTTTACTTCTTCCTTACTGATTTGGATGACTTTTTATTTATTTCTGTTGTCTGATTGCTGTGGCTAGGACTTCCAGTAGTATGTTAAATAACAGTGGTTAGAGTGGACATCCCTATCTTGTTCCTGACTGTAGAGGAAAAGTTCTCAGTTTTTCCCCATTGAGGATGGTATTAGCTGTGGGTTTTTCATATATGGCCTTCATTCTGTTGAGGTGTGTTTCCTCTAAACCTACTTTGTTAAGGGTTTTTATTGTGAATGGGTGCTGTGCTTTGTCAAATGCTTTTTCTACATCTATTGAAATGATCATATGGTTTTTGTCCTTTCTTTTATTATTGTGGTGTCTTATGTTGATTAATTTGTGAATATTGAACTACCCTTGAAACCCAAGAATAAATCCCACTTGATTGTGATGAACGGTTCTTTTAATGTACTGTTGGATTCAGTTTGCTAGTATTTTATTGAGAATTTTTGCATCCACGTTCATCAGGGAAATTGCCTGTAGTTCTCTTATTAAGTAGAGTCTTGTTTTTTTCTTTTTTCTCTTTTTTTTTTTTTTTTAATAGTGGAGTCTTTATCTGGTTTTGGTATCAGGGTAATGCTGGCCTCATAGAATGAATTTGGAAGTTTCCTTCCATTTCTGTTTTTGGAATAGTTTGAGAAGAATAGATATTAGCACTTCTTTAAATGTTTGGTAGAATTTTCCTGTGAAGCCATCTGGCCCTGGACTTGTTTGTTGGGAGATTTTTTATACTGATTCAGTCTGTTCAAGTTTTCTTTCTATTTCTTTTTGGTTCAGTTATATGTTTCTAGGAATGATTCCATTTCTTTCAGGTTCTCCAATTTGTTGGCATATAGTGTTTCATAATATTCTCTGATAATTGTTTGTATGTCTGTGGTGTTATTTCTCCTCTCTCATTTGTGATTTTACTTATTTGGGTCCTTTCTCTTCTTTTTTGGTAAGTCTGGCTAAAGGTTTATCAATTTTATTTTTTCAAAGAACCAGCTCCTAGTTTCATTGATCTGTTCTATTGTCGTTTTTTTGTTTGTTTTGTTTTTAGTTTTGTATCATTTATTTCTGCTCTAATCTTTGTTATTTCCTTCCTTCTGCTGGCTCTAGGCTTCATTTGTTGTTCTTTTTTTTAGCTCCTTTAGGTGTAAGGTTAGGTTGTTTGAGATTTTTCTTGCTTCTTGAGATAGGCCTTAATTGCTATATACTTCCTCTTATGATCGCTTTTGCTGCATCCTAAAGGTTTTGGACCATCCTGTTTTCATTTTCATTTGTTTCCATGTACTTCTAAAATTTCTTCTTTGATTTCCTAATTGACCCATTCATTCTTTAGTAGCATGTTGTTTAACCTCCGTGTATTTGTGGTCTTCCCAGATTTTTTATTTCAAATTTCATAGCATTGTGGTCAGAAAATATGCATGGTATGATCTCAGTCTTTTTTGTACTTGTTGAGGCTGGTTTTGTGGGCTAATATGTGATCTATTCTGGAGAATGTTCTGTGTACACTTGAAAAGAATGTGTAATTCTTTTTATTTAGTTAGTTTATTATATTCAGTTAGCTAGCATGTAGTACATCATAAATTTTTGATGTAGTGTTCAATGATTCATTTTAAACCTGAATTTCACCTTGTTTGCTCTTAAGATTATAATCCTGGTTTGTGATTGATCATGAACTTGCATTTGCCCAGTTCTCCTTTATTCATCTGTTTTATTTCCAACCTTGCTGCGCCATATCTTGTGTATAGTTAAACTTGTTTTTATTTGTTGCTATTAGAATTTTGTTTTGTCTTAGTTCTGCCAGTATATTTTATATTATATTTTCTTTTTTAGAGTTCAAGAGCCTTTTACTCTATAGGGTCTGTTGCTTTATTTTGTGTCTCAGTGTGGAATGTTGAGAGGCAATTATTCTGACATACAGTGTGCCTTTTATTATTATATATGTAATTATGTATACATAGTATATATATTTCACATTTACTATTACTTCAAGATTTTTGTCTTGATATATACCTTGATATATACCTTTAATTATTTGTTTAGTTCTTCCTTAGGCACTCCAATTGTGAATAAATTAGATCACCTTTGTCTTCTTTCCCTATCATTGTGTGTATATGTGTAATCTTTCTTATCTCTTTATTTCCATTTTACATTGTTCACTTTTCATATATTCTATGTGTCACTAGTGCCTTTTTCAATGTCACTTCTCTCTTCTAATTCCAGTTTCATTTTTATTTCTGTGACACTTTTCATTTTTTTTCCTATTTGTTTCCTGAGTGAGTTCTGGTACTTTAATTTCATGCCCTGATATCTTACTCTCCTTTTAATTTCTATATTTCTTCAATGTGGTTTTTCTTCATTGAAGTGACTACTTTATTACATGCTTTTAAATTCAGAGTGAATTATTTGGGCACAATTTTTATTTGCTGCATGGCCACATTTTTTAGTGAGTATTTTTGTTTGTCCTAAATTCTCTCTTTCTCCCTCCATATTTTTTATTTTATATTCTCTTTGATTCAGTGCTTTGCCGGTGACTTTTTCTTATAACTCATCCAAATACACTTTTCTTCGACTGGATTTTTGCTGAAGTTTGGTGTGTGTGTGTCTGTGTGTGTAGGTGTGGTGCAGCCTTCCAGGCTTCAAATCCTAAATGCTTTCTCCTTCTCTACCACACAAATTGTTTTATGCTAAAATGGTTCCTCCATGTTATTCTTTGGTCTTTTATCCTTTCCTTCTCTGAGCCAAATTGTGTCCAGGGAGACTTGTTCAAGCATTCCTGCTAATCCCAATTCTTACTCCCATTAATAAAAATGATCTATATTGGTTTGCACATTACAGTGAGACTTCTTATCTTCAGAAAGTATATTTTTCTTGGAACTGAGACATCTAGCCATCTTTAGGTTTTCTCCGAAATTTTATTGCTTTTGCCTAGTCTAAGCTCATTTGGCATCCCCACATATATTTTGAAGTATAGATAATAATTGTATCCTAGTTTTCCTAAGCACAAAGTTTGTGTTTTCCCCCCCTTTCTCCCTGTTGGCCTTCATATGACTTCCAGGATGAGAATAGAAAAGATACTGACCCAGCCATGTTTATCCTGGAAGTCTCTCCTCCTGTATTTGTTTTAATTATGTAGCTCTGAAACCCAAATGAGGAAACCATTGATCTAAACAGTAGTCTCTGACTTAGTTTATGTAGATTTTAAAAACTGAATAAATTCTTGAGATTCTCAGGTTCCAGTGATGCAACTCAGCACCACTGAGATACTTAGCAACTGATCCTTTATTTAATCTATCAATTTAGATAAACGCAAGTACTATATCCAAAGTACCATAACAAGAAGGTGCCCTTTACTTGTTATAGGATGACCCAAGTACATGAACCAGAGTTCAATGAAGAATCTGAACCTAATGAGTTTTAGCTAAATAGGAAGGTGAATAAAGGAACTTTGTCAAACATGAGTGTTCAAGAAAGAAGGAAAAAAAAAAAACTATGTGTAATTTGATCCACAAGAAAAACTCTCAGACACATTTAAATTAAATGCATAGTTTCCATTCAATTAGCTATATCTTTCCCACATTATTTCCATTAATAGAACATGTTTTCAACTATTCTTCTAAGCTGGAGCAGAAAGGTTAAAGCTATTACTGTTTCTGTATCTCTAAGAAGTGGAACAAGAGTTGTTTTTGCTTTCATTACTTATTTTTTCATCATATGTACTTATTCAAGTGTCTGGGAGAGAGGCTTTCTTTATTATCTTCTGGCAATGATAAGAGATGATGGCCAATACAGATAGTTAAAAATAATTAAATTGTGGCTTGTTACTAGTCAGTGGATACTTTATTTTAGTTTTAATCATAGATTTCTGTTTATTTTGTATGAAATTATACATCATTTGAGTTGGATAGATTTTAATATATAAAAGGGTGAAAAGAGCATCATGACCATGGAAATGACTTCACCCTTGCCTTTTACTTTTGCACATCTACAGAAGAAGAATAGACAAAATGATCCTAAGGTCCTTCCCTCCTAAGGTGCTGTTCTCTGCAATACTGCTCCAAAAGCAGTGTAAGAGACTGGAACTAATAGATAATTCAAGCCAACTTAACCTTCTGTCCCATTCTCTAAAGACCTCACATGAGCACACCCCAGGCAAAACCATCTCATTGTACTCTGGGAGTGTCTATCCTTACCTTGATCAGAGACACAACCTTTGTTATAGTTTCTCAAGTGATCTCCTGGATTTTTTGATCTGGTTTCCCTTTAGTGGAATATTTGTATGCCTAGTCAAAACAACATCAATCATAGCCAAACTATGCCAAGAAGTCTGGGAAATTACTTTGCTGTTTATATTGAAAAAAGTCTTCAGTTGAAACCCCCTTAGCCCCACTTTGAAATCTAAAGTAGAATTAACTCTAAGGGGAAACCTTTTTAATGGGAGGTCCCATGTCATAGAAACGTAGGCAGCATAAAACATGCCCTTCAGCCTCACACAACAACCTCCAAACCACAAGGAAGTTATGCCTGCCATGTCTTTGAAGGCTCTTGAAGCTGTTGGCTATGAAATCTAAAGCCCTGCTCTACAGATGTCAGTATAAATCAGAGGGTATTTTGACACAAAACAAATTATATTTGAAAGTTTTCAGTTCAGTAGCCAGGGTCTAGGTTTCACTAATTAAAAATTCTGTTTTTCATTCCATATTCCATGTGAGTCCCTCATACGAGAACCTTAAAATCAGCATTCAGCCTTGGTGGCCTCTAATCAGGCTGCATGTTGCCAGCACTGTGGTCATTTTAAAACACTTGTGTATCTAATGGTCAGGGGTGTTGTCTTTGGAGTCAGGTGATCTAAGACCACATTCCCCTCCAATACTTAATAGCTGGGGAATTGTGGGCCAGTTGTTTAATCTCTTTTGGGTCTCTATTTCTTCATGTTGTGAGGATCAGATATGACAGATGACCTAAAGCAGAGTCACTGGCACAAAGTCACTTGACTTTACAAGGAAGTTACACCACACATTCAAGGAAAAGATCCTTCCATTTGCACAGTTCTTCCTGGTACATTTTATAAAGCTAGTAAAAAGGTTTTATAAATTTCACACAAGGAATACGGAAGACAAATCTCACTCATAAATGGTGATTTAAAAAAAAACAACTCCTGGGGTGCCTGGGTGGCTCAGTTGGTTAAGCGACTGCCTTCGGCTCAGGTCATGATCCTGGAGTCCCAGGATCGAGTCCCGCATTGGGCTTCCTGCTCGGCGGGGAGTCTGCTTCTCTGAGCTCTGACCCTCCCCCTTCTCATGCTCTCTCTCTCTATCTCATTCTCTCTCTCAAATAAATAAATAAAATCTTAAAAAAATAAAATAAAAAAATAAAAAAAAAACAACTCCTGAATTGGTAAATTAAGTCCAATCTAGCTGTGTGTGTGTGTGTGTGTGTATAGCACATCATTTTAGGTTTATTGCAGGAATTGCAATGTTGATTTATAAGTAGAAAAATCTCCTATAAATTCAGCATGTTAATATATTACTTATAGAAATAATATATTACTATTTTACATAATATATACTATATTACATAATATATTACTACATTACATAATATATTACTAAAAATTACTTATGGATGACTGTATGGAAGAGCCATACAGTCATCTCAATAGAGGCATAAAAACATTCAGTAAAACTTAGCCCACTTCATGATAAAGTCTTAGCAAACTAGCAGTAGAAAAGAACTTTTTACATCTGCGGTATATCTCCCAAAATAAGCACTAGCATTATTGTTACTGCTGAGGTTTTAGAAACATTTTCATTTATAATTAGGAAAAAGTCAAGGATGTTTATTGTTTTCTTTTCAATATTGAATTGTGATCCCAACCAATGCATTCGAGATGAGAAGAAATTAAGGTTATAAGGGTTGGAAAAAAGAAATAAAATGTCATTATTTGTAGAAGTTATGATTGTCTACATAGAAAATCCATAATGACTTTCAAATAAATTATTAGATTTAACAAGAGGTTTTAGCAGGGTTTCTAGATATATATCAATATACCAAAAATTACACTTATATACAGTAGAGACAGTTAGAAAATATTATTTTTAAAAAGATATAATTCATTAAAGCCAAAAATAGTCATCTTAAAATAAATCACATGAAAAATATGCAGGACCACTGTGCAGATACGTATAGAACTTTGTTGAGAGATAGTGAAAATATCTAAATTAAAAAATATATTATGTTCATGTATAGGAATATTTACTACCACAAAAACGACACTTTTTATTCTAATAGACCCATGGATTCAAAAATAATAAAAATCCTACCGAAGTATTTTTGAGGATTTGAATGAGTTGATTCTAACATATGTGTGAAACTCTGGGAAACAGGATGGAGTTTCCTCAAAAAGTTAAAAATAGAGCTACCCTACAACATAGTGATTGTACTACTTGGTATTTACCCCAAAGATACAACTGCAGTATTCTGAAGGGGCACCTGCACCCCAATGTTTATAGCAGCAATGTCCACAATAGCCAAACTATGGAAGGAGCCCAAATGTCCATTGACAGATGAATGGATAAAGATGTGGTGTGTGTGTGTGTGTGTGTGTGTATGGAATATTACTCAGCCATCAAAAAGAATGAAATCTTGCCATTTGCAACGATGTGGGTGAAACTAGAGGGTATAATGCTAAGTGAAATAAGTTAATCAGAGAAAGACAATTATATGATTTCACTGATATGTGGAATTTAAGAAACAAAACAGAGGATCATAGGGGAAGAGAGGAAAAAATAAAACAAGATGAAATCAGAGAGGGAGACAAACCGTAGGAGACTCTTAATCATAGGAAACAAACTGAGGGTTGATGGAGGGGAGCCGGGTAGGGGGATGGGGTAATTGCGTGATGGGCATTAAGGAGGGCATGTGATGTAATGAGCACTGGGTATTATAAGCAACTGATGAATCACTGACCTGTACCTCTGAAACTAATAACACACTGTATGTTAATTAATTGAATTTAAATTTTAAAAAATGAATATGAAACAAAAAAATTAAAAATAAAGATTAAAAAAATGAAATGAAATAAAATATGTGTGAAAAAGCAAAATCTAAGAATAGCCAAGACTCTCTCAAATAGATAATTGGGGGAACTTGCCCTTCCAGAATCAAGATTTTCTATGAAACATCAGTGATGATGAAGTTATAGCAGCAAGGAAGAGAATAATGAAGCAGATTGGAGGGGTCAGGAACAAATTTATGCAGATATGGATAAGATGCATGCCCATACAGCAGGGCAGATCAGGGAAGGAAAGTCAGGCTGTTCACAAATATGCTAGACACTTGGTTATTCACCTGGAAAAATGTGACACTGGAGTCCTTTCTCATACACAACTCAAAAATTAATTTCAGTTGGATTAAAAATTTAAATTTGAGAAGTAAATAATGTAAACATTTAAAAGAAAACATTGGATGATTTCTTTCTGACTTTGGGGGTAGGGAAACTTAAACAAGAAAAAAAATATACACAGACAACATAAATCAAAGAGCATATATTTGTGTAAGAATTGAGAAACTCCCATTAATAAAAATGATACTATAAAGGAAGTAAACAAGACAACCCATAAACTAGAAGACCTTTGTAGCACATATAATACAAGGCATTATGTCCAGAACCTATAAAAAGTCTCCTATAAATCAATGGATTTTAACATACGCAAGAATTTTTACTGCAGTATTGTTTATAGTAGCAAAAAAACTGGAAGCAACCCAAAAGTCCTCATTTGAAAATGGGTAAATTTGATATATTCATATAATGGAAAACTGAACAGTAGTGAAAATGATTAAACCATATAAAGTATGGACAAATTTCAAAAACAATGTTGAGTGAAACTTATAGAAGACTATTTGTAGTATGATATCAATTATAAAGTCTCAAAGGCATAAAAACAAAAATATATAGGCAAATATACATACATATAAAATATGATTATAGTAAAAAAAATGGCATGATAAATGTAAAAGGTAATGGTTACCCCTAGGAGTCAGAGAGTAGAATGTGACCCAGAAGAGACACATAGAGGCTTCAATGATACTGATGCTGTACTACCTTTTAATATGAATTGCTGTCATTTAAATGATCACAGAGATGTTAAAGTGTGAAAAGATGTGCCTCTTAGAATTCTTAAAATATTGCATGTCATAATAAAAATTTTAAGACTAAATGTGTATAGTATATATATACATAGATATTTTCTCAGACCTTTCCCATATTTGCTTTCTCAGACATTTCTCATATTTAAAATATTTTTAAGAACTCCTCATCTTCCTCTTTTAGTTTGTCACTATTCCTCTTAAATAAACTATTGTGGCCAGAACTGAATACAATACTCATTTAAAGAATGGATTCTACTGTAGCTGTCCTTACATAAGTGAACAAAGACTTCTACTTTATTTCCCTGAACAAAAAGATCACTATAGAAGTTGTGATATTTGCCCTACTATTATTAGAGTTTCTGTGGAGCACAGATTTCTAAATGATTGGTCTGGTAGACGGGAGAAAGGATGGGAAAGAAGCTCACAAAAGAACACATGCCACTTGAAGGGTATGGGGAAGGAAGAACATGCAGTTGCCAAGCAACCAGCCTGTATCCTTCACCTTGAAATGCTGACTTCAAGTGGCACATGGGCCTCAGGTCTTTCTCTTTGTGGCAGTGATGTAGCCCTCCTTACACCTCTAGCCTCCTTTTTCCTTTTGCACCCAAGGTAGAGGATTCTGCAAAAGTGCCTTGATTTTGCATTGTCTATTGACCTCTTTGCATCTAGCTGCCCATGTTGACATGAGTTTGATTCACAAAAATAATCCTTGTCTTTATAGGATTCCCTAGATTAAAAGTATAAAAATTCTCTGGAAAGATCTTTTAATGTGTGTGTGTGTGTGTTTTGTGTTTTCCATACCTTTCCTAGAAAGGTTTGAGGTTGCTAGAGTGTCATATGTTTTATTCTTAGTTGATAAAGCCAGAAATGAAATTAATCCCCTTTTCCATGATGCATTCTGGAATAAAAGTGAGATTTTCAGCAAGAAAAGTGTATAATGTAAAACCATCTACTCCAGCTGCATGATAACGATGGTTGAGTTTGGGAGATAGAGGAATATAGAATTATGAATAGGTGTTTGCCTTCATAAATGCCAAGGAATTTCAAAAGGTCTTGTGCCAGAAAATCCTATTAAGTCACTGTTTCCCAAGAGTGATCTTGAATGTCCTGTATCAACATTGCCTGGGATGTTGGATTAAAGTGACCATTCCCTATTCACTCCCAATCTTATTGGATAAGGCCCTGCGATTCGCATTTCTAATAAGTTTTCCAGGCAGTTTTTGGGACACACCACTTTAAGTGATTTTTAAATGTCCCTAATCATGAAGTGTCAGAATTGTTACTAGCTTGGTGGTCTCTCTAAACAGAGGATTTACCATGCAATTAGCAGAGATAAGCCTTCACGGCATTTAATGAAATATTTTGCCAACAGTGCCCTAATACAATTATAGTAACTACATTTTCTCCGGTTCCAAATAATTTACCCTCTGGATTCTAAAATCTCTTACTTCTGAGACCATAAGCCTGATTGTTTTTTTCATTGTATATTCGAGCTCTCTGATAGCAGCTGACCCATACCTATACTTGCCACGTTATCCCATTTACTTCTTGCCCTTCAGACAGTAGATAAAGGGGAAGACTATCAACCAGAACTTAGGGCAAATGCTCAGATTCACCACCTGTTTGATTCTTTTATTTTATTCAAGTGTAATTGACATTCAGTGTTATATTAGTTTCAGCTATATAGTATAATGATTCAACAACTCCATACAGTACTCAGTGTTCATCGTAAGTGTACTCTTAATCTCCTTTACCTATTTCACCCATCCCCTTACCTACTTCCTCTCTGGCAGGCACAGGTTTGTTCCCTACTTGTGAATGTGGGGTTTTTTGTCTGTCTCTTTTTTTTATTTGTTCATTTGTTTTGTTTCTTAAATTCCACATGAATAAAATCATATGGTATTTGTCTTTCACTGACATTTCATTTAGCATAATGCCCTCTAGATCCATCCATGTTGTTGCAAATGGCAAAAATTTCATTTTTTTTCTTTTATTTTATTATGTTATGTTAATCACCATACATTACATCATCATTTCTTTTTATGACTAATATTGCATCGTGTATATATATATACTACACCTTCTTTATTCATCTGCGGATGGACACTTGTGTTGCTTTCATATTTTGGCTATTGTAAATAATGCTGGGATAAACATAGGGGTGCATGTATCTTTTTGAATTAGTGTTTTCATTTCATTTGGGTAAATACCCAGTAGTGTGATTACTGGATTATGTGATATTTCTATTTTTAATTTTTTAAAGGAAATTCCATACTGTTTCTCCACAGTGGCTTCACCAATTTACTTTCTCACCACCAGTACATGAGGATTCCTTTCTCTCCACATTCTCACCAACACTTATTTCTTATCTTTGTCACCTTAGTATAAGTAGTTTTTATTTGCATTTCCCTGATGATTAGGGATGTTGAGAATTTTTTCAAGTATCTGTTGAGTTGTTGTATGTCTTCTTTGGAAAAATGTTCTTGTCTTCTGTCCATTTTTAATTGGACTTCTTTTGGTATTGCTTATATTTTGGTGTTGGTTTGGTTTTGGTTTGGTTATATAAGTTCTTTATATATTTTAGATATTAACCCTTTATAAGACATATTATTTGCAAATATCTTCTCCCATTCAGTAGGTTGTTTTTTTGTTTTATTGATGGTTTCCTATCACCTGTTTGATTCTGATGTGTTTTTACATGGTTGTATCCTGTCAGTTCTTCACTTTTTGGCCTTCCTGATTTGGAGCTCATCCCTAGTCTTGGCAGTCAGGTCTAAAGTTTCTATTATTATTCTAAACTAATCTGGCTCTCTGGTATCACCCATTGTCAGGAGAGTAATCCTTGTTTCTACCTCATGCTTTTGGAAACCAACCCCAATATGGTCATGGTGAGCTCTGCCCTGTTTCTCCTTCAACAAAAGAAGCTGGAAGCCTAACTTGGTATGTGCCATGCCTTCCTACTGCTACAAGGTATTCCTCCCCACTGTCTCAAATTTGGTTTAGTATAGCTGACCCTAAGTATCCAGTCTTGTGATACCAGTTGAATTGGGCATAATATAAGGTGAGGCAGTTGTGTCTGAACTCTGATGTACATGGTTACTTGGTCTACTGCTACCTGCTGTGGGAAGGGCCTTCCAGTCTACAAAAGATCATATATCCTGGTGGTAGGGTTGAAACCTGCCTAGCTTTGTATCGTATCCACACTGAACTCCAATCCCCCACCAAAGTATATGTGTCTACTGATGAACTTGTCTGATTCACACCCATCCTGGCAACCAGGGAATCAAAAATATAGCCAAAGACTCAATAGTTTAATTAATTAATTTTTTAAACCTTTTATTTATTTATTTGACAGAGGATAGCGAGAGCCAGAGAGCACAAGTGGAGGAATGGCAGAGGGAGAGGGAGAAGCAGGATCCCAGCTGAGCAGGGAGCCAGATGTGGGACTTGATCCCAGGACCCTGGGATCATGACCTGAGCCAGAGGTGGATGCTTAACTGACTGAGCCAACCCAGGCACCCCTTAATGGATTAATTAAAAAAAATATTTATTGGGTACCTACTAGGTACTAAGGCATTATTCAAATCATTAGTAATATACTATTGAAAGAAATGATCTTGGCTCTTGTGCAGTTTCTATTTTAGAGGAGGTAGACAAATAAATAAATGTAAAATACATCAGGGATGATAAGTGCCAAGAAGAAAAATAAAGCAGCTAAGGAGGTGTCTTAACTTGGTTGACTCCCAAAACAATGGTTTAAGTGTAGGTAGTTTATCTTGGGTAGATCCCAAGGTACAGGTTTGAGGCAACTGGGAAGAATGAAGCAGTAAAGGAGGAAAAGCCCATCTTAGAGTGCATCACTGCTGCAGTCAACTGGGACTCAGTCCTCATGGGGATCTTCTGAGGAAATTTATTGAATGTGCCTTACAATTGTCCACCCAAATCACAGG
Organism: Mirounga leonina; assembly: GCF_011800145.1. Classification (NCBI taxonomy): domain Eukaryota; kingdom Metazoa; phylum Chordata; class Mammalia; order Carnivora; family Phocidae; genus Mirounga; species Mirounga leonina. The sequence continues at coordinate 69,713,735 of NW_023270316.1, forward strand.
AGATGGCAGTATTTATCCATAGCTCCTGTACCCCATAGGTTAAGGACTGTCACATTTGGTTCCAGGTTTGAGCATATGCCAGGGTGGCTAAGTGGGCTCATATAGGCAGAAACAGGAAAGAAGCCTAAGGGCAAAAACAAGAGCTATGCAGCAGAGCTGGGGAGAGGCTGTTGGTCTATACTTGTGTGAAGCTAGTAGTCACAGTGATGGCTGGAGAGAAAAGTGGGCTAGAGGACATAAAATGAGACAAGGGTGGGGATGAGGTGGATAATGTTATATAAGCTGCTCAGAGAAGGCATTGGACTACACTCTGTGTGCTGTATGCCCACCGTCACCCCCAAAGTTTGCTGCCATTCGGGAAAAAATGGCCAGAAGAGCAGTCATGGCAACTTGACTCACATCTTAAGAATGCTTTAGAATAGTGGTTCTCAAACTTGGCTTCTGTGAAGCACCTTTGGGGGCTGCTGAAGTGGTGGTGGGAGAAAGAAGTGAGTTAGAAGGGGCCAATGTGTGGGAATCTGGGTCCCATCAACTACTTCAACCAGAAGAACTCTTTCACCCACTTTACATATGGACCTTTACCATAATAATTCTAGAGCTAAAATGAATTTGGAAATCACAAGATCACATCAGGAAATTCCACTAGGAGAACCAGGGAGGTCCCAAACCAGGAATGAACTGTCCATCTCAACTTTGGCCATCGAGCTGGGCTGATATGCAATGAACCATAAAAGAAAGCTGCAAATATCAACCTGTGTTCAAGGTAACTCCACTCCCTCCCTAACCCCATTTGATCTCAACCTGCTTTCACTGGGTCTCATTCTCTGGGTCACTCATTCATTCATATGACAAATACTTCTTGAGCATCCATTATGTGCCTGTGTTATGCTAGAGACCTGAGACATGATATAACTCTTTCGTTCAAGGAACCCAAGTCTAACGAGGAATAAAGGCAGATAGACAATTACCATACAATGCTAAGCAAACTGAGTACTATAACATGGAGATCTCAGAGAAAATCAAATATGAAATGAGTCCTGTGTAGTAGCGTGTGCAGGAGTTAGTCAAGCTCTAAACTTTTGTCTCTGGCTAAGTCCCACCTTCTGGTCTTGGCTTTCCTCTTTGAAATTTGGCTTGGCCTGAACTTCTGGAACTGGTTTGACATTATTCTAGAATATAAGATGTGACCTTGATCAAATCAGTCTTCTGCAAGCAGTGACTTCCCCATCTATCCCTGATGGTGGAATGAGGATAAACCTGAGAGAAATAAACAAGTGTCACCTTGAAATGATGGCAGAGTGGAGTAAATATTATCCACTGAGCAAACACATCCTGAGCATCTACAATGTGCCAACCTCTGTAGCCAGTGCTGGATACAGAAGTGAAATATTTTCCTAGTCTGTTTGGGCTACTGTAACAAAACACCAGAGACTGGGTAGCTTATAAACAACAGAAATTTATTTCTCACAGTTCTGGAGGCTGGAAGCCTGAGATCAAGGCGTTTGTATGGTTACATTATATTGTAGACCCTCTTCCTTGTTGACAGCCAATGTCTTCTTGCTGTGTCTGCACATGATGGAAGGGGGCCTGGGAAGCTTTCTGGGTTCTCTTTGTAAGGGCACTAATCTGATTCATGAGGCAGAGCCCAAAGGCCCCACCTCTTAATAACATCATGTTGGGCATTAATATTTCAGCATAAGAATATTGGGATGACACAAACATTCAGACCACAGCAAATAGTTATTCCATATCCTCAAATAGTCTACAGTCTAACAAGGAGAGAAATAAGAAAGGAGACAATCACAGTATGGTAGGTAAGTGCTTTGATGGAGGTAAGCAAAGTGCTGAAGGATCCTGGGGAGATCCTGAAGTGCAGAGGGGATTTGGCATAGTCAGGTGGAAGTGGAGAGGATAGTACTAGAGAACCTGACCCATGCTAGGGCAGGGCCCACAGTTCACTATGACTGGACATAAAGTGTGAGAGCTGGAGTGAAGTGATAGACTAAACTAGATAAGTAAGAATCATACTCATCTTCATGTTCTATGTTATAGGCTAGACTATCTTAAAGGCTCTGGGGAACCATTAATGGTTTTTGGAAGGATTCTTCTGGTTAGAGTTTGGAGTATACATTGGAGTGGGTTGGGCATAAGGAGTTTCTTTCCAATGTTATTACAGTAATCTGGAAGGGAATTAGCAATGGTCTATACTAACAGAGTGCAGAGGGCTTACTTAAGTTATCTACTGACTTATAACAAACCACCCCAAAACTCACTGGCTTAAAAAACTAATAATTTGGTATTTCTCGTGGTTCTATGGGTTAACTGGTTATTCTGCAGAATGCAATGTTGACAGCAGTTTGGCAATGGCTGGAAGGCCCAAATGACCTCACTCATATAGGTGGCAGTTGGTTCAGGCCAAAGGAGTTCAGCTGTAGCTTTCAACCAGAGGTCTCAGTTTTCCTCCCCATTTTTGTTGTCTCCATGTGACTTCTTGGGCTTCCTCAACATCGTGGTTGGGTTTCAGAAAGGAATGTACCAGGGCACCTGGGTGGCTCAGTCAGTTTAGTGTCTGACACTTGATTTTGGCTCACGTCATGATCTCAGGGTCGTGAGATTGAGCCCCAGGTCAGGCTCCACTCTGAGCATAGAGCTCTCTCTCAAAAACAAAAACAAAAAAGAATAATGGAATGAACCAATAATTCAAGACCCAGTGTGCAAGCGCTTGTCAAATCTCACACTTGGTACTGTCCTGTTGGCCCAAACTCGATACATATTTAAGCCTATAGAGAACTACATAGGATGTGAATACCAGGAGGCATGGTTTACTGGGAGCCCACAAACTAATGTTCTACCACAGAGATGGAGAGATGAATTGAAAGTGCCACTTGTAGTAACCACCCAAGCCATGTCTGCTCCATCTCTTCAGTCTGGTCTTAAGAATTTGTTCTGGTGACATATGCCTGTCCCCTTCCTCCTGTGGGAGCATGCAGTGGATGAGGGAGGGGTAGCACACTGGCTTATACTGCCTAAAAGATATGTATACCACTACTAAAATATTATTCAAGTGAAAACTTTCTACCTCTTTTTTTTTTTCTTCAAAGTATTTGGCTTGAATTCATTATTGAATAATTTTGTAAGAAGCAAATGTGACTATTTAGCAATTAGTAACATTTTTTCTTCTCTTGGTGGAAAATTGGATATTATTCCATGTTATGGCCTGAAATTCCCACAGCATAATTAGTATGTAATCAAAAATATGAAAGTGAAGTCAGACTGGAAAAAGGAAAGCAGGAAAGAATATAGCTATGGAATGAGTTGAATTATTTCCAAATATGTTTGCATGTGGCCCCTTTACCATAATGAAAATGACTTTTAAGGTCATGCTAATTGCTTCCTATGATTCTTTGCAAATTTGATTCTTTTGAAGTGATTGAATGTTTGAGAAGACATTAATTTCTGTATGTTACAAGCATACTTTAAAAATAAACTCCCTGTGGGTGGCTCATTTGGTTAAGTGTCAGACTCTTGGTTTTGGCTCAGGTCGTGATCTCAAGGTCCTGAGATTGAGCCCTGCTTCTGACTCCATGCTGAGCATGGAGCCTGCTTAAGATTCTTCCTCTCCCTCTGCCCCTCCTCCACCCCATCCCCCCAAGTGCACGTGCTCTTTCTCTCTCTCAAAATAAAAAAATTAAATAAATTCCTCGTGTACTCAAAGATAATGCACAAAATTATTTTCTAAGCCCCACTCCTGGTCCATGCCCCAGTTTCCTCATTAGTAGAAAGAGGATAGTAATAGTAACCTCATAGTTTAGTTGTGAGGACAAAATGGAATATAAAGTAAAAGTGCCTAAAACAGTGCCTGGTACTCATAAGAGCTCAATAAATGTGAGCATATGGTTCCTATATGCTTTAGGAATATTTTACAGGTAGCAATTGGCCAGGATATTGCCAAATACACTAATGCTCACACACACAGCACCCAGGAGGCTCAATATACAGTCTCTCCCTCAGGAAAGTTTCTCACCCTTCAAAGGCACCGAAGAGCAAACCATACCTTGTTCACAGGCATCTGTGCCTGTTCACAGGGCTCTGAAGTAAGCAAAGCCTATCCATCTTAGAGTAAATTATACTCAACCCTAATAATTTCAGCTGGTACACTTTCCAGGGTCTGACTTAGTAACATGTACAAAAAGAAATCTGTATTTCTGAATACACAACAAGGTTCTGTGATGCCACGTTGCAGAAGGGAACATTCTCTGATGCTGTCCAGCTCATGAGCAGTGGTAGACAGAGCTAGCCCTGGTACCAGTGAAGGGTTTAAATCAAAAAGGTATCACATGACATATATGACACCTAATTTTCCAGTGAGAAATTCTCTAACTTGCCCAAGATGGTTATTTTCTCCTCTTTGGATTGAAAACTAAGGAATTTTATTTCAATACCTAAATGTATCACTTTTTTCATCATATGATATAAAATTAAAAGGATTCATCATCTAATGGCAAAGTGTACATTTCTTGGCATGTATGAAAGAAGGAAAAATGAGAAATTCAAAATACAACATGTTTCTAATCTTCTCCTCTAAAATATCTTCCTGTCTATCTAATATAAAAAGGATAATCCCAGCACCCATCTTCTAAGATTACAAGGCAGTTACCAGGCCATCCAACGAACACTTAACAAACAAGATTGTTTTTATTGAACATTCATGACTGATTCTCACCTTTGAAATATGCATATTACATGAACAGTGGTCAGAAGTCTACGTTCCTCAGCTTCTTTGTTAATCTTTTTCCTTGTTCATGCATAGTTTATTTTCCCCAGTTGCATTCTGAACGTGCCTTTGACTGATCCACAAAGCTCTCCTGAGCGCATCCTCCCCCTTAGGGAACTATTACCTTATGTTTCTCTTCACCATCTGTTTGTTTTCTGCAAAGCTTTCTTGAAGCTCAGCCTCTTGGAACAAGAGAATAACAAAAATGAAATTTATTGCCATCGATCACTTTTAGATAAAGCTGAATGTCTTCCAGCCACTCTGAATTGATTTTCTCCACCACCCCCCGCCCCCACCTTGAGAAAGTAACAGAAAGGAGTTAGAAACCATGCAGGGGACTGAATCAATACAAAAGTGAGGAGAATTTCATGGAGGTAATCATGTGTAGAAAAACAAGAAGCTGGCAGCATTAGTGGATAGAGGTGAGTTGCTTACTCAGCTTTATTAATACCTCACTAGGCAGGACATAAAACCTCAGATTTTTCTACCTTAATCTATGTCCCTGCTCTCTTGTATAAAGAATTTGCTATCATTTGCTGCATCTTTTCCATGATTCAGACATGGTTAGGACCCCTCACAGTGACATGAGCAAGAACCTATTGTATGTATCGCATCATAACGTTAAGAGTAATGAGCTCTGAAGTCAGGTAAGAAGGTAATAATTATAATGATAGTGATAAAGTAATGTTATTTGAATATCATTACTTATTTCCACTGAGAGCTAAAAGTATGTCAGCTGGTACTCCTTTGGCCCCTCAAAGGCAACTGACTACTGTACCTTCTGTACTGTATCTCTTTTAAATTTTTGTTTACATTTTGGTAAAACATATATAACCAAAACTTTGCCATTTTAACTATTTTTAAGCATACAATTCATGGCCTTTGACTACATTTCTAGTGGTGTGCCATCATCATCACTATTTACAAAACTTTTTCATTAGCCCAAATAGAAACTCTGTACTCATTAAGAAACAAATCCCCTATCTCCCCACACCCTGATACCTCTAACCTGCTTTCTGTCTTTATAAATGTGCTTATTATAGAAATTCCACATAAATGGATTTATCAGCTTTTTGTCCCTTTGTGTCTAGTTCCTTTCACTATGCATCATGTTTTCAAGGTTCATCCTTATTGTAGAATGTATCAGAAATTTATTCCTTTTGATGGCTTGATAATATTGCATTGTATATGCAGTTGGTCCTCATTATTCACAGATTTTGTACTTGTGAATTTGCCTACTCATTGAAACTTATTTGTAGCCCCCAAATCAATACGTGGGGCTCTTTTGTGGCCATAGGTGGACATGTTCAGAGTGGCAAGAATTTGAATCATGTGGTGCTGATGTTCCCAGCTGAGGTAAACAAGTAATGCTATAACAAATATTGATGCACAAGTATCTAAGTCCCTATTATCCATCCTTTGGGATATACTGAGGAGTTGAGTTTCTGGGCTATATGGTAATTCCATGCGTAAGTGTTTGAGGAGCCATCAAACTGTTTTCTACAGTGGCTGCACCATTTCACGTGTCTACCAGCAATGTATCAGGGTTCCAGTTTGTCCATATCCTCACCTACATTGGTTGTTTTTCTTTTAATTATGGACATTTTAGCACATGTGCAGTGGTATCACATTGTGTTTTTGATTTTAATTTCCTTAGTGATTAATGATATCAAGTGTCTTTTCATATGCTTGTTGACCATTTGTGTATCTTTGAGAAATGTCCATTCAGATTTCTTGCCCACTTAATTGTGTTGTTTATCTTTTTGTGGTTGGGTTGTAGAAGTTCCTTCTACATTCTGGAATACTCTAACCTTATCAGACATAAAATTTGCAAATATTTTCTTTCATTCTGTAGGTTGCCTTTTCACTTATCTTGATAATGTCCTTGAAAATTTTATCTTTAATCCATCCCCTCCCCACTGTTGCCTTTAGGTCATACCCTCACTATTTCTAGTCAGGAGTATTTCAACACACTCTGGACTCCAACTTACGTCTTTGCCTTTGCTCTAGTATCTGTTCTCTGCTGTGATCCATTCTCCATTCAGTTGTTAATTGATATTTTTAAAGATAAACCTGATTAAATTTTTCAGCATTTTCCCTTTGCAATCAAAAGAAAACCCAGACTCCTTAGGATAATATTATTATCTTCAGCCTCATTTTATAGACCATTCTCCAACTCAAAGCTGATGCTTCGGTAACAAATCAAAACTTACATTTGTACTCCAGGCAGCGTGGCACATACTCTTATAGCTCTGTTCATTTGTGCATGTGATGCTCTGCCTGGAATACTTATATCTCTCCAGTCTTCAGCTATTACAATTCTACTTACTTGGACTTTAATGCAAGATGCCTTGATGAGCATAGATGTGTTGGACAATATATCACTGAGGAGGAAATTAAGTTGTATGTGAATATACAACAGTAGATAGTTATATGACAGTGAAAAAGCATTGAGTCAGTTTAATGCTACTTGATATGTAAGATATAAAGGAAGCTCAGTAATGTGACTCTTTACATAATTTGGATCTTAGAAAATTAATTTGGCTTGTATACAGCACCAATGTAAACTAACTAGCTTTACTTCTATCAAGGAAAGACTGCCCAGCTGCCAAACAAAGTAACTTGGGACACCAAACCACTATCTGTATTATTGTGATGCAGTAATGCATGTAGGAGGATGAACAAACCTCATGAAAGCATGGAAGCCAGCCATGCTGCTGAATGGACTGGTGGAGACTGCCCAGAAGGTAGTGGTTGACAGGAGTCTAGGTGGAGTCAAAGTATAAGTATGTATGTTAAATCTGATTTGGGGAATTTTTGAGGTATAGCAACTCCTTTTTTTTTCTATTTGCTGATGAATAGACCAATGCTGGTTCATTGTTTGTACTTCTCATCTTCTTATCACTGCAAGGAATGGTTCTTAGAGTTCTTGCAGGGATAAAAAGTATTACAAGGTGAACAACAGTTGTAGCAATTGAGACAACTGACTGCTTTAACTTGGGGGTAGATAAACTTTTTTTCTGCGAAGGACCAGATAGTAAATATTTTAGGCTTTGTGAGTCAAGAGGCCAAATAAAAAATATCATGTAGGTACTCATATAAGAGGAGGGGAAACACATTTTTTAATTGATGAAATTCAAAATATAATAATAAAAATTGAGTACAAGTGTAATACAGGTCTACTACTGAGAGTAAAATTCTTTTTGGAATGTTTTTACCTAGTTGGGATACAAGTCAGTGTTCCCTATCATCAGATTGATTGGAAATATTCATCTGTGAAACCATTCTCAGCTCATGGGCCATGCAAAAACAGGTGAGGACCAGCCTGCTGTAGTTTGTCAGCCTCTGCAGCTTAACCAAATACTTCTTGTTTCTTAGAGCTGCCAAGAGGGTGTGCAGTGGGCAAGAATAAAGCATGGAGGAGGGTTGTCAACAAAACATTTTGTTCTTGCACGCTCCCTGATCTTCACAGCCTCAGCTCCCCCTGACTTGTCCCTGTATCATCTTTCAATGAGGCCTTCTCTGACCACCCTATTTAAAATCACAATCCCTTCTCCCACCAGTCACTCCTCATTCCTCTTACCCTACTCTATTTTCTTTTTACATAGCCTATGTCACTTTTTAATATGTTACATGATTTCTTCATTCATCATTTTTATTGTTTATTTCTGTCTTTCCCTGCTAGAATGGAAGCTTAACATGAGTAGTAATCTTTTCTGTTTTGTTCACTAATATATCCCAAGTATACGGAGTAGTGTTTGGCATATAGTAGGTACTCAGTAAGTATATGTTGGATGAATCAATATGATATAGATCATTTCATCTTTGCAAAAACCTGCTAAGTACTATTAACATCTAAATTTTACATAAGAGAAAACTTGCAGGTGCAGGGAGGCTAAATAATATGCTGAAGATTACATAGCTAATTCTACTACCACTGTCACCACTCCTACTCCAGGCAAATTAATTATTTCTAATTATTACACTAATCATATACTAGAAACTGCTCAAACATCTTATTTAATTTTCACAATAACCCTGTGAGATGAGTGTCAGAGTTAAAATTCAAACCCAGGTAGTCTGATTCCTAAGCTCATGTTTTAATCATGTATTTATTGTCTAAATTATAATCAGAAGTAAATTCATAGCCTTGGAAGTTTTTATCATAAACATGAAGAAGAAAAACTAATAAGAAAATCATGAATAAATCAATAATAAAATGAATGTAGAAATAATTGTGAAAACAGTAGACTCTATTAATAAATCCAAGATTTCTTTGAAAAAAGAATAAAAGATGAATTCCTCATAAATCTAATTATGTAAAAGGAAGGTAAATCAAATTAACAAAAGTATAAAGGAATTAAATTCAAATGTAGAGGCAGAAATTACAAGGTTGTTATGGATTGAATGGCATGTCTCCCCTTCCCCCCACCAAACTCATATGGTGAAGTGTTAACCCCCAGTTAACCTCAAAATGTGACTTTGTTTGGAGATAGGGTCTTTACAGAGGTAATCAAGTTAAAGTGAAGTCATTAGGACAGACTCTAGTCTAATATGACTAGTGCCCTAAAAAGGGGGAAATTTGGGTGCAAAGGTGTACAAAGAGGGAAGACTACATGAAGCCATAGGGAAGAGAGGTCCACCTACAAGTCAAAGAGCAAGGCCTGGAACAGATCCCTCCCTCACAGCCCTCTTAAGGAACTAACCACTCTTGACACCCTGATTTCAGACTTCTAGCCTTCAGAGACAGTGAGACAGTAAATTTCTGTTCAAGTTACTAAATTTGCAGTACTTTGTTATAGCAGCCCTGGCAAGCTAATGCTACTCCTAAATTTGAATTTATTCATATTTTCAATCAGGATATGGAAATGTTACCTGGTAACATCTGATTTATTGTGCTAGAGCTGCTTTGTAGGATTAAAATTTAAAACTCATTTAAAACTCAGGTTTTCTTTTCACATTTCCCACTTTGAATTTTGAAACCATTTTTTTAAAAAGATTTTATTTATTTGAGAAAGAGAACATGAGCGGCGGGGGGTGGGGAGAGGGACAGGAAGTCTCCCCACTGAGTGAGGACTCAATGCCAGGGCCCTGAGATCAGGACCTGAGCCAAAATCAGACATGTCACTGACTGAGCCACCCAGGGTGCCCCTGAAATTATCTGAATGCAACCAATAATATCTTCTTCCATGAAACTTCTGGTATTCATCTTAGGGAATTTTTTGAGAAGATTTTTGAGCATCCCTAATTCAGTTAGTATTTAAAATGGATTTTGACAATGACAGAAAAATGTGATTCTAGGCCAAAGGAAATTTGACAGGAAGAGCAAACCACTATAAGGCAGGCAGGCTGCTTTTAGACTGGATGGGAACCTGTCTCCTTGGTGGGTAGAACCCTTGGCTTAGCTGAGCCTCTTGGAGCTACTACCTTTTTCATCATTTGGCTTTGCTGCTTTTATTGCTGGAATCCAATTGCAGTAATTAATGCCTGTCTGTATGTTTCCATCAGAAAGAACTCCTTGTTCTTCAGAACAAGATACAGATATGCCATGAAAAATATGTGAATTAATATAGTGCCTCTATTTGAACATTCTACTCACATTATACATTGATTGCAATTTCCCTTGGTTTTGGCATTCTCTAAGGGAGTGGGGACACTTACCTGTGACCAGCACATTGGTGACCAAGTCAGTGGTCTGTATACTACAAGTGGTATGCATACCAGAAAAAACTCGATGATAATACTTACCTTGACGTGGAGCAAATAGTCTTCCCATGAGCAAGATCACCCCCAAGGTCCAGTCAGGGTCAAAGCTCAGAACTTACAGGCCTTGAAGTAGTTGAATTATGTGAGCAGATTCAGAAGCAAGCATACATGAGTCAGACAGAAGTGTTAGGCAGAGCCAGACAGATATTTTAGGCTGTCTATCTCCTTCTCAAGGTTGCTCTGACCCCCCAGTTTCCATGAGCAAAACTGAAATGGAAGAATCCTGCTACTCAGTGTGGAAGCAGCATGTATAGTGAAATAAACCAGGATTTGGGGTCAGGCAGACCTGGGTCCAAATCCTGGCTTGTGTATTTCTGGTTGTGTGACCTTAAGAAGATTGATTAACCAATATGACCTTCACATCCTGTGTCTGTATCATGTGAATAATAATGTATCATAGCTACCTCAGAGGGCTTTCGTTAAATGTGATCGTGTTTATAAATTTATGTGCCTGATATATAACAGCAGTTTAGCAAGAATTAAAGAATGCAAATGTGCCTCTGACTGGTTTGGCAAGCACTGTGGGAAGAACAGTGGTACCCAGTCTTTGTTGGGAGACTGCATGAGACACAATGAGCTGAGAAGATCTCAACATGAGAGGATGATATGAGACAGTTACATGGAAGGAAGCCCTAGACTAATAGTTTAGCCTCCTAGCCTAGCCTTGACCTTGTATCATAACTCGGACCATACTGAGTCCTCCCAGATTGGAAGATTTCCTGCCTACTTCTTCTGTCCTTGAGCCACTTTTCCACCTGTCCTGAGGGCCCCAGGGTTGGGGTACCATCAGAGGATGAGTTTCTGGGTGCCTGAGAACCTCAACTGTTTTGTGAGAGCACAGACCGATAATGTATTCTTAGCAGACTCTTAGGTTTCAGTCCACTTATCCTTCTTCTTTTGCCTGAATGCCCCTAAAAGCCAATGAAGAAGGTAAAATCACCACCCTGCCATTGGTATCACATACACAGTTTGGAATTACTTTGAGTCAAGCACTCAATGTATGAGAATAAATTTGTTCCCTGCTGTACCAATGTGGAAAATAAGAGAGTCGAATAGTTTTAGCATTTTAAATGACAAGACTTCTTGAGTAGAATGCAACTGTTCTTCTTTATGAATATATCATTTGGGGAACAAAAATTGACATCTGGTCTCTCCAACAAAAAGGGGGAAAGGCCTTTTAAAAGCTGATGGCGATTTGGGTAAATTTCAACCACTTTTCCCCCATAGAGCCTAATGAAATTGAAATTCCACACCCTTTAAAACATGGCTTATTTGGGTTCTCTGGCTTGGCAGAAACACAAAGTAGGAACAAGAATCCAAATCCATGTGGCTTATGAAGAGAGGCAAAAATTCTGGGCACATTCATGTGATCACCAGCCCAGTTCCAAAGGAAGGCCTTAAAATAGGTTAAGCATTTGTGACTACCTCCTCCGTATAGGCACATATTCCAGTGGCCTCTTACAGGATTTGGGCATGCAATTCAATACTCTGATTTAACACATACATCATTACTGTGAGGAAAGGCGATCCAGCTTAAGCTTGACAGGTCATAGCTTTGATAGTAGTAAACTGTAGACACCTTGAGAAAGACATTGGCTGGAAATCCACTGTCACTTAACAGCTGTCAATAGCATAAATACCAGAGACTGGGTGGCTTAAACAACGAACATTTATTTCTCATAGTTCTGGAAGCTGGGAAGTCCCAGATCAAGGTGCCAGAAGATTTGATTTTTGGTGAAGGCCTTCTTCCTGACTTGCAAACAGATTCCTTTTTGCTATATCCTCACAGGACAAAGAGAGGAAGCCCTGGCTCTTCCTCTTTTTATAAGGGCACTAATCCCATCATAGGGCTCCACCCTCATGATCTCATCTAAACCTAATTACCTTCTAAAGGCCCTTTCTCCTAATACTATCACCTTTTGGGTTAGTGCTTCAACATATGAATTTTGGAGAAATTCAAGCATTTAGTCCATAATACCCACCAGCTCCAAAAAACCTTGAATGGCCAAGTAAATTACTTTAGGAATCTTTCTTAAGCTTTCCTTTCCTTGGGCTAAAAAATCCTGAATGCATTCTTGAGAACAATCACTTACTGCAAATCACTTTCCAAACTGTGATGAATAAATTGATGAATGGCATCTTGGAGAAGAGTCCTTACCCAAGAACACATTGCCTTGTTCAACATTTTGATCAGCAGTATAGGTGAAGAACCAGAGAGCAGACTTATCAAAATGGCATACAACATAAGGCTTAATGATGGGGAATTCAGTGGGTAGCAGAATTAGATTCCTAGAAGTCTCCATGGGTGGGAGCAGTGAATCACATATTACAAGATGAAATTTAACAGGGTTAGCTATGTAAGGCTGTGCACCTGCATTTGAGAAATATCAAAACCACACAAGTAGAGATTGGGCAAGATGTGGTTGTAGTAGCAACTTGGGTGTAAAAGGCACACATTCTCATCAAAGCAGTTTCATATGAATGGGAAATGCAATGTCTTTGCTGGAAAAAGTAATGCACTAATAGAAGCATAGAAGCATGTTATCTAGAGTGAGGTGGACAATAGCCTGCTCAGACCCACCACCTGTGCCCCTTGTTCAGGTCCAGACTTTGTACTTAAAAAAAGAAATGGACACACTGGACCATGTTCAGAGGAAAGTATCCAGGAGGGTGCAGAAAGGCAAACCTTTGCCACACAAAGAGAGCTTGACAAACCAGGGGATGTTCAGCCTGTAAAGAAGATGACTTTGGGCCACACCTGTTGCCTCCTAATGAGCAAAAAACGATAAACCCATTTTATTTGGTGGTTCATGTTAGGGAAGGATTAAGGCCACTGATGAAAGCTTATAGAAGCATAGATTTTGATATAATATAATTTAAAACTTGTCAATAGTCAGTTTGCTTACACTTCTTGTAATTCTCACAGCCTCAGCCTAGACCTCCTGACAATGATTTACTTGAGAAATCTTTAAACTTGGTATCACATGACATGCATTAGATTTAGGTTCAGCTGGGAATAACAAGAAATCCCAAAGTAACAAACCTCATTGGGGGGCGCCTGGGTGGCTCAGTCAGCTAAGCGTCTGCCTTCTGCTCAGGTCATGATCCCAAGGTCCTGGGATTGAGCCCCGCATTGGGCTCCCTGCTCAGCCGAGAGCCTAGTTCTCCCTCTCCCTCTGCTGCTTCCCCTGCTTGTGCTTTCTCTGTCTGTCTCTCTGTCAATTAAATAAACTAAACTAAAACAAAACAAAACCACATAAGGCTTTATATCTCCCTCACATAAAAACCCAAATAAAACAAACAAACAAATCCAGAGGTGGGAGACTTAGGTAAGATCTCCTGTCTTGCTCTTTGCCCATCTTCCATCTTTAGCCTGCCTTTAGGGAGCTGAGCTACCTCAGGGGCCATGATGGCCTCTTGTGCTGAAGATGTTATGTCTGCATTCCGAATGGAAGGAAGGAGGTAAAAGGTGGAAAAGGGAAAGTGTTCACGTTATTCCTTTCCAGGGGCCTTTCCAGAAGTTCCACTCAACCTTTCTGCTTATACCTTCCTGCTAGAACTTAGCCTGAGTTGGAGTCTGGGAAACGTAGACTTTCTGTGAGTGACAGTGTGCCAGGCCCAAAAGGGAGTCCTTACTGAAGGGGGAGGTGGAGTGTTACAAGGTGGTTTCTGCCACATTCTTTTTATGGCCACAGCCTCCACCTTTTCATCTCTTGTTTTATGACGCCTTCTGTAACTACTCTTCCACTGTCACAGAGGTTGCAATTCCTTGATCCCTCCATTTTCCTCTAGCCTATCAGTCCCATGTGCTCCCTTCTTTCTCTTACCAGCTAGGGCTCTCGGGGCATCATCTGTCCTATTTACTTCCTTGTGAACATTCTCAATTCCCTTCATTACTATCATTTGTGGCACTCACTGGTCAAGATAAACCCTGGATCTAAAATCTACCTTTTACCCCTCCACATATAAATACCCAGAAGTTATGACAAAACCATGGACATTGGTGCCATGACAATCCTCGGATTCCCATGTCAGGCAGGCCCCTGGCTTTGCCCATCTATCCTTCTGTTGCATCACAATTAGTACTTTTGCTCATGCCCCTCCATGGCTAATCTAAACCATCATTTCTTTCAGGTATTGGCTTCCTCACACTCAGAAAATTATCTAATTTCATAGTGCTTCCAAAAATAAAGTGGGAGGGGCGCCTGGGTGGCTCAGTCAGTTAAGCGGCTGCCTTCAGCTCAGGTCATAATCCCAGGGTTCTGGGATGGAGCCTCTCGTCGGGCCCCCGGCTTGGTGGGGAGCCTGCTTCCCCTCTGCCTGCTGCTCCCCTGCTTGTGCTCTCTCTCTCTCACTTAAATAAATGAATAAAATCTTTAAAAAATAAATAAATAAAGTAGGCCATCAGTAGTTGTCATACCTAATATTTATTGAGGGTTTATTAAATTCAAATACTATGCTAAATGCTTTAAGTCTATTGTCTCATGTAAACCTTAAAATTCAATAGTTATTATTGTTACCTTCAAATACGACCCTGTATTCATAGGATAAATATTGCTTGGTCATGACATGTTATTCTTTTAATATATTGTTGAATTTGATTTGCCGACATTTTGTTTAGAATTTTTTGCACCTGTGATCATGAGGGATATTGCCAAATGAATATGGAATCAATGGAAAAATTATAGTCAATCATATTTATTTTGACAGTTTTTTAAAACTGAAAAATAGCCCTTTTTTGCTAGTAAAATTATTTCTAGGTCGTTTGAAAAATTCCACTTACTGAGTTCATTGAAAAAGTTCATTTACTGAGTTCATATTACAGCTTTCTGCAAAAAGTATTTTGCCTCCCGGGTCCTCTACCAACACTATGGCAGAATCTCCAAAGCTAGAAGTGATCTCTTCCTTCCTCCCTTGCTGGAGCACTCCCACTTTAAGAACTAGACATACCACAATAGTCCAGGAGGGGTTCTTCTAAGAGTCAGTGAGCTCAGGGGAAATAGGTCTCTGAGGCCTATCAAACAAGTTTTCATTTCAGTCCTTTTACTAATTAGGAAATCCTATGCCTCAAGACATAAATATCTAGCAATCTAGATATTTCTAACATCTACTTCAAATCTAATTCTTAAATTTGAACTTTGAGAACAAAGGCATCCATCTGTTTTTGAATGAGGAAGATGACTCAGAATCCTCTACTAATTCAAGCCAATTGAAAGTGTTTTTCAGGAGGTTTGATAATATCCTGATATCAAAAAAGTCACTAAAGCATAAATGTATGTTTTCCTTCTTCGAGATTAAACATGAATTTATAAGAAACAAAGTAAATATAGTTTATGATTCAGGGTCCTAGAGTTCACTGTTAATTTGGTAGCTAAAAGGGAATAAATGAATGTAGATTTTTAAATTGTCCATCATGTCAGATCTCAGCATATTTAGTTGTTGGGGCATGTTTACAGATTTTTGGCTGTGGAATTTTAACCCTAAGAGGGTAGGCTACTAAAATAATCAGATTGGCTGACCTATGGTAAAATTCATAGGTAAATACACAGATAACAGATTCAGAATTTATAAAATCTACATAAGACTAGCCCTTGGGAAAGCATCAGCCAGTGAGTCAAAATTGTATAAACTTAAATGTAAAATTCTTCTAAATATAAATAACAACATAAATGTGAAATGAGGAATGTAAGCCTCAATAATTCATGTGAAAAAACCCCCTTTTTTTTTGTTTTTACTTTTTATTGAAAATAACCTGAATATCCCACAGAGGGAAAAACAAAAATAAGAAACGGATGTCATATAGAGTGTTCCTACCAGGGAGATGATAATCCTGAATTCCACACTGATCAGACTAAGCAGGTAAAAAGGGACTCTAAGAAGCTAGAATAAATTCAAAGAATCACTGAGAAGAGGCAAACTTTCAGAATCTTTTCTTAAGATCAGCAATGCATATGAATGCTGTTCTATTTAGTATTTCACCTTATTGTTCTGGGCAATGCAAATATATCTGTGATAGCACTCACTGACTAAGAATGCAGTTGAGCAACTGTGCTTTTATTTTATCCTATTTTCTTTTAACAGTATGCTTATTTTTCTGCCTGTGTTTCTGGAGCAGAATGAGCAAGAAGGAAAGTAGGTTTTAGACCAGAGAGGCAACAGGGCTCTAGAACGTACAGGGTCTCCTGGGTGAGAATAAGGACTTGGGGATTGCTTCTGGTGTGGTGGTGTATTAGAATCAGAGAGTGGAAACCTCTCTGGCTAACTGAAGGAGAAAAGGATATAATTCAGTGAATTAATGCTTACAAAATCTTTGGAAAGCCTGGAGGAATGGGTTCTCAGTGGACCTCTGGGAATGCCTTGCGGAAAACTCCCTCACAAAAGCATGCCATGGAAGCTACTCTTCTGCCAGAATCAGGAGCTCCTACAGCATCTGCTCTCCTCTAGAGCACAGAGTTGGCACTGTGGTCAGGGATGGGGAAGCTGCTGTTTCTGCAACTGCCTGTTTACATCCAAGCTGGTTCCTGGGCAGTGAGATGCTGCTGCAGAAAACAAAACT
This sequence comes from Mirounga leonina, assembly GCF_011800145.1. Lineage (NCBI taxonomy): Eukaryota > Metazoa > Chordata > Mammalia > Carnivora > Phocidae > Mirounga > Mirounga leonina. The sequence goes on from NW_023270316.1 coordinate 69,730,831, forward strand.
AAACAAAAACAGCCACGCCATTCACGACAGTGCTTGCCAGCAGCAGCAATCAAGGCAGCAGTTAGATGGCCTCTGTATCATTTCCATGTTCATCTTTTTTTTTTAATATTTTATTTACTTATTTGAGAGAGAGAATGAGATAGAGCATGAGAGGGGGGAGGGTCAGAGGGAGAAGCAGACTCCCTGCCGAGCAGGGAGCCCGACGTGGGACTCGATCCTGGGACTCCAGGATCATGACCTGAGCCGAAGGCAGTCGCTTAACCAACTGAGCCACCCAGGTGTTCATCTTAACCGGCAGAATCTAATGTGTGTCTAAAACAACTGCAAGGTAGTTTTAAGCTCTGTGTACTTGGGGATTTAGAATTAATGCTGAGTGTTGATCCACAATATTGGATGAAGATGGAAAGATTTCTAAGAATTTGTGCAGAGGAGTGAAAACATGATTTGACTTAAACTTTTATAGATATGGCGGTGGCTCCTCTGAGAAGGGACCACAGAAGAGAGCTTGAGAGGAAGGGAAATGGGTGTGGGAGGGAGGAGCCCAGTTGGAGGCTGTGGTAAACAAAAGGTGAGATGCAGGATGATGGGCTTGGACCTGGGAGGCCGTGGTGCATGTAAGGAGAGTGGGAAGATTCTTGGGTTTTTTGAAGGCAACATTCAACACATCTGCTGATGAAGTGGATATGGGGTACAAGAAAGAGAGGAGGCAAAATGTATTCAAAATTTTTGGCCTGCACAGTTAGAAACCATTTATTGAGGTAGGGAAGACTATGGGAGAGTCAGAGTTAGTTGAGGACAGCAGAAGCTACATGTAGAGATGTCACATAGATTGGGGAGAGACTGGGCTAATGTCATCACCACATAGATGACATTTAAAGTCATGAGACCAGATGATTTTAAACTATGTAAAGTGTGTTAGAAAGATGTCTGTGCGCTGAGCCCTGAGACACGCCAGTGTTTAGATGGCAAGAAAGTGAAGAGAACAGAGCAAAGAAGAGTGAAAAGGGTTGGCCATTAAAATGGGAGAATTGAGACAAAGGAGTGCTCTAGAAGTCAAGAAGAAAAAGTAAGTCAAGGAGAAGAAAGTTACCACTTCTGTTAGATACTGCTGGTGTGAGAGGGATGAGAGAGTGAGTGTGTGAGGAATGAGAATTAATCTATGGATTTGACAACATTGAAGTCATAGATTTTTTGGAAAGGCAGGGGCCAAATCCTGATTGGAATAGGTTCAGGAGAGACAGCAAGTATAGATATCGTTCAAGAAAATTTACTGTAAAAGGGAGCAGAGAAATGACTTATGGGCTCAAGGATGGATATTTGGGTTAAGGGATTTTTTTTCCAAGTTGGTCAATAATAGACCAAGCGTGTTTGTTCATGGAAATGGTCAAGGAGTGAGGGAAAATTTGATGACCAAAATGATACTTCATTATGGATTTTGGATCCTGTTTTTTTTCTGCCTAACATTATAAGTATGTTTTCATGTTATTTTAATTTTTATAGATGGCTTTAGTGGTTATATTATATTCCATGGAATGAATATAATGATTTTAGAAGGCTTCTCCTTATGTGTTTGAACTGTTTACTTTTATTTGCTACTGTAAATAATGCTAGGAGAATCATCTCTCTATATTTGTCTCTCTATCTTTGTCTATTTTTCCCCACTTCTCATTTCCAGCTGAGGGTTTAAATATTTTAAAGTCTCCTACACTGACACATTTACTTTCCAAAAATCACATTCCAAGTTTTCAGTTTGGGATTTAAACATTTTTCTTTCAAAGGAAATATCAGACAGCTACTCTAGACATTATTTTCTAGCTCAGTGTCATGCTGATGTATTGGCAAAAATATCGGAGGTTCGGAAAAATGCCCAAAGTGGCCCCACATCACTTCAGCAAGTTGCTTAGAAACAGTTGCCAAAGTTTCACTGTGGAGCAGTGTGCTTTTTGCTTTATATATATTTTATAAAGTTCCCCAGTGTGAGAGCTGAGTTATGCTGAAAGGAAAATATCATTGAGAGATTTATCTAGATCTTTCAGTTGTTATATATGAAATTGACTGATGTGTCTTAACTTCCTGCATGGAAGTTTTCCGACAGTCAAACTTATTGCTTCAAAGTGGGGGGAAAGGTAGGAGCATTTTTCTACTTATTTCAGAATGAGAAGGGGTATGAATAAGTTGATAAGTTTTTGATTGTCTGAAATGGGGGGGCAAGGAAATAAGTGAAAGAAATTATAAATATTAGCAATGAGTTGTTAGAATCTTTTAATTTTCTGCAACTGAAAGTCAATTTCTTTCTTAATTTGTGGGATAGAATTAAAGAGAGGGAAATATTTACTTTACATCTGCCCCTCCTTGCCCACCCCCAAGACACACACAATCATAGTTTCATACTTTTATACAGCCATATCTCCTTTCGAATTATAAATACTTGAAATCCCAAAAGAACCATATTGGTATTTTACTGATTTTGACATGGTGAAAATGGACATAATCTATAGTTCTCTCTAATTTTCTATACATTATTATTTGTATGGGATAGATGATCTTAAAGACTGAGGGGTTTTTTGGTTTTTGTTTTTGGTAAGGAAAGTTAATCACAAGCATTTTATAATCCTTTTTTTTTTCTTTTTCTTTTCTTCTTTTTTTTTTCCTTTCAGGAGTAGAATTCAGTGATTCATCACTTACAACACCCAGTACTCATCAGAACAAGTGCCCTCCTTAATGCCCATCCCCCATCTAGCCCATCCCGTACCCACCTCCTTCCATCAACCCTCAGTTTATTCTCCATGGTTAAGAGTCTCATAATTTGCTTCCCTCTCTCTTTTTCTTTTTTTCCCTTCCCATATGTTCATCTGTTTTGTTTCCTAGATTCTGAGTGAAATCATATGGTATTTGTCTTTCTCTGACTTGTTTTGCTTAGCATAATACACTCTAGCTCCATCCACATCGTTGCAACAATCATTTTAGATTCTGTATAAGGCCCTAAAGAAAATCACTCAACGACAATATAAAACTCTTTTTTTTTTTTAACTTTTAGGCATATACTTTTATTTGCTTCTTTTTAAAGATATTTTCATTACTGATTTTGAAGTAATTTATATTGTTGTAAGAGAATGTGCTATCAAAGTCTGGTCCAGGGACGGGTACCATCTCATTAGCTTATATTTGTTAGAAATGTAAATTCTAAAACTCTTTAAAAACAAAGTTCCTCCTTTCAGTATAGGTTCTCAGTCTCTTAACTACATTTCCAGAATGTAAAAAAGGCTCTGAAAATGGAAAATCTTTTGTTTAACTCATTTGACTGCAAAACCTGATCTGACCTGAACTCATTTGGCCACAAAACTTGACCTTACCTGACATGAGGCTACACTTAGTCTTTATTCATCCACTTTATGTAAATATTCATATACTGCTATACAGAAACATTAGTGTATTTAATTACCCATGCTGCCTTAGAACACTGCTGCAGAATTCTGAATACTGAAGCACTTATGACTCCAAGGGCATCAGAAGAGGGATTGCGAATCTACATTACTTTTAATTTTCTAATACATCGCTCTCTACCACTTCCTTTTCTGAAAATAATTGGTGAGACATACGGACTTCCCTGATAATAGAGTTCTAAAATGGAATCAGACTCTAAGTTGGAATTGACTAGCACCACATTCCTATTTTTTTGGTTCTGTTGAAATTCATTATGCCCAGTCAAAATAATAAAAGGATTTTAATGGTTAAAAAATAAGTCTGGTTAAAGTATTGCATGCATTTCCATTTCTCCTTTTTCATTCTGAGGTTTCTCCTAGCACATATATGCTTCATATTTTATCATACACTTGATAATATATAATTGATACTTTCATCAGTTTATTGATAAGAGGAAGTACAGTTCTGTGACCAGATTGTTCCTGATTGAGTCTGTGGACACAGATAAAGGCCGAATAGACACAGCCTTCAAGAAATTCCCAGACAGTAATTTCTTCCTTAGCAGATTTTTGGAAAACTTAGTTTAAGTATATAGTAAAGGTAGAAAGATGACCCAAAAAGTTTTATTTTGTTTTGTGGTGTTCATGGTTTTTTACTAATTTACTTCAAAAAGACAATTTACCAAAAAAAAAAGATTTGTCTCAAAATAAAGAGGTGCGTTAGTAAACATATAAATAGTTTATTTGTTAATAATGTACATAAGATGAAGAGATGACTGGAGGACTGACTTCCCAGAAGCCAGATGAATGAAAAACCAAAAACAGGCCCAGATAACCATGAATAGAGCATCTTCCTTCTGCAACTTGAACATTTGCCCTCAGTCAGATCTTCTGATTTTATCTGATGTAGGCTGGGTATAGGGTAATTACAGTCCTGTTCCACTTTGTTATTCTGTATAGGGAGTTGGATTATGGATTTATCTAGGTAGGTAATAGAGATAAAGAAATACCTCAGGTTGGGGCGCCTGGGTGGCTCAGTCATTAAGCGTCTGCCTTCAGCTCAGGTCATGATCCCAGGGTCCTGGGATCGAGCCCCGCATCGGGCTCCTTGCTCAGCGGGAAGCCTGCTTCTCCCTCTCTCACTCCCCCTGCTTGTGTTCCCTCTCTCGCTGTGTCTCTCTCATAAAATCTTTAAAGAAAAAAAAAAAGAAATACCTCAGGTTTTGCAAAGAAAAACCATAGCACCTCATAGAGAATGAATTACCAAGGACCCAGGTGCCTTAGGAATAAGGTTTGGAGTCCTCTACAAGGCAAAGAACTCAGACAAGTTGGGGCCTGGCCATGGTAGAAAAAGTTGGTAAAGAAAAGTGATGAAACTGCTCGTTAGCAACCAGTTGCTGAAATGAGGATGATGACATATACCCTATTTCCTTCTTGTATCATGTAATGATAATGTCTTTGAACTAATTTATTTTTATCTCTTTCATTTCCCTGGTATGCATAGGATGTGTTGTCGTAGTGAACTTTACAAATTTAGTTCAGAGGCTTCAGAGTACCAGTATGGAATTGTGAGAAAACTGGGTGAGAAATGGACTTGGCCCAGAGTTCCTGAATTTGGAGCTGGGTACAGTGAGAGACTCTTGGATTGTTTCCTTTTGGAAATAGGGTGAGTGAATTTTGATTTGCACCCTTGAATTATGTTAAGGAAGAGTAACTGTTGAAGTTATGATGCACATAAGAGACTGTATATAGATCTTAGACAAACAGATACTTGTCATTCCTGGTGCCCGTCATCTTTGTTCTGTCTGCCTAATGCACAAATCTGAACTCAGAATCTCAGGCTTTCTTGCCAGTAAGATGTGAACATTGGAGTTGGGTCTAACAATCAAGTGCCTTGTGCAGGTTTTCCTTTTGGAGGTGAGCCATGTGAGAAACAGGCTCTGTCCAGAGCTCCCATTTTGCTGAGGCAGGTGGTAGTGGGAGTTGCTGGCTTTGGGCAGAATAACATGAGGATGCCAAGTGGAATTCTTGATGATGACAAGTGGTGTAGGACTATGTCCACCCAATGCCTTTTAGCTTCTAAAAATTCAATAAATTATTATTATTGATATTAGTAGTAGTAGCATCAGCAGCAGATGACAGAGTTCTTTAACTTTGGATGTGGACGTGGATAGTCCATTTGGATAGTCCATTTAAACATGGACTAGATGACCATCTGCAATGTTGCAGAATATCTAGATTAGGTAACTGTACATCATGCTTTGCTTTTTTGTTATCCTTGCTTTTGTATCATAGGGGGAGCTTCTGCTTCCTTATCCCATGTGATTCTAGAGGACTTTATAAAGGGGTCCTACCTCCCTATCACCAGGTCAGAGTGGACACATAACTCAGATTGGTCAATAGAATTCTCTATCTCCATGGACATAGTGATTTCCCCCATGGAGGTAAATGGACATCTGATCCAAAAGGGCTAATTCTGGGATTGATTCTGATGCCGGGGTGGGGATATCTCTTTTTTTCTAAGATCATTACCTCCAAAGACTATTGAGCTCTCATGACCATCTTTTTTATGTAGTCAGAAAGCCTAGCCTCCACTTGGGTGAAGACAAGCAGAGGGAAATAGAGCTGAGAAATGAAGAAAGAGAGAGAGAGAGAGGAAAGTGTATGGGGGTAGGGAGAAAGAGGGGGAGAGAGAGAGAGTGAGGGAGGGTGACAAGTAGAGAGGGAAGGAGGGAGGGAGGAGAGGAGAGAGGGATGGGCAGAAGGGGAGGAGGGAGGGAGGAAGGGACTCAGTGGCATATTTTGACACCTTCATCAATCTGTGCCTGAAGTCTCAGAATGAATTTCCTAGTGATGTGAGCCAACAATGCCATTTTGGATTTAAGCTATTTTGGATTGAATTTCTGTCCCTTGCAACTAGGAAAGTTCTACCTGAAAGAGCAAACATAGCCTTTTTAAATCTGAGATGCTGTAATTTTCTGTACAGGAAAAGAGGAATATTTTCCTTTTTTTCTTGAGCACCAAATCATATTCAAACCCATGTCACACCCTACGTACATATTATATTTTTCAAACAGAAATTCTGAAAATAGGTTTTTAAATCTATGACTAAGCAAGGGAAAGTAAGAGAAAATACTTGTAGGGTTAAAAATAGAAGATTGAGGGGTAACATGTTGCACATTCCAACAGAAATAAGTTTTGTGATGATTAATTTCACTAAAGGGATCCACTCCTGTCTCCATGCATTCCTATTCTTGTCACCAGAAAAACAATTAGGTGGGTCCCTCAGTCCAAATATCCATCTATACAGTGGTACTCATGAGGTTCTTTAACTTTATGAATACAAAAAAACTGAGAATAACTAAACCCATACAATGGAACAATGAATTGTATATAGAGAGAAGTTCCAAAAACTCATTTTAAAACAAAAAAGATCTGTTTGTTTCAAAGAACAATTTGGGTTTTAACCAGATTTGGATTCCTCTTCTACCAGTCCATTTCTGAGCTTCTTATTATTCTTGACACACTGCTTATAGTACTATTAAAAGATAATCTAATTTTATTTAATCTTTGTAGCATCCTTACACACAAAGGGAAAGACAGGCTTTAAGAAACTAAGAAATTAGCTCAAGTTTCATGATTTGTAAGTATGGAGCCAGAGCAAGACTTTCTTTCTCTTTTTAATTATTGTTGTGGTAAGAACATTTAACACAAGATCTACCACCTTAACAGATTTTTAAGTTTACAATACAGTATTGTTAAATATAGGCATATATGACAGTTCTCTGGAACTTATTCATCTTGTATAATTAGCATTTTATACCCACTGATTAGTAAACCCCCTCCCCCATTTCCCCGGCCCCTGGCAATCACATTTTACTCTCTGTTTTTATGAGGATAACTATTTTAGATATACCATATAGGTGGAATCATACAGTGTTTCGTTATGTAACTAGCTTATTTCACTAGCATAATGACCTTGAGTTTCTTTCATGTTGTCATATATTGAAGGATTTCCTTTTTGTTTAAGGCTGAATAATATTTCATTATGTGTATGTCATTTTTTATCATATTTTTAATCCATTCAGCCATTGATGGTCATTTAGGTATTTTCCACATCTTGACTGTTGTGAATGGTGCTGCAATATACTTTTTTTGGCCATTTGTAGGTCTTTGGAGAAATGTCAGTTCAAGTCCTTAGCCCATTTTTTAATTGGGTTATTGGTTATTTTGCTATTGAGTTGTAGGAGTTCATGATATAGTTTGGAAATTAATCCCTTATCAGATAAATAGTTTGCAAATAAATAGTTTTCTCCCATTCCATAGGTTGCCTTTTCATACTATCATTTCCTTTGCTGTAGTTCCACTTGTCTATTTGTGTTTTTGTTACCTGTGCTTTTGGTATCATCTCCATGAAATCATTGCCAAGACCAAACCTTTTATCCTATGTTTTCTTCTAGGAGTTTTATGGTTTCAGGTCTTATGTTTAAGCATTTACTCTATATTCAGTTGGTTTTTATATATGGTGTATGATAAGGGTCTGATTTTATTCTTTGCATGTAGATATCCAGTTTCCCAGTACCACTTGTTGAAGAAGCTATCCTTTCCCCATTGTATAGTTGTAGCACCCTTGTTGTACATTTATTTCTGGGGTTTGTATTCTGTTCCATTGGTCTGTCTGTCTTTATGCCAGGACCATAGTGTTTGAATTACTGTAGCTTTGTAATATAGTTTGAAATCAGGAAGTGTGATACCTCCAGCTTTGCTGTTCTTAAGAGTGTTTGGTTGTTCAGAAAGTTTTTCTCTAACATCAGGGACAAGGGAAGCATGCCCACAGTGACCACTTTTATTCAACACAGAATGAGAAGTCCTAGCCAGAGCAATTAGGTAAGAAAAATTGGCCCTGTTTGCAGATGACATAATCACATATGGGGAAAATGCTGAAGACTCCACAAAACAACTTAAAATAAACAAACTCAGTAAAATTGCAGGATAAAAAACTAACTTATGGAATTAGTTGTTTCTATACAGTAACAATGAATTGCCTGAAAAGGAAATTAAGAAAACAATCTCATTTACAGTGGCATCAAAAAGAATAAAATACTTAGGAATAAACTTAACTAAGGAGGAAAGGTTTGTACACTGAAAACTATAAAACATTGATGAAGGAAATTAAAGAAGATGCAAAAATATGGAAAGTATCCCCATGTTCATGAATTGAAAGACTTAATATTGCTAAAATGTCCATACTATCCAAAGCAATCCAGATTTATTGCTATCCCCATTAAAACCCAATGACACTTTTTTTAACAGAAATTGAAAAAGCAATTCCAAAATTCATATGGAACCACGAAGGACTCCAGATAGCCAAAATGATTTCTGAAATGTTTGTTACTGATGTGATAACCACATAATGAAAAAAAAAATCTTTCTATTAGGAAGATGTAGGAAAAAAATAGGTGTAGATATGCAGTGATATACTGTAGTGAGCATACAAACACTAATTCTACACATCTTTTTCCAACTCTGTGTTCAGTGATGCCATTTGGTTATTCAAAATCAGATGTAATAGGAGTATTTACACCACAGAAATTGGCAGATTCTACAAATCAAGACTTTCATTTGGAAAGCCAGTTATTAAAGCTTTAACAGCATACCATTGCCTGCATGTTAATGAATATGGTGGCTCATTTTTGTTTTTCACAAATTAGTAAATACATAAAAATTATAACATATATAATGATATTAATATAATGATTCTTAATATTTGTTTTAAAAGAACTCATTTCCACTCAGTCTAAAATTTGGAGTTTTGAAACTGAAGATTTAAATAGACTCTAAAGCAACTAGGATAATTTAAGAAACTAAAATTAAGGAAGTATTCCTTTTCAAGATAAATTTTGACAAGAAAAAAAAAATTTCAAAAGAGGTATTTTGAGACATAGAATTTGGTCTTTAAGCTGGTATATGGGTCTCAGAGATTAGGATGCCAAGTATGTTTAATGAGGTATCCTGTTATTTCAATCCTCCTCTTCAGGGATGGGGGAGGGAGAGCGGGTAGGAAAGAAAAGCTTGACTATGGCAGCCATAAGTACCAGCATTGTAGTCGCCTGTGAACCTGGGCTGGCTTTTCACGTGGAAAATATGGTCACTTTATCCATAACCCTCTAGAACAATGCACCAAGCTATACAGTAGAAACAAATTGCTGAGACAGTGCTTCACTATAATTGACATCATAGTGATATCAAGGTAGTTTTTCAGGAAGGAAAGATGTCAGGTAGAAAGATTTTGGGTGGCAAATGAACAATTAGGATGACACAGCTATCTCATCACTGACAGTGGCTTAATATGAGGGCCCCCTTGGAACTTTCACTTTTTAAAAGAAGTTGAAACACTCTGGTTGGTTCGGAAGGCAGTGACAAATCCATATTTAGAGCTTAAGTTTTGTTTGTTATATAAATGTAAAATCTTCCTCTTCCCTCACATTGTAACAAAATACGAAAATGGGAATATAAATTTAATTGAATATTAAAATAGAATCCAACAAATCTGGAAGCCTATAAGAGTAACAACTTTGTGTGAGATTCTGAGATACTAATAATTTATTAGAAGAAAAAGTATATATACATATGGACAAATAGGTATTAATATGGGAAAGTAAATAATCAAGGTCAAAAGAGTGAGAGATGTATATTTTACAAGAGATAGGAAAAAGGGAAATCACTCCTAAGTTGTGATGGAAGATTGCAAGGACCAGGTGGGATATAATCTGGTCCTAGATACTCTGTTTGCAATGGATAGAAACTAAGGACCAAGGGAGTATTCATCATTAGCAAAGATGTGAATACTTTCTAACTGGGAAATAAACTAGAGATGTGAATGAAAACTGATCCATATTCTCTCTGTATCAAAGTTTTTCTCTGGGAGTAAGTTAAGGGAACTGAATCTAGCCATTCTGGGTGTGTGACCTCCTTGAGTTCCCAAAGTGAGCACTGAGCTGCTATGAACTGGGCCAGTGGAAAAGTCACTGGCCTAAGAATAAAAAGACCCTTCTGCACCACTGATTTCATTTTTCTTATTTGTAAAAACAGCTGGTTGGAGTATTGAAGCCTAAGGATCCCTTCAGGTTCATAAATAACCCTAACCCTGGAGCCACAGGGACATCTGCAATGTTACTCCCCAAGCATGCTAGCCACTTTGTCCTTTTGGTCATTGTTCATATTAGAATCTGTGTTCCTCAGATAGCCAGTTCATACTGTGCGCTGTTGCGTGCCAAGTCATTTTTGCTACTAATTCCCAAAATTGAGGTCAGATGTTTTAGTTCCTTACGATTGACATTCAGGTAGTTCTCAATCTTGACTGCTCATTAAAATCTCCAGAGGACACTTAAAAATACTGATGTCCCACTCAGGGATTCTGATTCAGTTGGTTTTGGGTGTAGCCTGGGTGTGGAGACCTTTAAAAGCTTCCCAGATGATTTTACTGTGCACCTTCTCAGGTAATTCTACAGTGTTGAAAACGATTATATTTAGTAGATTTTCCAATCCTTATTAACAGCACTAGTTTTATAAATCATATCCTGCAGTCTGGCAAGACTAAATTAAGTTTCCTAATTTGCCTATGTGATTCTAGAAGCAATAGGTCAGTCCTGTGTTAGCTGGTGAGAGGGCTGTCTGTTAAGCCTGTCCTCAGTCCCAACCCTCCCCTCCCCAAACCAAAACTCTTATGTCAAACCCCTAGTAGAAATATAAGGGTAGGGAAAAGGCTGTTCCTTCTTTTCCACGCTTGTCCAGACCCAGCTGCATCTGAATCATCAGCAAAACTTATTACAAAAGTTGAGGATTTAGTATAGATGGGAGAAGCCCAGGAATCCACTCCCAAATATGTATTTAATGCTTTTAATAATAGATGGAGCCTAAAAACATAATGACACAATTCCAAAGGAAAAGCCACTACACATAACTTGATAATAATATCTAAAGACATAGGCTTTAATAAATACTAGGAGGCCAATATTTAAAGCAAGTCAAAAAGGTTTATAAGCCAGTAAAGATAGCTCCTATAATTTTTAACATGCTGTCATTCAGGAAAGACTACCTAGGAAAAACAGGGAAAATAGAAATCTCATAATAGATTATTGCAAAATGAAAAGCATATGGTATGCAACTGAACAAATTTGGCATACTTGTCCAAAGGAAATGCTTTCTAAATATAATCATTCCATGTCACACCAAGCCACAGTGATTCCACAGGAAAAAAAGCCTTTGACCACATGGCCAAATTAAAAGAGCATTCTTTGGAGTGAAATTATTCTTTGTTTACAGTGTGTGTTCTTGTCTTTTAAATGAAAAGTGCTATTTTACCATAATGTGTCTTCAATCAAGCAGCCAAGTTAAATTATTTAGCCTTTGGGAAAAACTAGTATAGAAGTCAGGAGAGAATATTGAATTCCAGGATTCCACCTAGGGTCTTCCTAATGCTGTTTGATTGTGTGTAGCAAAATAGAGAGGTTACTACTGAAGGTATTAAATCATTCTCTGAGGAGAGATTTAGGAAGTCCAGGGGAGGCAGAATTTCTCCACCTTGAGGTATGGAAAGGCCATAAAGTGGAAGCTAGCAAAAAATAGAACAAATGCCAAGTAATTTTTTAATTATTATATAATAATTTTTTTAAAAAAAGAAGGAAGAAAGAGATGAAAAAAATAAAAACACCCAGCATTTTTAAAGATTAGATAGGCAATTATTCAAAAACTATCTGAAAATCTAGGGGAAAAAGTCTAAAATATTATTGAGAGTAAATTAAAAAGATAAAAATGGAGAGATAAACCATATTTATGCATTGGAAAGTTTAATATTTTAAGGAGGTCTCCTTCCCCCCAAATTTGTATAGATTCAGTTCAAAGTCTCAACCTTTTTGTGGAATCTGAAAATATAATAAAATTTGTATGAAAACAAAATAAAATAAAAATAAAATAACATTAAATTAAATTAAATTTGTATGGAAAAAATCACAGATTTTTTTTTCTTATGATGAGGATTTTTAAGATCCACTGTCCTAGCTACTTTCAAATATGCAATACGGTATTATCAATGATAGTTACCATGTGGTACATTATATCCCCATGACTTGTTCATTTTATAACTGGAAATTTGTACCTTTTGATCACTTTCACCCATTTTGCCCACTTTCCATCTCCTACCTCAGGCAACTCCCAATGTGTTCTTTATATTTATGAGAGCCTCAGATTCTTTGAACACCAGTCATAGAGCATCCTTCCTCAGGCTGAGGACCAGTTGTTTGAACCTTACCCCATAGGTCTGAACACCAGTCCTAAAGAGCCCCATCTTGAACTCCTAGCTTCTGGTGAACCCTGCTCTCCATTTAAGTTCCCTCAGCCAACATTGGAACAGACTTTTATAGTTATTTATCTCTGAGGGACCTCAGCATGCTTTTTTGCTCTTTCAATCCCACAATATTTATAAAACCAGCCCCTTTTATGTGATATGTATTAATTTTATTTTTCTGACTGGACCTTAATGGATACAGAGACTAAACCAGTTGCTTTTCCTTTTGTGTTTCTTGCCTGGTTTGGGAGAGCTGTTGCAGCCTATGTTTCTGAGCTCTTTTTTTTTTTTTTTGCCATGGTTAATATGTCCTCCCTCTGCCTCAGGTAGGCTTAGCCCTATTCAACAATCAATTGCATAGGTATTTGAAGAAATCTCTCTTAATCTGAGGAGCACATGCTACAAGTTTACCACTATCTTTCCTATCAAAAGAATTCTTAACACTAAGGTGGGGTCAAGCAGGCTCTGCCCTAAGATCCATGGCCAAGCCCCATGGTCTGTGTGGATTCACTCATATCGAACAGCTCCCTAGGTGCTATTCCAGATTCTCCTTTTATGTTCTATGGCTGTAGCTAGGGTCAAAGTTGCACATATCAGTGACAGCCATATTTGTGCAATTGAACAGCCCACCTCACCTTGCAATGCTCCATGGCCTCCGAAATTGAAGTACATATTTTATAAGCACCTTCTAACTTTAGAGGAAAATTCCATCTATCATTGCTAAAGCTAATACTTCGGGATTTGACAAAGAGGTATCTAGTTCAGTTGTTCTCAGCATCCCAATTCAAATAGCTGCATTTCATATACTATTCACACTCCTATATTACTAGGTTCAACCTCACTCTCCCAGGCAGATGTTCTATCAGATCAAATATTGTCCTATTGTGTCATCTTTGGAAATTCCCGAATGGGTATTATTTCTGCCACTCTTCTTTGCCATAAGAGAATATTGGAGAGAGGGTTCCATAGCTGAATTTAGGTATGGAATCTGCTATTTAAATGCTATCCCTTAGATCTAATCTAAACTATCTGATCCACAGATCTACCCAACTTTCCATGCTATGTCTGCATTGCTAGCCAAGGTCCATGGTCTAGAATGTCAAATTATTCTTTGTTCTGTCAGCTGATTGTGTATCTATGACCCAAGACCTCTCCTGTCATGGAGAGGGGGTGTTTCTCTGAGAAACCTATCTGGGACTCTGAGATTTGACTTCAGGGGTTGATTAGAAGGTATACTCTGGAACAACACTGACGAAGGAGGATTGAGCAGCAGAATCTGAACTGCAATACAGCTGCAGCAGAAGATTCAGCCATTCCAAAATCAAGTCAAGGGGGTCTGGACATTGGACATCTTCAATCACTGGATATTGGCTACCTTCATTCAGTAATGCAGCTGCATCTGAATGATCAGAGTAGGGACTACAGTCTAGCTCTTGCACTACTTGGATCCACTTGCTCCATATAATAAGTTCAGTGCATTTAGGAATAGCTCCCCCAGGATTCTGGTAGTTTCTTTTCCTGGAAAAATTTTCAAGAGGATGTTTATTGGGATGAAGTATAGCCCCTTTTGCTGAAACTGATCTCAAGACCACAATTGATGCTCATCATCACCCATCTCTACTACTTATTCCAGATTCTTCTTTCCCTTGACTAGGATCTCTGCTATTGTAGGTAACTTACCTGGTAAGGTGGCCCAGAACCTCATGCTGAGGTGTCTGAGCCCATGGTCACCTTGTCCTTCTAAGGTTATGGTTGTTGTCCTTGTTCATTTACTACCAGAACTGAACAAAGGTATACAAAGAGCTACTGCAGTGATCACCTAAGTGTCAAAGATCTTTTTTCTGCAACCAGTGTGTAATAAGACCTCTCTTTCCTTCTGATGACCAGAATAATCACTCCTGCCAGTTGGTTACTCCCCCTTCTTTGCTTGCAGGTCTTTTGGTACAGGAAGCCTAAGTGACTCAGCAGCAGTCATACTTAAAGGTAAATTGGATCATTTCTGTGTCCCATGAAGGAAGCATTCCCCTTCTAGGAACCAGAAACTTTAGATCTATAAAGCCTACAGCTATGTGGATAGGAAGAACAAATTCCCAGGTGGGACACTGAGTGATGATAACAGGACAGTTTCTACTTACATATTTTGGTTCCCGGACCCATGTATTCATCTACTGAGGACACAGTACTGTATATTTTCACAGCATGATTTACCATGTTACTGTATTCTGGAGAATAATAGCACACCATCTACACAGGATATTCTTTCCAAATTGGCTCTTCAGCTGCACCTTCAAGAAATTTCTATCACCCTATTAGGCTGGAAGCCTCTAGATAGTATGGTGTATGAAAGGACCTGTGAATTCTGTGGTCTCATGCCCACTGCTGCAACTTGCCAGGACTTGTATGCCTTGGTCTGTGTAATGTCATGTGAGATTTTTGTGTCAGTGGATAAAATACTCTAAGTCCTCAAATAATGATGTTGTCTGAGGCTGGTGGGCAAGGAAGGCAAATCCATACTTGGAATAAGTGTCAATGTCAGTCACTATGAAGTACTGCCTATATTGGTTTCCTAGGGCTCCTGTAAAAAAGCATCACAAAGTGGATGGCTTAAAATAACAGCAATTTATTCTCTCACAGTTCTGAGGCTAGAAGTCTAAAATCACAGTATCAGCAGGGCCATGCTCCCACTGAGACTCTGGGGAGAATGCCTTGCTTCTGTCTGCCTTCTGGTGGTTTCCTTCAGTCCTTGTTCCTTGTTTTACAGTTGCATAACTACAATCTATACTTCCATCTTCATGTAGTGTTCTTCCTGTGTGGGTGTGTCTTTTCTTATAAGTGTACCTGGATTAGGACCCACTCTAATGACATCATCTTAACTTGGTTACATTTCAAAACCCTACTTCCAAATAAGGTCTCAGAGATAGCAGTCATTAGGACATCAACATATCTTTTGAGAGACACAAATCAACCCATAACACTACCCCTTCAGAGGTAACAGGGATCCAATGTAGTCAAATTACCACTAGGCGGCTGGTTGGACTTTTTGAGGGATGGTGTCTTATTGCAGGCTCATTGTTGGTCCCTGTTATGAGTAGTTGGATATTCAACAGTGGCAGTAGCCATGTCAGTCTTACTTGGTGGAAGGTCGTGTTGTTTGACTCATGCATAGCATCCTTCTCCCAGGGTACCTGGCTGATTCTCTTGGTAGAGCATGCAACTTTTGATCTCGGGGTTGCGAGTTCAGGCCCCACGTTACATGTAGAGATTACTTTAAAAAAAATAACATCCATCTCCCCTACCAGAGCCACTCCATCTTGTAGTGCCAGAGTGAAAAATGACAGAGACTGACTTATGTCAAGTAGCTAAGTCATTCTGTCTACTTGGGTGTCAAATGCCCGTTCTGAATAATTATTGTCTGAGGGGCATTAACCTGAAATACAAAGATCTTTCATTTGGTGTTTATTCCCATAGGTCCTTACACTTGCTTTACCCAAGATCTTAGTCCAGATCTTCCAGTGCTTTTCCTTTTAAGCCCCTGACCAACCAACCAGCCCATTTGCTACTGTTCATGACCCTGACTTACCCTTTCTTCAGGCTACCTTTCTTTATACACACAGTGAATGACCAGATGTGCTGTTTATAGCCCTGGAAGCCCATTGGAAGAATTTCTTCTCATGCTATCATTAGGACCACTTCCAGTGGGGTGCTAGTGCAACAGAAATCCATTTCTATCTTGTACCCACATACTGTACCAACCTACCCATGAACTAGGCTTGGTTTGCTTACTCCTTGGTTAATGGGTTATAGGGATACCCTCTCCCCAGCCCATGTCATCAGAGGTGTGAGCTAAGACAAAGGTGCCAGTATAACAGTGGTGGATGACACACAGGTTTGGGTCACCTGCTCTTATAGTCTACTTTTGCCCTCTGGCTCTGCTCATGCCTGATCCTGCACATCTCACTGCCATTTAATAGTGGATTCTTCCTGGACCCACTGGACCTCCTGATTTGGTGGGTCTGAGAGAATCCAGCTTATGATGGGCAGCTGTGGCTGCAGAGTCGCTTGATGACATATGCAAGTACTCTGTCTTTATTAAGGCCCAAAAGTGCGTCAAGATCTGTGTTTCAGTTGGTATATAATACTCTGCCACAAATATCTCCAGAAACTTAGGGGTCAACAGTGTGATTCTCCCACTGTGGCTTGCCCTAAATCCCACATGACATCTTTTGCCTCCACAGATTCCTGTTACTCTAGCGTTTGCCCAGATGTATGGCCCAGATGACAAGCTGCTTCTACAATAGCCTGGATCCACTGCTGAATTCTTTTCTCTTCTGAGCCACACTCAGAATGAGTAGCCATCTGGTCACTTGTTTAATTGTTCAGAGTAGTACCCCCAGGTATATCTGGTGCAGCAGCTACAGTTAAAGCTAAAACTTCGGGGGCGCCTGGGTGGCTCAGTTGGTTAAGCGACTGCCTTTGGCTCAGGTCATGATCCAGGAGTCCCGGGATCGAGTCCCACATCGGGCTCCCTGCTCAGTGGGGGGTCTGCTTCTCCCTCTGACCCGCTTCCCTCTCGTGCTCTCTGTCTCTCATTCTCTCTCTCAAATAAATAAATAAAATCTTAAAAAAAAAAAAAAAAGCTAAAACTTCCTTGAGTTGGCAGTAGTCCATGGTCACCCTCTAGTGTCTGTCAGACTTTGTTGGGGCCAGTCTTTTGTGAATTAGAAACATAAAGGAAACCACCATCTCTGCATTTTTAGGTCTTTAAGGGTTACACTAATTTTTGCCATTTCCCTGTGATTTGCTTTCGGGGCTAGAGGAGGGACATTTCCAGGGGCTTCCACTCAGCTTTCCCAACTACCATAGCTCTTGCCAACACACCAAGGAATAAGTGTGCCAACTGCATCTATGTCCATTCCATTGTACATTGAGAGACTAGGTATATGACTGCTGGGCAAGTGGTCCTGCTGTGGAACTAGATCTGGGCTGATCCCGTGTACTGCCTGGTGTACATGAATCTTACTTCTGTGAAGACGCCCTTGATGATGTTAGTTCCTGGGTATCAATATCAACTCAGATTTTGCTCCAACAGTTCTCAGATGTCTGGTTCTTACATACCTGTGGCACTTCCCTTCCACAGCACATGATTACCCAAGGAAATGGTCGAAGCCCTTTGGGGAAGGACTGGGGGAGCTATTACTTGTTGTAGTGGTGCCGGTTCCTTCCTCTTAGGCCTCACTTCTAGGTCAGTGTGTCCCAGGTCTGAAAAATGGCTTAGGTCTGGAAACTTGGCAAAGGAAGGTGACTTTTTATTTGGGACAACTGCCTTCAGCCTTCTGATTATCCATCCTTGATTTATTTAGGTGGTATAGATGGAACAATATACTGTTGACTGCCCATATATTTTGTTTCTAGGGATGCTGTCTTATACCAACCATCACTATATCTCTTTGCAGATCAAGCTCCCTGGCTCCCTGACCTTGCCACTTATTATGATAATTATAATGTGCCCATCTTGCACATGTCTGATGGGAGAGCATCACCTCCTTGCCTTTATTTCAAGGTCCTAGCTATGGATCAGGCATTGCATGGGAGCCTGTTAGAAATGCAGACTTTCAGACCCCAAACCACTTCTACTGAATCAGAATCTTCATTTTAACAATTTCTTCAAGTTATTTGTATATACTATATGTTTGAGAAGCCTTACTCTGTCTCAAATCTTGATCTTTTAGTTTTCAACCCCAGCCTTATAAACCAAAACATGATTACTCCTCCAGTTTTAATGCTATGGTTTTAAATCTAGGTTCTCTTTTGACACTTATGGTCCTCACCATTGTAGTTCAGCAGGCTGGGCCCAGACCTTTCCCCTGATGTTGTCATTAACAGAACTGTAGAAGTCATTAATCAAAATCGAGAACTGTGTTTATCCAACCTAATCATACAAAGGGATTTTATGTAAAATCCCTTGCTTTGATTATAGCCATTATTGAATGGAAACATTTTTGTACTTTCACAAGTACATTTTATTTTTAAACATCATGCATTTTATATCACAGTTTTAAAGCCACCACTTTTACCTATGAGATCAAGAATGTGGACAGAAACATCATTTAAGCATTTGTTAACTGACAGATTGTGCTGTAACAGTTAATTGCTTTATGTTGTAACTTTAGCAAGCACAAGCATAAGGTTTGCTGGATCAATAGCCACACAGGATACTGGTGCTGGGGGAAGAAAGCTAGGTCCAATGATAGTAGGGATTGGTAAAATTTACCCAGCTGTAAAAGCTGACCTTTGTGAGGTAAGTCTAGAAGCCTTATGTGCAATGCTAGGGAGCGTGGCAACCCTTTGGAAGGCATTTTGACCATATCTCTAAAATGTATGTACCATGTGACCTAGGATTTCCATTTGTATCAATCGGGATTGATTTGGTAGCATGCAAACAAATCCGATTAGTGACTTAACCAAATAGAGCTTATTTTTGTCCTAAGGAATAAGGCATTCATCTGTTCTTGGCGTGTGACTTGCATCCTCATGATTACAATATACGTGTTTCTATACCAGACAAATTCCAGAGTAAAGTATAAAGATCAAAGGACAAAAGGGACATGTCCAGCTGGGCCTGCACCCTATAGTAAGCTTTGCTAGAAGGGAAAAATCTGTCACATCCCCTTATATACCACTGACTTTGTCTCCTTGGTCACTTTTCACTTGCCACCCAAGTGCAAAAGAGTTCAGGAAGCTGAGCATTGGAAGCAGGGCACTTTGTCACCCCACACAAAATTGGGGTTTGGTTAGCAAAGAAGAAAGGGAGAGTGGGCATTGGGTGGACATCTAACTATGGTTGTCACATCATCACTAGAAATATACCCTTCAGATTTATTCTCAGCAATACACACTGATATGTGCAAAGGTGCTCATGACAGCAAAAATCTAGCAATAATCTTAATGACCATCAACTGAGGACTAGTAAAGCTAGTTATTAATTTATAATTTGAAAAATTATGCAACAATTAAAAATGAAGTTTATCTCTGTGGACGGGTGTCCAAAATGCTATTAAGTGAAAAAAGAAAGTTGAACTATTTAGAACTATAAAGAAATATATCTATTTTATATACACACATATTTACACACACATATATAGATATATAAATGATTCCATTAGAGAAAAAGGAGAGCGAGATAGAATGAATTAGATA
Organism: Mirounga leonina; assembly: GCF_011800145.1. Taxonomy (NCBI): domain Eukaryota; kingdom Metazoa; phylum Chordata; class Mammalia; order Carnivora; family Phocidae; genus Mirounga; species Mirounga leonina. The sequence goes on from NW_023270316.1 coordinate 69,750,796, forward strand.
AAGCTAGTATAAGTAGAAAGATGAAAAATCCTGGAATAATACACCACAGTAGATTATAAATGGAATTTCCTCTGGGATGTGGAAATGTGAAGCTGAGTTTGGGCTACAACGGGCTTTTACATCCTTTGGTACTAAATGAAAAATTTTAATAAACCTTTATTTCAAAGTGAATAATAAGGCATTAATATCAGGACACAAGAAAAAAGATAATTCAAAGTATTTTAATAAGGAAATGTATCAATTGTGTAACTGAAGACAAAGGACAAAGCTTCCAGTCTGGCCTGATGGCCAGCTCTGGCTGTATTTCTCCGTGATTCTGTCATTCTTGTGTTGGTTTTGTTCTTAAGTTGACTTCTCTCATGTGAGAGCATAGCTGCAGCAGTTCTAGAGTTTACACCAATATGCCATAGCATCTAGAAAGAAAGGAGAGAGTCATCTGGTGGCTCTCTCTTTTAAAATCAGTGTAACATCTTTTACAGAAGCCTTTGGCATATCTGCCCTCATATATCAATGATGTAATTTTGGAGTGGCCCCTGTGGCCTGGGGAATGTCATGTTTTATTGGGTTTAGACCTGGCTCCCTGAGTCCTAAGTTCCACCAGTGGTATTTAGTTTTGATTGCTCTATGAGTTTGCAAGGACTGCTCTAACAAAGTACAACAAACTGGGTGGCATACACAACAGAAATTTATTGTCTCATGATTCTAGAGGCTAGATGTCCAAGATCAAGGTGTCAGCAATGGGGTAGGTTCCTTCTGGGGGAATCTGTTCTGGGTCTCCCCCACCAGCTTCTGGTGGTTTCTGGCAATCTTTGATGTTCCTTGGCTTCTGCCTGACCACCCTAATCTCTGTTTTCATCTTTACATGGCATTCTTTCTATATATGTGTCATAGTCCAAATTTCCCCTTTATATAAGTCATATTGGATAAGAGGCCACCATATTCTAATATTCCAATAATTTTAATTAATTACATCTGCAATGACCCTATTTCCAAATAAGGTAACATTATGAGGTACTAATAGTTAAGACTTCAACAAATAAACTTTTTGCAGACACAGTTCAACTCATAATAGATGCCCACTAGAATCATCTGAGAAACTTTAAAAATTAATGCCTGGCCTGAGCCCAACTCCAGACCAATTAAGTCAGAATTTCTGTACAAGGGGCCCAGGCAATAGGCATTTTTTAAAAGTCTCCCAATATGAATCTAATATGCAGTGAGGGTTGAGAAATGTTGCCTTAGGGAGCTGAGCCCCAGAGCTAGGGCAGTGGAGTTGGATTTTCCTAAAGCACATGGCCTGCATGGGGAAGAAGTGGAAACTGCGATATAAAACAGAAAGCAATGCTGGGGAGGCCATCCTCAATGTCCACCACATTATGGCAAACTCCAGCCTGGATCAGATAGACATTTGGCTTGTGGGGTAGGTCACACTTTAGGTATTGCTGATAGGCAGGCAAGCAGTCCAAGTATGGTATGTGTTTATTCCCAACGGACACCTCACCAGAGAATGGGAAGAATATCAGGAATAGAAGAGAAGACCTGTGGAGAAGAGCCTGGATGGAACTAATATGAATTATAGGGCAAAGAATCAGGGACCTATCTATATGGCATGGATGAGTGGGGATTAATGATGCACTGTGATCATAGACTTCAAAGACATCCCAGGTTCATCTCTTACACAGTAAAACAACAGGTCTGTAGGCAATGAGATTGAGGCTTCTGGTATGTAGATAGTCCCTCACTTACAATGGTTTGACTTACAGTATTTAAGCTTCACGGTAGTGCAGAAACAATATGCATTCAGTAAAAACCATACTTTTAATCTTTAATTTTGATCTTTTCCCAGGATACTGATATGTGGTACTATACTCTCTCAGGATCCTGGGAGGGGGTAACCTTAGCAAACAGCCCGTGATCACGAGGGTCAACAACCAACACTGACAACCATTCTATACCCAGACAGCCACTGTGATTTTCACTTTCAGTACAGTATCCAATAAATTACATTACCTGTTCAGTACTTCATTATAAAATAAGTTTTGTGTTAGATGATTTTGCCCACTGTAAGCTAAAGTGAGTGTTCTGAACATGTTTAATATAGGCTGGGCTAAGCTAGGTTAGATGTATTAAACGAATTTTTGGCTTATGATATTTTCAATTTACGATGGGTTTACTGGGATGTGACCCCATTGTAAGTTGAGGAAAAGCCATACTGAATTACTTGGGATTGACCTTAGAGTTGGCTACATAGGTGAGTTACTGGGCAAAACTAGGAGAAGATGGGAAACAGGGAATGGGGTCTTTGGCTTCAGACCTCTCACAACCTGGCTGTGATATAACATCAGATGTGTTCTCAGTGACTCAGACTCCAGCCTTGGCATTGGGCCTTTGTAATGAGTGTGATGCAGCACTAGCCTTATGGATGTAGAATACAGACCCAGAATGAGGAGTGATGGTATGAGCATCAGAAAACGTGTAATATGTTCTATGGAGGATTCAGGAATTCTTGGAGTTGAGTCCAAATTGAAAAACTGTAGAGGTCACTTTTTTCAGGTCAGTAAATTACTATCTGTCCCTAGCACTTAAAAAAAGGAAAAAGGGGAAAAAGTCAACGTCACCTCTTCTGGGTCTTTGCCCTGGATCATTTCCCCTTTATGCTCAAACCACAGTTCTTGCTTTTATCATCATGGTGGCATTTCTACTCAGCCCTTTCAATTTTAGTCGATCATTCAAGCTGTTCTCTTGAGCTTATTGGTCTCAGCCTCTACTTAGCTCTCAGCTCTGCATCATGCCCTGGCTCTGGCTCCCCAGTCCTATTAAAATCTATAGATGTAGTGTGTCAGTTTTTCTCCTCATACTTCCACCTGAGTAAGGATAGATTTTTTAGATACTGAGTTCAGTTGACAAAGTTTAATTCACCCTGAAGAAATTCGCCACTTTTTCAAAACCACTCTCTTAGGTTGATAAGCTAACCAAAAGAAAGGGGCAAGGGAGGAAAGTTAATTAGTGTTTATTAAGGGCCAGATACTTTATATAATTTCTAAACTCACAACAATCCTGTGGAGAAGGTACCATTATCTGCATTTCAGTAACTGAAGAAACTGAGGCCTGGAAAAGACAAGTAATGCCCCAGATCACCTAGTTAATAAATTATAGAGCTGGAATTCAAATTAGAAGATAACTCCAAAGCCTGCTTTCTTTTCCCTTTTGTTTTATTCTGTTTTATTTTGACTGGTGAGGCAGTCTGGAAGCCAAAAGGTAGGAATCAGATCAGGTGGCTGCAACTTGTAATGGTCCTTTAGAGCAAGAATATAAATTTCCAAGAAGATAAGGTGAAAAATAAACGAGGCCTTGGGGTAATCTAGCATTCAGCCATTATTTCTTCAAATATACTTTCTTCCCTTTTCTCTCTTTCCTCCTCTTCTGGAACTCCCATTATGCATATGTTGGTATGGTTTATAATGTCCCACAGGTCTCTGAGGCTCTGTTTATTTTTCTCCATTCTTTCTTCATTCCATTCCTCAGACTGGATAATTTCAAGTTCTATGATTATTTTCTTCTATTTCAATGTACTGTTGAGCCCCTCTAGTGAATTTTTCACTTCAAACTCCGAAACTTCTATTTGGTTTTATTTTAAAATTTCTATTTATTTATTGATATTTAATAAACATCATTCTCACACTGTCCTTTAGTTCTTTGAGGATGGCTTTCTTTAGGTCTTCAAACATACTTATAATAGCGGATTTAACATTTTTTTCTGGTGATTCTACCACCAGCTTCCCCAGGGGCAGCTTTTATTGGCAGCTTTTTTGTCATTGTTGTTCTCTGTATGTGCATTACTTTCCTGCATTTCTTTGCATGTCTGTAATTTTTTTTTTTTTCAAAAAAATTTTTTTTTTCTTAAGATTTTATTTATTTGCGAGAGAGACAATGAGAGACCGAGAGCATGAGAGGGAGGAGGGTCAGAGGGAGAAGCAGACTCCCTGCTGAGCAGGGAGCCCGATGTGGGACTCGATCCAGGGACTCCAGGATCATGACCTGAGCCGAAGGCAGTCGCTTAACCAACTGAGCCACCCAGGCGCCCCTGCATGTCTGTAATTTTTTGTTGAAAACTGGGCATTGTCAGTAATCTAATATGACAATTTGGGAAATGAGATTTCCTCCTTATAGGGGTTTTTGTTGTTGTTGTTGCTATTTGTTTTTGACCTTCCTGGACTAATTATTTAAAGTCTTTATTCTGTCATATGTGACCACTGAAGTCTCTGCTCAGGTAGCTTGGTGATCAGCTAAGAATTGGTTGGAGATTTCCTTAAATGCTTTAATCCAGTACCTCTATCAGCCTTTGCTGAGAAACTCTTTGTGTGTGTTGGGACAGGTCTTCAGCAGTCCAACAAGCAGCTCACAACTCTGCATTCCCTTCCCTGCTTTCACAAAGCCTTGGAAAAATGGAATGGTTTTCTTTTCTTGAGGCTGCTTTACTCTAAAAAAATCAGGGGAAAACTGCCACAAGTTTTCATCATTGCATATCCCAGTACCTGCACCTAGATGCCCTATTCTCCCTTCTGCTACTGTGAATTAATTGTCCATGTTCCTAGCTATGGTTCCTCCCTCTGCACAAGAGCCAATCTCTTCTTTCCTACTCAGTGTCATCACTTCAGAAATTCTCCTTCTTTCTCTTGCCTCTCCTTCTCTACAGGATCATTCTCATCAGTATACAAAATGCAATTGTTAAAAAGTAAAACTTTCTCTTGACCCCACCTTCCCTCCAGACCACTTCATTTCTCTGATCCCCTTTCAAGCATAACAAGTTTTTAAAATCATCCAAACTCATTCAGTTCTTTTCCCATTCCCTCTTTTTTTTTTTTTTTAAAGATTTTATTTATTTATTTGAGAGACAGAGAGCACGAGAGGGAAGAGAGTCAGAGGGAGAAGCAGACCCCCTGCTGAGCAGGGAGCCCGATGCGGGACTCGATCCCGGGACTCCAGGATCATGACCTGAGCTGAAGGCAGTCGCTCAACCAACTGAGCCACCCAGGCGCCCTTCCCATTCCCTCTTGAACCCACTTCAGTGAGGTTAGATCTCAGACTTCATCACACTTGCCCTCCCAATCACATTTGAAGCAGCTGATTACTCTTTCCTATTTCAACTACTTGTTTCCTGTGTTTCTCCCAGTTTTCCCCTTACTATTATGGCTACTGAGTCTCAGTCTTCTTTACCTACTCCTTCTCATTCCCTCTACCTCTTAAAATTGGGGTGTTCAAGAGTTTGGTCCTTACATCTCTTTTCCCCCCTCTGGCTACATTCAGTCTCAAGATGACCCATCTAGTCCCATGGGTTTAAATACTATTATACGCTGAAGATTCCCAATTCATATCTGCAGCTCTGACCTCTCCCTGAACTTCAAATTCATATATCTAATTGACATCTCCATTTGGGTGTCTAACAAATATCTCAAACTTACCATGTTCAAAATTTATCTTTCCTCCTTCTCCCCTACAATATCTGCTCCTCTGTCAGCCTTTGCCTTTTCAATAAATGTTAACTCCATCCTGCCAATTGTTCAGTCTCTCAGAGTTATCTATGGACTCCCCCCCCCCTTTTTTTTCGCTGCCCATTTCACATCTAATCCATCAGCAAATCTTGTTGGCTCAGCCTTCAGACTATATCTGAAATCTGATTGCTTCCTGTAAGCTCCACTGCTGTCACACTGGTCTTTCCCATTGTTCTCTCACCTGGATAATCACAATAACCTTGTAACTGACCTGCTTGCACCACCTCTGTTCTCTTCCTATCATTTGTTCTTAACCCCAACTCCAGAGTGATCCTGTTAGATCCCAAGTCAGATCATGTCACTGTCCTGCTCAAAACCTCCAGTGCCTTCCCATCTTATGCAAATAAAAGCCAAAATTTTTACAATGGCTTATGAAGCCCTAAGGATTTGATATCCCTTCCTCTCTAACCTCATCTTCTACTGCTTTCCCCCTTATTCTCTCCTTTTCAGACAGGTTGATCTCTTTGTAGTTCTTCCAACATAACAGACGTATCTTAGCATCTGCTAAGATACTTCCTATCCTTCTAAACTGCTTTAATTTTTTCCAAAGCGCTTCTTAACATTTGACCTATAGTATTTTTCTTATGTTACATCCCAAGCACCTAGAACTGTGCCAGGCATGTAATGGGATGCTAAAAAAAAATATTTGTTGAATGAATGTCAGTGGATCACCTGGAAGAAGAATTACTGTGTCCTCTCCCAATGAAGACATTAGGACAGTGGGAAGCCAGAGGGCAGGGAACTACCTTCAGAAGAAACAGCTTCCCATATGATTAAAGTTCCTCCACTTAGGCCTAAAGAACTAAAAGCAAGCATGATCTTAGAAATAGTAATTGCCACATTTTTTAAAGATTTTATTTATTTATTTATTTATTTATTTATTTATTTATTTATTTATATTTGAGAGAACAAGAGAGAGATAGCATGAGCAGGGTGAGGGGCAGAGGGAGAAGCAGACTCCCTGCTGAGCAGGGAGCCTGATGCAGGGCTTGATCCTAGTATTCCAGGGTTGTGACATGAGCTGAAGGCAGACACTTAACTGACTAAGCCACCCAGGCACCTCAGTAATTGCCACATTATTGAAGTGACAAACTATGGAGTGGAATTTACAGAGTCAATTTAGGGTCTTAAATATGTGGATACCAGAGCAATCAGATATAGAATGCAGAATAGTTGTATAAAGATTTTGAGGACACAGTTATAATAATGAAATGTTAGGCATTCATAGAGAAACTTAAAAAACATGAAGCAGAATTTCTGGAAATGAAAAATATGTGTTGATGTCAAAACATAATGAATGAGTTTAATAGATTATATACAGCCAAAGAGAAGGTATATCTGAAAAATTTAAACAACATTTACTTAAGAGAGATATCAAGAAAGAAAGTATGAAAGAGAGGTTGAAAGACAAGGAGGGTTGAATGAAAAGATCTAATGTATGAATGATTGGTGTCTCAGGAAAATAAAAGAGAAAAAAATTGAGAAGAGGAAATATTTTAAACGATGATGGAAAATTTTGCAAAACTTAAAAAAAAAAACGGAAGACACAGGAAGTACAGTGTATCTCAAGCAGGACACTAAAAAAGAAGTTTATTCCTAGAAGCATGCAGAGGAACTACATACCAAAGGTACAGGAAGATCTTGCAAATGTCCACAGAGAAAGACAGACTATGGTAAATGAGGGCAGACTTCTCCACAGCAGAAATGGAATTTAAAATCCAATGGAATAATAATTATAAAATGTGGAGAGGAAATAATTCAGCCTAGAATTCAGCATTCCACAACATTGTTATTCAGGGATAAAATTTATAAATTTAGAAAATGGGAGAGCCTACTCCCAAGAGACTTCTGTCAAAAGAACTTTTAATTATTGACTTCAAAAAGAAGGAAAATTATTCTAGAAGGACATTTGGGAATGCAAGACAGAATGGTAGATAATAAATTGATAAATATGTAGGAAAATTCTGGGGTATCTGGGTGGCTTGGTTGAGCATCTGACTCTTGATTTCAGCTCAAGTCATGATCTTGGGGTCCTAGGGCAAGCCCCACAGCATGCTCCATGCTCAGCAGGGAGTCTGCTTGAGGATTCTCTTCCTCTCTCTCTGCCCCCTGACTTGTGCTTGCTTGCTCTCTTTCTCTCTAACATAAATCAATCTTTAAAAAAATCTGTAGGAAAATTCTAACACATACTGTCTATATAAATTTACCAACTCAGCATTCCAATGTCTGCCTACATTGTGTCACCCCCAGAACCTCCACCCTCCACTCAGCACCCCACTTGCCATTCAACATGCCTCTCAGAGTCTCACTTAGCCCATACTCTGCTGAGTATTAGTCTAGATCTCAAGGAGGTTTCAATGCAGTTTTCTGAAGTTCTTTATTTTTGAAGTGGTCTTCCCTGCAAATTCCATCTACCTTAGTAGCTCTGAGTTTCCATCTCTGTCTTCTACTATACACTGCTTTCTGTGTGGACACTGCTTCTCTGTGCTACAGTTTGAAAAGTGCCCCAGACAGAAAACCAGCATGAATGGTGAGCATTGTGTGTTTCTTTTTCTCAAAATTTATAACTTTGTGCTGCCTATCATCCATAGCCTGAAAATAGTTACTTCATATATTTTGTACAGGTTTATAGTTCTTTACATCAGAAAGATAAGTTACTTGTTACTCCCTCATGGTTGGGACTAAATCATTAATCATTAATTTTTTAGGCTATGGCCTTCTTTTATGGCTAAAAAGGACAAATTATAGCATGTAAGGCTATCAGTTTTCTTCAAGGCTCTTTTTTTATTGCATTCCCACAAGTTTTATGTAATGCTTTCAATGTAATTCAGTTCTAAGGTTTTGTTTTCATCATCATTTGGTTTCTTTTCTGAAACATGACTTACATAGAATTGTATTTTTTTTAAACTAAAGACATGTACACAAATCTTTATATCCACTCTAAAGCCAAAAACAGGAAACAACCTAAAGGATCATCAACAGAATGGTCAAATTGTTTATTATACAATGGAATTCTACTTAGCAATAAAAACCACTAAATTCTAAACTTGTAACAACATAGACGAGACTCAAAAACATGCTGTGAGGAAGATGCCAGACATTAAGGAGAACATGTATATGATCCCATTTAGTAGGAAAGTCTAGAGAAGTCAAAACTAACTTATGGCATTAGAAATCAAAATAGTGGTTACCTCAGGATGGGGGTTGGGGATTGCAGGGATTGACTGGGAAGGAACAGTTTGGTGGGTATAAAACTCAGTGAAAAACTTAGAAATGAGAGAAAATAACTTCAAAATTTTTCTTTCATGCAACTCAATTTTTAATCCCTTAATGCCAGGCATTCCCAATGTTTCCTTCTCTCCTTTCAGTTCCTGCTGTTGCAGGACGTTCCAATGCAGCTTCAAAGCCCTGGGGGCAAGCGACACTCTAGTCATTGGTCAGTGGCTCTCAGACTCTCTTCCTCCTGACTATGGTGTCCCTTTGTTACTTCTGCACCTCCCTGGGCTATCTGGTCCACTTTGCTAGACACGCCATGAAGCATTCCCTCCAGAGCAGAAGCATCTTTCTAGGAAAGTTACTGAGAAGCAGATTTTAGAGCCCCTCTGCTCTGTGGATCCACAGATGTCTCTATCTCTCTCTTAGTTCATGGAGAATCTGTTAAGTTTGGGTTGGGGTCCCCACAGTCACTTCTACTTCTCCAAAATGTTTCTTCTCCTATATGCATGAATCCTCTCCTCCTTTTGGCCATAGACTTTTGGAAGTACAGCCAAGAGAGGACCTGTGTGTCAGGCAATCCTAATTCTCCACCCTACCCCACCACCTGAAGGAAGCCATAAACTCAGAGTCAACTCTTTAGAAAGTAATAGGACAAAGAGAAAATAAAGGGGAAAAAACCCACATGGTAAGGTCTTAATATACAATATCACATTGCTTTCTATTTTCTAACTCTGCTTATGGAAAACTCAGACTCAGTTTAAAATTCCAGTTGAAAGTCCACTCAGATATTCTTTTTCTTGAATAGATACTGGAATGTGCTCATAATCACCTCCCTTTAAAAATGATTCCATGAGGCTTCTTCAGTATTTTTTGCTCATCTTAAGTGTTTTCTTGACTCTGAGACAATCAGTAATGTAACAGGATTCACACTGTTATAAACCACTGGAATCCCAGCTGTCAGAAGCAGGATTCTCAGTTTATATAATCTGCTTGGCACCATGCCATCAGTCTTCATTCTGTTTCTGCAGTCAGCCTGATCTGAAGCACATACAGGTTTACTTCCTGGCCAAGAAAAAAGGCCTACCCACTAGTCAAGGATTTCTGTTTCAATCTGAAAATGGGTAAAAGTTTTTGCTTGGCTAATGGCTAAGATGGATAAAGGACAGATGAAGTTGTTAAAAGGGTCAAGGGAAAATATCCTTTGGCTATAACTGATTCAATCTTCTGTAAAATGTACTGAAATAAAAAGTATGCAATTGCAAGCAGCTTTGGTTCAGAATTACTTCTTTCCTTGCCTTACCTAAGGGCTGTCTCTGACCTTTCTCCTGTCCCATGATTCAAATTACTGCTCCATTAAAAAATTAAAAGAACAAAAGAGCACAGTAGCCTTGTAACCCTATCCATTGTCATAAGTGTCCAGTATGTAAGAGCCTTGTTCAAATAAAAGGACAACATGGACAGACTGAATTGTCTTACTTAAGAGCAACCAATTAAAACAGAACAAATGTGGTGAGTTTCGGCTTGTGTTGACTTTTGGGGTTAAGGTTGTGTGTTCAAGTTCCTGAGACTGGTAAGCCTTAGCGCATTTGGTTTTTATTTATCTGTGGACATGCCTATATAGATGTTCTGGGAAAAAGCTCCCAATTTCCCTGTGTTATGCTCTGTACCCAGTTTCTCCAATCCTTATACTATGGGTCACTGAGGTAACCCATGAGCCCAGCACTGTCTCATGTTGCTGAGAATCCCCTAGCCTGTACTCCACATACCAGAGGTAAAGGAAATTGTTCTAGATCAAAACTGTCTCCTCTACCTCTCTTGAGAGGTATATTTTTGAGACATGTTTGTTAACAAAGAAGCAGACAAGTGAGATGATTTGGATCTTTTGACACATTCATGGATCTCAGAGTAACAAAAGGATTAATTACTCTCCAAGACACCTATTTCTGAAGTTATAATTTTGCTTGTAAAGTTAATATTTTGCTTGCCCAATCTTTGGTAACAACTTAGCATCAATATGCTTATTGGATATCAATAATCAGGTAAGTAATTACCTGTTTAACTAATGACTAAAAACACTAATTTACTAATCTAAGCCATTTTTGGAGGCAGTGTTACTTTATAAGCTGATTTCTAAGTTAAACTTTAGAATTTACATAGAATAGAAAATAGTGTTTCTGATCTGGCAATAATTAATTTTGTGATTTATAATTTATATAATTTTACATAGGCTTTATTCATTAATTGAATTAGAATAAATGGGGTAAGTGATTTGAAGAATCAGAGAAAGTGCTGTATACCACCTTATATTTTCCTAACACTTTCCCTAACACTTTAGTCTAGATTGGCAATCGTCTATGTACCAAGATTCAGCAGCTGACAGTTTGGCCAGATGTTTTGCTGCTGCACAATGAGGGTCACTGCTTTCCAACATGGAATGCTTGGGTTCTCACCCACCACTTCTCTATCTCCTTCATTCAGTCATTTTCCATGTTTTATGGCTTGTAACCAGTAACCACCTTGCAGTACCTTGCTTCCAAGAATCATACACTATTAGCGATGGATATGAATATGAACATGTGGATCTGAAAGTAAAAGAATACGTTGTGTGTGTGTGTATACATATATACATATATGTATATATTTATACCTATATATGACAGGTCTGGGGGTGGGTGGTTGTTGACTTGTGCAGCTGTTGAGTGACACCATCAGAGCCTCAAGCTCTTTTCACCTTATTTTCATCACTCTCAGTGTGGGAGCTTCTGACCGCGGGCTTGTTTACCTCAGTGATATTTAAATACGTGCTCCAGCTCCAGCAAGGCAGAGAGGGGATATAGGAGGAAAACAATGCCTGCTGGCTGTTTTCACTGTAAACAGAATGCAGATGCCATCCCGGAAATACCAGCAGACTTCTGCACAGATTTCCTTGCTTTGAACTATGTCATGATAACCTTTGGCTACAAAGGACACTGGGAAAGTGGAAAATAGAATTGTCACACCGGCCTCAGAGTAATCATTATCCGTCATCTAGTGATGGACGTGTAATCTCCCTGAACAAAGCAGTTATTTTGGCAGGGAAGAGCAGAGGATGGATATTGAGAAGGCAATTGCCACCACAGTTTGTAGCTGCTCCAATTTCCTTGAAAAAAGGGGAGGCAAATTCTTTAATTCAGTGTTTGATGTATCTGCTCCTGATTTAGCCCCACTGGGCAATGAGAAGCATTTTGGAGGAAAAGAGGGTTAGTGAACTCAGTATTCTCTATCTCTGTATCTGGAAATGAAGCCTGCAAACCGGGGGTACAGAATTAGATTAGAAGGAAGACAGTTCAGGCTGCTCAAGTTATTTGCAGTGTATTAGTGAGGCAAAAAATTGATAAGGGTATTAATAAGTAAATTTCAATAGTGTTATGAGCTATGACAAAAATAAAGCAGACTAAAAGAGTAGAGCTTACCTGGAAGGGAAGTGGGAAACAATGCTGAAACTGAGTATTTCAGATAGGACAGACAGGGAAGCCTTCCCTGGGAGGTGACTATTGACTTAACACATGAGTTATGAGAAGGTGCCAGTCATGCAAGATCGGGGCAGGGGGGGTGGGGTGAGCATTCCAGGCGGAGATGATAAGTGCAAAAGTCTTAAGTTGAGAATGAGCTTGGCTTGTTTGCTTGGAGTAGAAGGAGCAAAGAGGAGAGAGTGGTAATGTGTATGGGAGGGGGATGGTAAAAGAATAGGGAAGAGCCACATAATATAGGGCCTATAAGCATGGTAAGGAATTTGAAATTTAAGTGTAGTGAGAAACAAAATAGTGACATAACTCATATTAGCAGTATATGAGGGGCATTAAAGCATTCTTGGAATAAATCAGAAATATGGTACTGGTATGATAACTCAGATGTCCTGATGTAACTAGCCAAATGTGAATTTGTTTTACTGTTACTCAAAGAAAAAACACTATAAAGAAGAAAAAAAATAAAACATTCCTCATAGCCGCTACCTCCAAAAATATAAATGTTCAACAAATATTTCTAAAATACTTATTAAAAGGATTGATAGGTTTTTAGTTTGGGACATCCATGTGTCTTCATGCAGTGACTTCCTTTAGGTGATCTCTCAAGAAGCGCTACTTTGAAAATAAGTGGATGGGTAGACTTCTGGTTTCCAAGAACTTGGAAATTTTCACTTGAGTTTTTATGACACACACATACAGCACACCCACCACACACACACACCAACTACACACACAGCTAAAGAAACTGAAAATCACAAACTCTTCTTAGACCCACTAGAGAATTGAGGTTACAGGGCCAACCATTACTCTCAAAATTGGAGGGACAGACAGGCTGATACAGAGAATCACAACTTAACTAGAAGCCTAGGAGCAGAAACCGTCACTGGAGCTGGTACTGAGATAGGAAAATTTAACCTTTGATTGATAAATTGCTGGAGGCTCAGAGTAGAAAGATTGAGAGTTTAAAACTCCAGGGGCCCAGACATAGGAAAGTCCACACAGTTGTGAATTTTACCTCCAGGAGGCCTACCATATTCTCACAATAAAGATTATAGAAAAATCTCCTCTTACTTTTGGTAGGGTGAAGGGAAAAATAGCTACTTTGAAATATACACAGAGCATTAAAGGCCTGTTCTCAAGGGAATCTCTTTTATCAGAGCCTAACTAACTTGGGGAAAGGGAAAAATATCCAACTGTAGCCCACCGTAGCCTTCTATGTAGGAGAAGGGAAATACCCAACTCTTATATCCTCCAGTGTTATCTCACCCAAGGAAGTGTGGTTAGTGAGAAGCACATATAAAGGCCACCGCTCAGGGGCACAGCCTCACTAAAAAACTGAAATCTAATTGTTAAGAGTATAGAACTAACCCCCTTCACATATACACATACACCTTAATTAACACATCAGTAGGCTCCTGTGTAATAACAGGAGATTACAATGGAGAGGACCACATGCCTCATATTTAAGAAGAAATCTCTAGGGGAACTAAAAGACAACAGGGAAGATGAAAACAAGTGCACCAGAGGGAAATTCAGCTTCTGACACCTGTAGCGACAGTAAACGCAGCCTAACTCCTACCTAAACATAAAACCTCACACTAAAGGCTCATTTACCTCAATTCTTTATACCCAGTATCATGTTCAGCTTGTCAGTAAAAAGTTTCAAGGCATCCTAAAAGACAAAACAAACAAACAAAAAATCCCACAACTTGAAGAGACATAGCAAGCCCCAGAACCATACTTAGATATACTAGAGATGTTGGAAGTATTGAATCAAGAATTTAAAACTACGATAAATACACTAAGGACTCTAGTGGAAAAAGTAGACAACATGCAAGAACAAACGGGTGATATAAGCAGAGAGATGTAGAACTCTAAGAATGAATCAAAAGCAACTGCTAGAAATAAAAAAACACTGTACTGAAAATGAAGAATGCCTTTGATGGTCCCATTAGTAGAATGGACATGGCCAAGGAAGGAATTAGTGAGCTTGAAGAAATGTCAGTCAAACTTCTAAACTAAAATGCAAAGGGGAAAAAGAATGAAAAGGATGAAACAGACTATTCAAAAACTGTGGAACAATTACAAAATTTTAGCACATATATATGTTATATATGTGTGTGTATGTATATGTGTAAATGTGTATGTATATATATAGAAATACCAGAAGGAAAGGAAAGAAAAAAAGAACAGAGGAAATGTTTGAAGTAATAATGGCTGAGAATTTTCCAAAATCAATGACACGCCTGAAACTAGACTTGGGAATCTCAGAGAACACCAGACAGGACCAAATGTTCTATACATAGGCATGTCGTATTCAAACTACAGAAAACCAAACACAAAGAGAAAATCTTGAAAGAAGCCATAGGAAAAAACACCTTACCTGTAGAGGAGCAAGGATAAGAATTACATTAGACTGAGTCTTCAGAAAGCGTGCAAGCAAGAAGAAAATGGAGTGTAATATTTAAAGAAGTGAAAGAAAAAATCCACCAACCTAGAATTTTGAATCCTGTGAAATTATCCTTCAAAAGTGAAGGAGAAATAAAGACTTTCTCAGACAGACAAAAATTCAAATAATTTATTGCCAGTAAACCTTGCTAGAAATGTTAAGAACAGTTCAGAAAGAAGGATAGGAACTTGGATATACATAAAGAAAGGAATAGCATTAGAGAAGGTATAAATGACAGTAAAATAAAATTTTAGTTTTACTGTTCTAAGTTGATCTAGGAGAGGAGAGAAAATGGAAGCATATAAAATGTCTAATTAAAATGAGAGAAGGCAGAAAAAGTAGAATACAAAAACAAATTAAAAAACAATGACAATGACTAGAAAACCATAACAAATACAAAGATATAACTCTGACTATATGAATAATCACTGTTTTTTTTCTGAGTCCTCATGCTTTATTGATTGTTAGATACAATTCTACAAGGCAGCCCCACCCTGTTCCTGAGCCCCTTCTAAGAGGTTATAAGACATTGTAAGTGTTCCATGTTTACCAGTTAATAGAAGGCAGGACAGATGGATTTTTACAAATCCCTTTTTCTCCCATCTAAGGAAATACCCCTGGGTCTTCTGCCTGCCTGTTCCTCTACACTTTATTCCCCTCTGTCCTGATAACCCTACTGCCTGAGAAGCTTGTCTGGGACACCTCTCCATGGCAAAGTACACAAACCTCCACATTCCTTTTAATTTTGCATAGTGTTAAGTCTACAGAGGAATGAATAATCACTTTAAACACCAACAGTTGAACTTAATAAATGGAGTGATAGTGCACATTCATGGATTAGAAGACTTAATATTGTTATGATGTTGATTCCTCCTAATTTGATTTATAGATCCAGTGCAATCCCAATCAGAGTTCCAGCAAGTTATTTTGTGGATATCAACAAACTGATTCTAAAGTTTGTATGGAGAAGCAAAAGACCTATAATAGTCAATCCCAAATGCTGGCAATGATGTAAAGCAACAGGAACTCTCATTCATTGCTGGTAAGAATATGAAATGGTATAGTCAGTTTGGAAGACAGTTTGGCAGCTTCTTACAAAACCAAATATACACTTAGCATATGATCCAGCAGTCACACTCCTTGATATTTACCCAAAAGAGATAAAAACTTATGTCCACATAAAAACCTACACACAGATATTTATAGCAGCTTTATTCATAATTGCCAAAACTTGGAAGCAATCAAAATGTTAGTAGTGTGTGAATGGATAAACTGTGGTACATCCAGACAATGGAATATTACTTGGCAATAAAAAGAAATGGGTTAACAAGACATGAAAAGATACGGAGGAATCTTTTTTTTTTTTAAAGATTTATTTATTTGGGAGAGAGAGAGAGATCATGTGCGAGTGGGAGGAGGGGTAGAGGGAGAGAGAGAATCTCTAGCCAACTCCATGCTGAGCAGGGAGCCCAACAAGGGACTTGATCCCATGATCCTGAGATCATGACCTGAGCTGAAACCAAGAGTCAGATGCTCAACTGTCTGAGCCACCCAGGTGCCCTAAGATATGGAAGAATTTTAAATGCATATTGCTAAGTAAAAGAATCCAGTTGTAAAGGCTACATTCTGTATGATTCCAGCTGTATGATGTTCTGAAAATACAAAACCATAGAGTCAGTAAAAAGATCAGTGGTTGCCATGGGTTTGGTGGGGGGACAGGGAAAAAGGATGAATAAGTGAAATAGAAGGGATTTTTAGGACAATGAAACTATTCTGTGTGACACTCTAATGGCAGATACATATTATACATTTGTCCAAACTCATAGACCATGCATCACAAAGAGTAAATCCCAGTGTAAACTATGGGCCTTAATAATGATATGTCAGTATTGGCTCATCAGTTGTGAGAAGATATATGGGAACTCTGTACTTTCTACTCAGTTCTTTTGTAAACCTAAAACTGCTCTAAAAATAAAGTCTATTGATAAAAAAATAAATAAATAAAACCTCCAGGCACTCCTCTATATGCTTTGCCAACTTATTAGCAGAAGCATGAGATTCTAGATTTTTCTCTAGGTCTCTCCTTTGCCCCAGCCTCCTTAGTCTTAAACCATAAAACTCAATTTAGGTTCTTTAGTTGTTGTTGTTTTTTTACATAACTTTTATGGCTTTAATTTCTTATCTTAGTTGTCCTTACCATAATACACAGTATGTTTCAGATAATCATATAGTGGTCATATGTCTCTTTTTAGTCATAACTCTCTGTAAATGGCGTCTTTGGTAACATAATTATAAATACTATTGGCTTAAAGCTTTGACTCTGTTAAATATAGATTCTAGAAGCTGTAGCTAAATAATATGAAAACAAAAATTTAAGTCTCCTTTTTGAAAAAAGCATATAATCAGAGATGAGTATCACTCACTATAGATCCAGTGCAATCCCAATCAAAGTTCCAGCAAGTTATTTTGTGGATATCAACAAACTGATTCTAAAGTTTATATGGAGAAGAAAAGACCCTAGAATAGCCAACCCCAAATGCTGGCAATGCAAAGAGAATCAGATTTTAGTATTAGCAACTAAGGAGAAATCTCTTTAATTTTGAAAGTACTCTGCTTTGGGGGTGCTGTTTTAAATCCTTCTGTGTGCTGATTAGACAGCTGAACTTAAAACCTAGTAAACTCAACAAAGAGTTCTGGTGAATCAGCTGAAGAAATAGTCTCCAAAGAATTTGTGCTGTATCCTGTCTGAAGTGCCCACTTTCCTTCCATTCAGTGAAAAGAGATAAAGACCCATGATGTCATGAAGCTGTATGACAAGATGTTGTCTGAAAGTGTAAACCTTTATGTTTGTGTGGACAACATTGGAAAAAAAGGTTAGGTAATTGCAAAAGGTGAAAAAACATGGAAGAGATATAGTTCATTAAGTGTATTTATTACTAACCACACCAAACATAACTGATCTCAGGATAAACTTGCTATGTTTGTAAAGTATTTTCAGTCAGTAATTCGGCTCTTTTGTTCCACATCCTCCATAAAAAAGCTCAGTCTAATCTCTGAGATTTGAAATAGCAGCTTCTCTGTTTTCTCACTGCGGCTGCTGATTAGGATTGCATAAACTGAAGATGTTTCTGATGGTTTGAAAATCTGAAACATCACTCAGAACATTGTTCATTCTTTGGCACTATCACTAGCCATTTAACAAGCACAGGAAGAGAATAAGAGGTTTTGGTAGTGATGATAATATGGACAGGTGTGAAAGTACAAGAGAGGGAAATGTAGAATGGAAGATCTGAGGTCCTAAATCCTACTGCTTCCTCCCCACAAATGGGCCCCTATTCCAAGGTCCATATTTCTTCCACTAACAGTCATTCTCATCAGACACATATGGGACTTTGATGTCATCCTCAAACCTTTTTTTCCCTATCAACTGAGGCCAAAGGAGAGCTGTCCCATGAGCAGAATTGCCTGGAAAGGACTTGAGCTGCCCATAATAAAAGCTGGACTAAACTAAATAAAAGGTAGAATAAAATATGGTATAAGATTCTGTAAGAACAGTAAGACCTACTACCTCCCAGCACACCTAGTAGGCTCTGTCATTGGCTTTTTCATTGTCTATTCACTCTGGTTTACCTCAGTCTGCCTTATTGGTCACTTAAAATTTGCTTCTCACCAGGACTTCACATTGAGAGACTTAAATCAACTAGTCAGAAGCTGCCTTTGTGAAGCTCCATTCCTACTAGCATCTCTTGCCTCAATACCTACTGTCTCAGTGCCTGCTAGCTTGCTTATAACTGGGCAACTCCCACTTCCAGTCAATCGACAAGCCATTATCTTGCTGGGACTCAATAAACATTATTCTTTGGCCATCATCCCTTTTCTCTTTGTGTCTATAATTCCTTTTCATTTTTCTAGTCCAATTTCTTATCACCTTGTGCCTAGACAGATCTCTCTTAACTATTCTTCCTATACTTTAAGCTTTTCACTATGCAATCTATCTAAAATAATACAGCTATTCACCTTTTTTGACTCATCATCCCATTTACCCTCACCCCCTCTGAATCTTTCCATGACTTCCTATTAATTGCCAGAGATATCCAACTGTTCTGCAGGGAATCTGGTTCCTACAGTCTGACTCATGACTCCTTCTGTTCTAGCATAATTTCCTTCATACGTGGACATGAACCCTCTGTTCCATCAAAACCGACCATTCAGTTTTTTTAACCATTCAGTGGAAATGACTTATCCCCACCATCCCCAGTCTACTCACTTGGCCAGAATAAATGAGAATCAAGAACTGTGAAGGGTCTGATACATTTCCCTACTTGTAATGTAATATGTTAGTTTGCTATAATTTCCTGGATGCTGGTAGAAGACACAAGACTCCTGGGTCAGAGACAAAGAACTTTGTTAGTCACAGTAGTCACAGTAACCAGAGTATAAGTACCAGTTTTAGAAAAGCAAGTCGTACAGGGCAACACATAGAGGCCAGGTTAGATCAGCAGTCAAGGTAGGTTGTATTATAAGAGAGGAACCCTTTAAAAAAAAGAGGAACCCTGAGTTTAAGGAACCCAAACCTTTTATAATGGAGAGTAATTATGCTAGCTGTTATTTCTGAGGGAGACACTGTCACTACCTTTCAAGGGACTTCTCACTGTGAACATCCTTGAAAAGACAGTTCAGAACAAAATTGGGGGATGTCTCTGCTCACAAGATGTGCAGAAACACAAGAGATCCATGGCTAGATGTATCTTTGTGAAGTACCTACTTCTTGAAAAAGGAGGAAGCTTGATTTGTTGGTGAAGTACACAAAGAAGGTTATAAGGGGCTCTTGAGTCAGACACCACCAACCCATTTAAAGCATTTAGCCTAATGCCTGGCCAACCATTAAGTGTCCAATATACATTAACTATTATTATTTTGGTTGCTGTTGTTAAGTAACAGCAATAACTGATGATTTCCTAATTTCCTACCCTTGGTTCCAGAGCAGAAGGTCCTCCCAGTCAGCATTTGTCTCAGAATACACATGGTTGGTGATTATTATGGATTGCATTGTGAACCCCCAAAATACATATGTGAAAGTTCTAATCCTCAGTCCTTCAGAATGTAGCTGTATTTGAACATAGGCTCTTTGAGAAGATAATTAAGTTAAAATGAGACATTTAGAGTGGGTCTTTATCCAGTATGTCTGGTGTCCTTACATATTTTAGGACACAGACACACAGGGAAAACCATGTAAAGACATTGGAAGAAGAAGGCCATCCATCTACAAGCCAAGGAGAGCAGCTTAGGAAAAACAACACTGCCAACACCTTGATCTTGGACTTCTAGTCTCCATAACTATGAGAAAATAAATTTCTGTTGTTTAAGCTACCTAGTCTGTGGTACTTTGTTATGGCAGCTTTAGCAGATTAATACAGTGATGAACAAAATATAAATGAACCCCTTGAGATCTGGCTTTGGCTGATTCTGTGCCTTGACCAAATAGTTGTTCCAGGGAAAGCCAGTGTTGAACATTATCTTAACAACTAAAGATATGCACTGTCTAGCCCTACCCTTGCCTGGGACTCTGTGTTTCCAGTGTTCCTACCCACCCCTCCATGTACCCACCATTCCTGACAGCAAAAGCAGGGCCATTTCCCTTAAGATATTACAACAGAGTTAGGGACTTACCTGACTATTTCAGTTGCTCAGGGAGAAAAATTCTGGTAGCTCTAAGAACTAAATTACCCTTGCAAATAATTTAGTAATAACAAGTACAAGGTTGTTACCTACAGTTCAAAAGCAAATTTGATACTCATTTTTCTCTTCTTTCCCAAGGCTAGGTAATTAAAAACTATAATTACCTGTGGGGGGAAAAAAAAGCAAACTACAGTTTTCAAGAGGATTCAGATGTATTATCATTTGTGCCATTTTTAATCACATGGCCTGTATAGTTCAGAATGCCCCCAAATTCCTCTCTTTTTATCCAAGTTCTCCCCTTCCATCAAGGACTTGTCCTTAGAGTACTTTTCTACCTGAATTTTTATCATTATTGTGAGTTAATATATTACGTGAGTTAATATAGCACACACAATGAATCATGGAACACTACATCAAAAACTAGTGATGTACTGTATGATGACTAACATAATAAAATAAAATAAAATTTAAAAAAATATAGCACACACTCTCTTGCAAATTATTTTGTGGAAGGCGTCTCTCAAAGATTTTCAATTTTAGAGCAATAGATTGCAGACCTCATTTTATAGTTTTTGAATTAATGGACTTAATTTTTTTTAGAGCAGTTTTAGGTTTATAGGAATATTTAGCAGAAAAGTCAGAGAACTGCCATGTACCCTTCCTCCATTACCACTTTTTCCTATTGTTAACTTTCATTAGTGTTGTCCATTTGTTACAATTGATGAGCCCATATTGAGACATTATTATTAATGAAGGCCAGTAGTTTATATTAAGGCTTATCCTTTGTGCAGTTCTATAGATTTTGATAAATGTATAATGGCATGTATCTACCTTTGCAGTTTCGTTGCCCTAAAAATCCGCTGTGTTCCACCTAGTTGTCCCTTCCTCCCTTCTTCTTAATCCCTGGAAACCAATGATATTTTTACTGTTACCACAGTTTTGCCTTTTCCAGAAAGTCACGTAGTCAGAATCATATAGTACATAGCCTTTTCAGACTGGCTTCTGCCACTTAGCAATATGCACTTAAGTTTCCTCTAAGTCTTCTTGTCACTTGATAGTTTGGCCTCATTATAGTTTTAGCACAGGATTCTGCTCATGGCAAGTCCTCGATAAATATGGTTTGAGTTGTTGGTGTTTCCCATTGAACAAAACTTCATGGAGGAAGCAGCATTTGAGCTGATCTTTGAAAGATGAGCAGGATTTCTGTATGTGAAGGAAAATGCATTTCTGTATGTGAAGGAAGCTGGAATGCTGGGGAGAACATTAGCAAAAACACAGAAGTAATGTCCCTGATTCTCTGAGGCTCATGCCCTTTACCTATATTTCCCTCGCCTCCTCTCATTGCTATCATGTCATTTGTTCACTGAGCACCTGGCTTGAATTCTTTCTCTCTACCTCATGATTTTTTCCTTTTCCTGGATATTTTCAGCTTCCATGTGTTGATCCAAGCAATATCCTGTTGACATTTTAAAATTCTCATTTAACACATGAGTAAAATAAGTCTCAGAACAGTTGAGTAAGATATCTGAGATCTCCATAAGTGGCAGAATTGGTACCTAAACCTAGATCTTTCTGTCCCTAAACACCACAGTGACATTTTATGTCCCTAAGGGTTATGTCAACCCAGAGCTAGTGAAAATTCACTTTTGGTCCCAGTCAGTGCCTTGAATCAGCAACCAGTATATGATGCTGTTTCTCCCATGGCCACAATAGATAGGTTCTGGATCTAAGCAATGGAACTGGACATGGCCACTCTTACTATCATACCTCATAGCACACTCTGAATTTTTGCTTTCTATTTCTGCAACCAGGCAAGGAATGTTTCTACCAGGGAAAACAACAATGATAGCAGTGAATTGGAATTAGGACTGTCACTTGGCTACTTGCCTTCTCCTGCTCTTGAACCAATACACAGTTGGGAAGTTGCTTTACTGGCTCTGGTAAATGATCTCACTTTTCAAGGGGAATCAGGTTGCTGCTACAAAATTGTAAAGGGAAGACCAAGGCTGATATCTAGGTGGTTTTTGTATCATAGGGAGGCTGACTCCTATAGGCAGTCTGGGAAGCATGGGGTGAGGCGGTAGTTTGGAGGGTTTGAAGAAGGGAGAGTCAGGTCTTTTTTCCCCTCCCATCTGTCTCTAGTGGTAGTGACATCACCCTGTGGCTCTAGTTCTTGCTGACAGGCCCGCCACATTTCCAGCTTCTGCCAGTGACCCTGAACTCTGGACTCTGCTCATGCCACTGCCTCACTTTGTCTTTCCAGCCAAGAGGTGGTAGTGGCTTCCTGCTATTGCTAATCCCTAGATGGTATCATTGTCCTGTGGTTTGGCTTTTTAGCTCTTCCATGATTTATGCACCAAATTCCCTGTGTTAAATTTTCTTTTTTTAGATATCCAAGGTAGTTTCTCTTTTTCCTGGTTTCATCTTTTCACTTTTACAGACTCTTACTACTCTATATGTAAACTCTCTAGAAAAGATCACTGTCTCTAATGAATGTGATTAGTATCTAAATGCTGACGATTCCCAGATACATGTCTTCTATTCTGATGTCACGTCTGAGAGTTGGTACCCTATATGCAAATGCCACTGAGAAGTTGTAACATTAAGTATAGGCTAGTTTATAATGAGGAAACAAGTGATCTTAATAGATTACAATTATTTTAAAAAATGGTTTATTTTTTGTTCACACTACATATTCATCTTGAGGAAGCTGTGGTTCTATATTGTTTTCCTTCTGGGATCCAGATTTGATGGCAAAACATCTGGGTCTTAAGCTTTATGCCTAAAAGGTCCAAATGGCCACTCCTACATCATGAAGCAGGGGAAGGGTCCACAGAGAGGGAAACAAGTATTTGGCACATGGTAACAAGCACTCACGTGCGGCATGGTCAGACAGACCTCCATCATCCCCTACATATGTTCCCCATCTGTGTTTCTATTCATAAAATGTCACCATCTTCCTCAGTTACCTGAGACAGAACCTAGGTATGATCCCTGGTCTCTTCTTCCCTCAGTTTTTCCCAGCACCCTTACCCAATAAATCACCACATTCTACTGAGTCCATTCCTAGTACTTCTCAAACACATTCCTATTCCCACTTTCAAATTCAGATTACCATCATCTTTAAATGGGTGTCCTTGCCCCCAGTCTTGCCTGCCTTCAGTTGGTTCTCTGTAGAGTAGCCAACATGGAACCAAAAAAGATCCACTTTAAATTTTGACTTACCCTGGTATTGAAGCAGTAAATTACAAATGTGTAAGACATAAGGCCTTGGAAAGAAAGGGATTAGGTAATGTGGGAATAAGTACATGAAGAATTGATAATGCTATGCTGAAATTGCTTTCCTAGGAATGATAAGAAAGAAGTTAAGTGACATTTACATTCCTGCTACCAAGAGAGCATAATAAGTCAGAAGTGCTGCTGGAGGCCAGCCAAGTAGGACCAAATTCTCAAGATTATGGATTATACAGTATCTTCTCTTGGTTATTACATTTATGGAACATGACCCAAATGTACTAATATCCCCAAGGGCTATAACTGAGTTCAAGGGTTAATAGTCTAACCATTTATGTTACAACATTTGCTGTACAAGATTATATTTTTTTCACTCAAGCTATAAAAAGAATGATTTCTTCTGTAATTAATTTCAGCCTACTAATGCTGAGTGAATTCTTTGTTGAATTCATTTTTGACTACCTATTCTGTCTCTTTCTACATATGGATATCAGTGTATATATCAGAGATATGTGTAACTAGTGTTATGGATGGTTTTGGCAGTTCTCATCCAAGTTTTATTTCTTCCACATCAGAAAGATGTTTCTAAAGCTTATGACCATGACCATGACCATGATCATGTCATTTATATTTTTTAAATACTCCAATAATTCTTCCTTGCTCTTAGGATAGAGTTGGAATGTCTTAACCTGGTTTAGGAAGCTCTGCATATTCTGTTACTGGTTACTTCTCCAGTATTATCTAGACCAACTGTTTCAGTTCCATAAGGATACTCCACTTTCTTTCCCTCCAGATCTTTGTATACATTGTTCTCTTGCCTCCAATGATTCTTGCTGATCCCTAGCTACCTCAGTACTCTTTCCCCCCAAGTTCTGAGTCTGGCTCCTTTCTGGTTCATCCTTTACATTTCAACTTAGGTGTCCCTTCTCCATGATCAGTCCCCTGAGCCCCTAACCTGTGTAAAGTCCCTTTCCCTCTGTGCAAAGTCCTTTTCCCTCTGTGCACCCAGAGCATCCCCTACTTGATTAGCACTTGATCACACCGTGTCCCCATTTACTTTCCTACATCACCCACTGGACAGTCAGAATAGTAAGAACAGAGATTATGACCATCTTAATAAAATTATAAGCATAGTATATATTTCTAAACACTTACATGCTACTGATTATGCTAAATGCCTTAGGTGGCATATCTCATTCAATCTTCATAGACCTCATCAGCATTCGTTAGCAATAGTTAAATACCAAAAGAAAAATTGGGGATTAGGAGAAACGGTGTGGAGTAATTCACAGAATCAAAGGAAAAGTTCAACATCAAAGTTGTGTTTGGGAATCAGGGAAGTCCTGGGAATCCAGGACTGTATCTGCAACGTACTGCAAGAAGATGCACATCAAATGGTTACTGCATGAGAACAACACTTCATGGAAGAGGGAGGAATATTTCTGTAAAGAAAATTTTTTTTCAGCTTTAATGAGGTTTGACAAATAAAACTGTCATATTTAAAGTGTACAACATGATGATGTGATAAATGTATACATTCTGAAAGGATTCCCACCATTGGGTGAATTAACATATCCATCACCTCACATATTTACCTTTTATTATTATTTTTTCTATTTTTGGTGAGAACACTTAAGTTCTACTGTCTTAGCAAATTTCAGTTATACAATACAGTATTATTAACCCTGGCAGCCACCTCTCTATTCTCCATTACTATGAGTTCTGTTTTTGTTTTTTCTTTGTTTGATTTTAGATTCCATATACAAGTGATGCCATGCAGTATTTGTCCTTCTCTTTCTGGCTTATTTCACTTAGCATAATGCCCTCTAGAACCATCCATGTTGTTGCAAGTGGCAGGATTTCCTTCTTTTTAAAGGCTGAATAATATCCAATTCCACATGGGTGTGTGGATGGATGGAAAGATAGATGATAGATAGATAGATCACATTTTCCTTATCCATTCATCCATTGATGACACTTAGGTTTCCATGTCTTGGCTATTTTAAATATTGAACCCAATGAACATGGGAGTGTAAATATGTCTCTTCAAGATAGTGACTTCCTTTTTTAAAATATATACCCGGAAGTGGGATTGCTGGATCATATGGTGGTTCTTTTTTTTTTTTATTCTTATGTTAATCCCCATACATTACATCATTAGTTTAAATGAAGTGTTCCATGATTCATTGTTTGTGCATAACACCCAGTGCAACATGCAGAATGTGCCCTCCTCAATACCCATCACCAGGCTAACCCATCCTCTCACCCCCCTCCCCTCTAGAACCCTCAGTTTGTTTTTCAGAGTCCATCGTCTCTCATGGTTCATCTCTCCCTCCGATTTCCCCCCCTTCATTCTTCCCCTCCCGCTACCTTCTTCTTTTTTTTTCTTAACATATATTGCATTATTTGTTTCAGAGGTACAGATCTGTGATTCAATAGTCTTGCACAATTCACAGCGCTTACCAGAGCACATACCCTCCCCAGTGTCTATCACCCAGTCACCCCATCCCTCCCACCCCACCCCCCACTCTAGCAACCCTCAGTTTGTTTCCTGCAATTAAGAATTCCTCATATCAGTGAGATCATATGATACATGTCTTTCTCTGTTTGACTTATTTCACTCAACATAATACCCTCCAGTTCCATCCACATCGGTTCTATTTTTAATTTCTCAAGTAGACTCAAAACTTTTTTTCATAGTGGCTATACCAGTTTACACTGTTTATATAAAACAGTGTACATCAGTTCCTTTTGCTCCACATTGTTGCCGGCATTTTTGATAATAGATATTGTGACAGGTGTGAGGTGGTATCTCTTGTGGTTTTGATGTGTATTTCTCTGATGACTAGTGACATTTAGTACCTTTTCATGTACTGTTGGCCATTTGTATGTCTTTAGAAAAATGTTTATTCAGATCTTTTGCCCACTTTTTAATTATTTGATTTTTTTTTGCCATTGGGTTTATATTTTTCCTTATATGTTTTGGGTATTAGCTCCTTATTAGATTTGTGGTTTGAAAATATGTTTTCCCATTTCATAGTATGCCTTTTTATTTTGTTGGTTTCCTTTGCTGTGCAGAAGCTTTTTTGTTTGCTGTAGTCCCACTTGTTTATTTTTGTTTTTGCTGCCTTTACTTTTGGAGTGAAATCAAGGAATTATTGCCAAGACCAATGTCAAGGAACTTACCTAATATTTTCTTCAAGGAGTTTTATGGTTTCATGTTTTATGTTCAAGTCTTTAATCCACACTGAGGTGACTTTTGTGTATGGTGTAAAATAGGGGTCCAATTTCATTATTCTACACGTGGATATCTAGTTTTTCAATCACCATTCATTAAAGACAGTATCCTTTCCCCATTATATATTGTCTCCTTTGTCCAAAATTAATTGACCATTTATGTGTGCAGTTATTTCTCAGATATGTATTCTGCCCATTGATCTATATGTGTGTTTTTATTCCAATACCATACTGGTTTTGATTACTCTAGCTTTGTAATGTTTGAAATCAGAAAGTGTGATGCCTCCAGGTTTGTTCTTTCTTAAGATTGCTTTGACTATTCAAGGTTGTTTGTAGTACCATATGAATTTTAGGATTGTTTTTTCTATTTTTGTGAAATATGCAGTTGGAATTTTGACAGGGATTGTGTTGAATCTGAAGATCACTTTGGGTAGAATGGACATTTTTAACAATATTGATTCTTCAAATCCATGAACATGGAATACCTTTCTGTTTATTTGTGTCCTCTTCAATTTTTTTTATCAGTGTTTTATAGTTACCAGTATTTAGATCTTTTACTTCCTTGGTGAAATTTATTCCTAAGTATTTTATTGTTTTTGATGCTATTGTAAGTAGGATTGTTTTCTTAATTTTTCTTTCTAGCAGTTCATTGTTAATGTATAGAAAAGTAACTAATTTTTGTGTGTCAATTTTGCAACTTTACGTATTCGTTGATTAGTTCCAACAGTTCTTTGGTGAAATCTTTAGGGTTTGTCCTGTTCCTGATGTTAAAGTAAAAACTTAGATTTTCACTGTTGAGCATGATGTTGGCTGTGGACTTGTCATATACGCCTTTTATTATTGTTTTGTTTTTGTTTTTGTTTTTTTAAAAGATTTTATTTATTTGAGAGCGAGAATGAGAGAGAGAGAGCATGAGAGGGGGAGGGTCAGAGGGAGAAGCAGACTCCGTGCCGAGCAGGGAGCCTGATGCGGGACTCGATCCCGGGACTCCAGGATCATGACCTGAGCCGAAGGCAGTCGCTTAACGAACTGAGTCACCCAGGTGCCCCACCTTTTATTATTGTTGATGTACATTCCTTCTATAAACAATTTGTTGAGAGTTTTTATCATACAAGGGTGTTGAATTTTGTCTAATGCTTTTACTGTATCTATTGAGGTGATCGTATAATTTTTCCCTTTATTTTGTCAATGTGGTTTATCATATTGACATATTTGTGGATGTTGAGCCATCCTTGCATCCCTGGAATAAATCCCACTTGATAATAGTGTATGATTCTTTAACTTTACTGTTGAATTCACTTTGCTAATGTTTTGTTAAGGTTTTTTACATCTATATTCATCAAGGATATTGGCCTGTAATTTTCTTTTCTTGTAGTGTCCTTGTCTGGCTTCAGTGTCAGGGTAATGCTGGTCTCATAAAATGAGTTTGGAAGTGTTCTCTCCTCTTCTTATTTCTGCAAGAGTTTGAGAAGGATTGGTATTAAATTTTTATAAAGACCTTATTTACATATTTGATTGAGAGAGAGAGAGAGAGTGGATGTGGGGGGGGAGGAGCAGAAGGAGAAGGACAAGCAGACTCTGCACTGAGCACAGAGACTAACACAGGGCTTGATCTCAGGACCCCGAGATGCCCCAGTATTCTTTAAATGTTTGATAGAATTCACCACACAGGTGCCCCAGTATTCTTCTTTAAATGTTTGATAGAATTCACCAGTAAACCATCTGGTCCTGGGCTTTTTTGTTGTTGTTGTAAGGTATTTGATTACTGATTCAATCTCCTTACTAGTAATTAATCTGTTTGGATTTCCTATTTCCTCATGGTTTGATCTTGGTAGATTATATGTTTATAGGAATTTATCTGTTTCTTCTAGGTTATCTAATTTGTTGATATAAATTGTTCATAATAGTTTCTTATCCTTATTATTTCTGTGGTATCAGTTATAATGTCTCACTTTTATTTCTTTCTGATTTTATTCAAGTGTTCTCTTTTTTGTAGCCTAGCTAAAGATTTATCAACTTTGTCTTTATGAAAAACCAGCTTTTAGTTTTGTTTATCTTTTTTGTTGTCTTTTTAGTCTCCATTTCATATTTCCAGTGTGATCATTGTTATTTCATTCCTTCTATGCACTTGGTATCAGGTTGTTCCTCTTTTTCTAATCACTTAAGGTATAATGTTAGGTTGTTTATTTGAGATATTTCATTTTTCCTAATGTAAGTGTTTATTGCTATAAACTTCCCCCTTAGAACTGCTTTTGCTACCTTCCATACATTTTACTATTCTGCATTTCCATTTTCCTTTGTCTCAAGATATTTTTTTATTTCAAATTTTAAGTTCTTCTTTGACTCCTTAATTATCCAGAAGCGTGTGGTTTAACCTCCACATACGTGTGAATTTTCCAGTTTCCCACCTGTTATTGATGTCTACTTTCATACCATTATGGTCAGAAAAGATCATTGAAATGATTATAATGTTCTTTAATTAACATCTGTTTTGTGGTGTAACATATGATCTATACTATAGAATATTCCATGTGCCTTTGAAAAGAATGTGTATTCTGTTATTATTACATAGAATTTTCTGTATATATCTGTTAGGTCCATATGGCTTAACACATGATTTAAGTCCAATATTTTCTTACTGATTTACTATCTGGATGATCTATCCATTGATGAAAGTGGGGTATTAAAGTTCTCTACTATTATTGTACTGCTGTCTATTTCTCCCTTCGGATCTGTCATATATTTACCTTTACCAGTGTGTCTTATACTTTTATATGTTCTCATGTTACTAATTAGCATCTTTTAGCTTGAAGAATTCCCTTTAACATTTCTTTTTTTTTTTTTTAAGATTTTATTCATTTATTTGAGAGAGAGAGAGAGAATGAGCAGGGGGAAGGGGAAGAGGGAGAGGGAGAGGGAGAAGCAGACTCCCTGCCAAGGAGGGAGCCCAATGTGGGGCAGGGCTCGATCCCAGGACCCCGAGATCATGACCCGAGCCAAAGGCAGATTAGAAGCCAGATCTTCAGGCAGCAGCTGGGAAAGTATGCAGTTAAACTCCTTCCAGGGAGAAATAGATACAAATATTTTTCCCTGCTCTTTCTTCTCTGAGTCCTGGGGGAAAGCTCTGGCAAGTGCTCACATGTGTACCCATTAATAACTGTTTCTTTGTTTGCTATAGTCCTATGGAACTCATGAATGCATGCCCCACTTGGCTAGCAGAGCTAGGCATTCCAGAAGCCTGTCCCTTGGCAGCAGCTGCAAAAGGCAGAATACCAGATGGGTGGACAAGCTCATTCCAGAGAGTTGCTGGTGATCTGGTTTTATTGTTGGAGTGAGCCAGAGGTAGAAGGTAGGGGAAATACCCACCAGCAATGTTGGAATCCTGGGATTTTAGCCAGCAGATGAGTGAGTCCTAATTAGAAAATCAACCTCAAGGCAGCCTCTTGTAATGTATGCAAACTCCTCTAGGTAAAGCCTGGGGAGATGGGCTTTTCTGCCTGTTCCCTCTGTACTGAGCTCTGGGGGTATAGCCACAGTGAGTGCTCATGGACTCATTAAGAACTACTCCCTTGTTTGCTGTAATCCTGTGGAACTCCTAAACACAAGCTCCATTGACTTTCAAAGCTAGGTGTTAAGAGGCCCACCCCTGGATGGGAGCCATAAAAGTTGGGGATAGATAGACAGTATAAACCCTTTGTTCCTCAGGGAGAAGCTGGAAGTTTAGGGTTCTCTCCTGATTGTATGGTGCCAGGGCTGCAGTTTATGGCAAGGGTGTGTCTCAGCCTTTCCTGCCCATTTTGATATGGTATTTTTTCATTTGTCTGATGTGTAGGAGTCCCTCATCTAGTTTCTGGATTTCTCTCAGAGGGACTTGCTCCATCATAGGTGTACATTCAGTATGTGTGTTGGAGAAGGGAAATCAGGAGTTTCTATGTCATCATCTTGGCCCAGAGTCTATAAAAAAAATTCGATAAGAAAGAAATAAGGCTAGGAGCATAGTGAGGTATTCTTATTTGCTGACAATAAAATGGATGCTTTGAGAGATTATAATTTGTTGAGGTTGTAATTAGCAGAGCTAGACCATAACCAAGTCTATTTGACTACAAATACCATGCTTGCAACCAATATATTATAATGATCCCTTACTCACCCTTGCACCCTCAGTGACTGTTAGAGTATTAGAACAAGGTGAGGATTCCACAAATATTCCTTGGGTAATTGAATGAAAAGATAAATAAATAAATGGATAAAGATATTGGTCAGTGGTCAAAAGTGGCTGAAGCATAGGATGTGTGGAGATTTGTGTAGGTATATGAGGAAGGAAGTGTAGGATGGCCCTACACTTTTCTATCAGTCTTACTTCCCCAAAGTTGGCCATTTTTCTCGTGTCTTACTACCACATACAATCTTGCCTCAATGTATTTTACTTGTTCTTTGGCCAAGAATGCATCTCCATTTCCCACTGATTCATTTAAACTCATTTGTGATTGAAACCTTCCTAAATAGGTTATTTTTCTAGATCTTCCTCATCTATGAACCTGAAAGAAAGTTTTGCCTTTACAACGTTAATTATATTGATATTATTGACTTTCAAAGCTTGCTCACTGCTTAGTGTCTATTACATACTAAACAATGCATTGCCTCAGATTAGCATCAGCTGTACAAGGACAGACAAAGGTTATGCCCACTTGCTCCCAAATGGTGAAGAACAAGTTAAAGGTGCTTCATGAATAATTATTTCTTGATTAATTACTGAAGTATCAGTTAACAAATCAATAGTCTGTCTCTGGAAATGGCAAAGCTAAACTCCCTGGCTGTAAATCAATCAAACCATAATAATTTAAAGTTTGTAGACTCAGGACCTGGCCCTGCCACTGATTCACTGACCTGAAGCCAGATATTTATCCATACTGTGCTTGAATTCTGCCCTATATGCTGTGCATCCTTCCTGTATGGGAGCACCAGAAGTCCTGTAAAGTACTGAGACTCCATTAAAAACATACTTAAAAAGACAACTGAAAAATCAGAACAAGCCACTGCTTCCTGAATGTCCTCACTGATTTGCTAAAAACAAAGAACACTCCCAACCTGGTCATTTCTTCTATTCTAATGTAGAACTGTAAAATGTCTTTACAATAAATCTCTGATTCAGTTTGTCTTGGGCAGAATCCAAAATCCTATTTCTTTTTCAGTGGTTTCCTAGCTTGCTGTCAAAGGATTATCTTTCTTGTTGTGAATGGGGCTTAAGATATTTTTGTGTTTGTCAGATGTTTTCTCTGGAGGATTTTTTTTATTCTCTCAGCAATACTGTACAGATTTTGACATTCTTCTTTCAAACATGTTACATGATGTTTTTAGTAAGTACTTAGAGGGAGAGGCACCAGAGATTAACAGTAAGACAATAAATGTGGAACAAAAATCAGGTGTCTCAAATTTCCTTTCTTGAGAGCAGATATTCTGGAACTGACAAAATGAAATAGAAGCTTATAGAAGGTGTTAGGGAGTAAAGCAACACACACACACACACACACACTCTCTCTCTCTCTCTCTCTCTCTCACCCTTACTATCCAGAATAAGCATAGCTCTTAAATATGCTTCTACCCTAAAAACATTTTTCAGGACAGTGAGTAGGCAGATGTTATTGAGCCTCTGTCTCAAGACAGTAATTAAGGATCATCATCTATTAACCTTCTTCACCTAATCAGTGGTGTTTAGGTGAAGTTTTCAGCTATTATAGGATTAGAAATCCCTAGAGGAGCAGGATGAGTGTGTTAGTCCATTTGGGCTGCTGTAACAAAAATACCACAGACTAGGTGGCTCATAAATGATAGAAATTTTTTCTCACAGTTCTGGAGGCTGGGAAGCCCCAGATCAAGATGCCAGCAGTTTTGGTGTTTACTGAGGATCTGGTGAGAGCCTGCTTCCGGGTGCATAGATGCCATTTTTGTGCTGCATCCTCACATGACAAAAGAGGCAAGGGAGATTTATGGGGCTTCTTTTCTAAGGGCACTAATCCCATTCATGAGGGCTCCACCCTCATGACCTAATCACTTCTTAAAGGCCCCACCTCCAAATACCATCACATTGGGGGTTAAATTCCCATAAGTGAATTTGGACACAAGCAGTCAGTCTATAGCAATGAGCGATTTCAAGATCTGCAAGATGTTAAAGTGCAGCTCTGGCTAAAATCACTGATATGAAGAACGTTATTGAACAGAATATTGGGCAAAACACAACTTGAGGAAACCTGCCCATAACCATGATACATCAAATCCCTCTGAGGTGTCAAAAATCTTTGTACATTAATACCCAGAGGTGAAAATCTTCAGAGCTTGGGCTTTCTCTTTACAAAAGACTCTAGATATGAAAGGTTGAAGGTTTCTAGACCCTGTGGGTTTAGCTGTCAATTTTGTGTGTTTCTGTTCTCTTTTCTTCTATCTTCTTTAAGTAAAAACCCCTGCTGCTACATGCTATGAAAAGCTGAAATTTCTACTTTTGATCAGTTTTCGTATATTGAAGCCACAAGACAAATGCAAGGAGGGTGAAGTGCCTTTGAATTCCTTTTTCTGTGTAGAAAGTAAGGAAGGAGAGGAGAAGACAGAGGGTAACTTGAAGACACCAAAAAGAGGTGGGAGTTGACCCCAAAAGCTCCTAATACCCTCCAGGTCCAATCACGTCATTGCAAATGGCAAGATTTCATTCCTTTTGATGGCTGCATAATATTCCATTGTATATATATACACTACATCTTCTTTACCCATTCATCTGTCGATGGACATCTTGGCTCTTTCCACAGTTTGGCTATTGTGGACATTGCTGCTATAAACATCGGGGTGCATGTACTCCTTTGGATCGCTACATTTGTATCTTTGGGGTAAATACCCAGTAGTGTAATTGCTGGATCATATGGTAGCTCTATCTTCAACTTTTTGAGGAACCTCCATACTGTTTTCCAGAGTTACAAAACCATTTTCTATAATTTTGTAGCAGTCAGTGACAAAAGATACAGTTTAGAAATTTCAGATAATAAATGCAAGGAGTTTAGAACTGCAAACATACAGCTTTTCAGAGAGCAAATGAATGCACCTCTCAGAATCATTTTCGTATATATTATTATAATTATCTCCAAAGAATTTTGGCATTGCTTCAGAAACACAAAACAAAGGGCAAGATCATACAGAGGATTTTTTGAGTGGGTTTGCAAGTATAGGTTCTTGGGTCAAGAGCAGCCCTGTGGGGGTTCCTAGGTGGCTCAGTTGTTTAGCATCTGCCTTCGGCTCAGGTCATGGTCACAGGGTCCTGGGATCGAGCCCCACATCTGGCTCTCTGCTCAGTGGGAAGCCTGTTTCTCTCTCTCCCACTCCCCCTGCTTGTGTTCCCTCTCTCGCTATGTCTCTATCTGTCAAATAAATAAATAAAATCTTAAAAACAAAACCAAAAAAAAAAAAAAAGAGTAGCCCTGTAGATCTGCACATTACCATAGTAGGGAAGGTAAGGGGCTAGTAAACTCCATGTGGGCCATATTTCCTGGTAGGGTTCCTCCACAACAGAAGAAGGAAAGCTTCGTTAGTTACTAACCTTAGCTAAGTTAACTATCCCCTGAAGTCCAGTTTTTCCCAGCTATAAAATTAAGATAATAATAGCTATGCTGGATTTTAAGAGGGTCATATGAGATAATGTAGGTGAAAGTGTCATCTACCCAATATTAGATGTGAAAGAACTAAAGATTAAAAACTCCGAACTGCTTCCACCAGGAAAGATATGCATATTAAATAGGGAAGGTAATGTATTTGACCCAGTGGGGAATCCTTTCCAGCACAGACTGAAAATGAAAATCATCCTCCCCACCAAAAGAAATATATGAGAAAAGGCCCTCAGTTGGGGTGATGTGGACAGAACACAAGAGAGAGAAAGCAGCAGAGATAGTCAAATAGAAAAGTCATGTGTAGCTCATTTATAGCCACTGGCAGGATTTTTGCACCTTATATTAAATGAAGCAAACCTCATTAGGGAGGACATTGATAATGATCCAGTACTTCATGTCTTTGAGGTCAATAAAGTAGACCAAGCTGATGCAGAGGAGGAAAAAAATCTCATTAACCTCTAGAACATAAAAATGCTGAATATAATTTTTTAAAGTGTTTAATATATAACTCTGCTCAAAACTAAGAAATGAGCAGGAAACTCCAGGTCATAATGGTGAGTGGAAGCTGAAGCCAAATTGCTACCAAGAACTAGTTCTATATTTAGGGCCAGACACGTGGGGACAGAGTTTTGATTCCAGCACATGTGCCCAAAACAGGATCCACAAAGGGCAACTCGGGTGAGAAAGTCAAAGGAAGTTGGCCTTCCCCTCATGTGGATGAGAGAGAATGAGCCACTCGTGAGAAGTCTGAATCCTACTCCCGCACCATGCATAAGTGAGAAGTCTGAATTCATGATCCTTCATGGTGGAGAGACATCAGATAAGAACTTAACATAAAAGAGACATGCTGCATGTTGGAGCCCCTTGGCTCCCAACATGGGCAAACCAAAACCACTCTGTAAGGAAGTTGCAACCAGTACACAGGGGGTTCCCATGAAAAACAACCCAATGAAGAGGATCTCACAGTAAAAAATAATACTAATAAAAATTTTCAAGGTGACATGAGAAAACAAAACAGAGAATCAGGAGAATGGACATTGCTGGAAGATGTGCCTTCTCAAGAACTGAAGATAATAGATACTAGAACCATATCAAGGAGCATTTAAAATAAGTATGTCTAAAATGTTTTAAAAATAAAGAATGAAATATATTGACAGTATAGAGGATAAAAATGCAGCACAGAGGATAAGAAAAACTGAATTAAGGACACATGGGGCTAAAAACTAAAAGCTCTAATAAATGTTTTGGAAGAGTTTTGAAAGGAGAGAATGCAGAAAATAGGTGAAAGTTATATTTGAAGACTAATGGATGAAATTTTTCCTAGGCTGAAAAAAAACCAGAGGCCTTTTATAAAAGCACAGTGAGCTGGATAAAGTCAATACCTAGCAGTGAGACTTAAAACATGAAAGACAAAGACAAAATCACTAATGCTATTATAAAGAAAAAGATCACCTTCTAAGAAACATCAGTTGATGTTTTAAACAGTTATTTGTTAAAAGCAGCACATGGTTATCAGAAAGATAAAATATTTCAAAATGCTCGTGAAAAATGATTGTCAAACTAAAATTCTATAAGCAATTAAATATCACTCAGCAATAAAGTAAAAATAAAAATATTTTGGAAAATGAAAAGATTAAGAGTTTACTACTCACAGATGCTTACTAAAAATGCTTCACCTATATGTAGAAGAATGTTGAATAAACAAAGACCTAAAGAAAAAAATGTATAGCAAAAAAAGATAAACATAATTCAAAGTAAATTTTTACTATTAATACTAATAATTATTATATATAATTCTAATATCATTATCGTAAGTACTATAATATTGAAGGTTAAACCCAGATACATGTAAAAAACAAAACCTGAAAGATGGAGAGGGGGAGATCAGAGTCAAAATATTCTAAAGTTCAGGATGGGGGTTGAGGTGCTGGTCACCTTCAGACATTTTCAAAATATGTGCGCTAAATTTTAGGGATAATCAGTAATACAGTAGAAATAAAATGTATTATTTCCAAATCAGTGATGAATAAAAAGAGAATAAAGATCAAGTAACAGAAGAAAGAAGGAAGGGAGACAAATAACAATCCTGGCAAATAGAGTTTACTAAATAATAATGTAGTCCTTAATTAATATACTAGTCAACACAGATACACCTTGAAAACGAAATGGCGAATGAAAAAAAGAAAATTACAGACTAATATGTAAAATCTGATAATATTGATGCACATTTTTTTTAAAGATTTTATTTATTTATTTGAGAGAGAGAGAGAGAGAAAGAGCACAAGAGGGGGGAGCGGGAGAGGGAGAAGCAGACTCCCCACT
The DNA here is from genome assembly GCF_011800145.1 of Mirounga leonina. Lineage (NCBI taxonomy): Eukaryota > Metazoa > Chordata > Mammalia > Carnivora > Phocidae > Mirounga > Mirounga leonina. The sequence continues at coordinate 69,787,637 of NW_023270316.1, forward strand.
GAGCAGGTAGCCCGATGCGGGACTCGATCCCGGGACTCCAGGATCATGACCTGAGCCGAAGACAGTCGCTAACCAACTGAGCCATCCAGGCGCCCCTATTGATGCACATTTTGAAAGGACAAAAAACAGTCCCAGAATATGCAGGACTGGTGATATGATTTCTGGGCCCAATGCAAAATGAAAACACTGGGCCCCTTGTTCAGAAGTATTAAGAATTTCAAGATGGTGACAGGAGAAGGCCCATATATGGCCCTGTGTGACCACAGGGGTCACATGCCTGTGAAGCCAACCCTTAGAGTGTATGAGAATAAAATTTGAATAGAGCTAACTTATGATGGAAACTAGAATGATACTGTTTGAACAACCAAGTAATGCTGAAGTCATCTACTCTGGAAGAGGTACCCTTGAGGCAGTATATCAGTGGGAGAGAGCATGTTCAACACAACACAGTTGGTAAAGATCACTGGGGGAAAAAAAAACTCATATATGATCCCAAGTTGAAACTGCTCATTAATCCTGTTACTATCTAAATATTTTATGCACTGGAGCACAGCCTTTTTACAGCAGACATTACAGTTTGTCAGGAAAAGAGAGCCTGATGCATACAATTTTATAAGGAGGGAGACGGCAATTTTACTATATATATATAAATGCAAGGTTTTCCATAATTCTCTCTTAAGAAATCCATCATTTTAGACTTGGAGGCTGTGAGCATTTCTGAGATTTGCTCAAGATCACAGTGCTAGTAAAAGGTAGAGGCCAAATTCCAATCCAGGCCATCAGCTCCAATCCCTGTTCATTCCACCTCACCATGCTTCTCTGGGGATCCACCTTATGCTGTGTATACTTTGCAGAGCACAAGTATGTGCAGGTTAACTACAGAACAAACTATGGTTCTCATTTCATAGTGTGACACATACAGACTCAGTCCTTTGGTTGTCTTCATGAAGTCCCATGAATATTTTAGTCTCCCCGTGGTATTTGTGGATACATATTTGGGCTAAGTAGATTCAACCCAACTATTGCAGTTAAGATGCCAGGAGCCAGAGGAGGGAAAGCGGGTAGGTTATACTCCTTAGAGAATGCCAGTTTAGCTAGACTTGTACTGAGAATTAAAAACTTTTAATAAAGTAAAATCCTTACATAAATTTAATGAATGTATGTGTCTAGCTTAATGAGATCGAGTGAAGTTTTAATATATACAATTAGGTTAGATGATTTTCTTATTCCAGGTATGCAGCAAAGAGTGTTTTTCATTGAGAGGAGGAAATCAAAGAGGGTTAACTCCCAGGATTTTGCTCTTCATTCTGCTAAGACAATATCCTTCTCTGCTCCTAGATCACAGTGTTGTATAAAACAGGTAAAATCCCCCTAGGATTCCATGAAGATGTCTTTGTGAGGAGACCCAATTTAGTAGATATGTAGAAAGGTAATGTAGTTTGATGAGGATGAGGGCAGTCTTCTGAGGCTCTCTGATGTGGGTTTAGTTCCACTTTATCCCTTTCCAGCTGTGTGATCTTGGGCAAGCTGCCACTCAGTTACTTCATCTATAAAATAGGGAGGATAAAATATATACTCCACAAGGCAGTTATTAAGATTAAAGAAGATAGAATCCCTTTTCTAGCCATATCATGGACTGTTTAAAGAACTCACAGTACAAAATATCTAGAAATTCTGGATAGAATAGGAACACATCTGTTAAAATGCAAAGTGAGAAAAAGACTAGAATGTTAAACTGAGAGTGGAAGGTGGCCATCCAGGGGGAGGTACCATACTCCATTACCAAGAAGATCCCATGTACCACTTGTGTGGAAGAGAGAAGACAGAGGTGAGGTAGTGAAAAGTGGGATGTGGGGTTGAGAACTCTAGGCTGGTACACTTGAACACGTAGGACTTAATCAAATGGTAGACTAGATAAAATCTACATTAAAGCAAGGAGAGGAAACAAAGGAAATGGCCTATGTTTGCCTGGGCTCTTCACATGAACCTTTCCCTCACGTCGTTCAGGTGTCTCTTCACATATCACCTCGTCTGTTGTTCGCCAGTCTTTACTTCATTTCTTTCTTTATAGAATTTATCACTGCCTGTCATTCTCTTCTCTGTGAGCACAGGGGCTCTTTCTTTCCTGGGACTGAACTCCTGCACAGGAACATAGTGGGCTCATATTAAAGATTTGCTGGATGAGGGGTGCCTGGGTGGCTCAGTCGGTCAAGCGTCTGCTTTCCGCTCAGGTCATGATCCCAGGATCCTGGGATTGAGCCCCACATCTGGCTCTCTGCTCAGTGGGAAGCCTGCTTCTCCCTTTCTCTCTCCCCCCTGCTTGTGTTGCCTCTCTCACCCTCTCTCTCTCTCTGTCAAATAAGTAAATAAAATCTTAAAAAAAAAAAGATTTGCTGGATGAATCAATGAACATTTAGGTTATGAAGTGAAATCCAGTATTCACATCTAGTTACTAAATAAATATTAGTAGAAATTGCTCTAGGACAAGGATTTTAATACTTAATAATCAAATGTAGTGGGAAGAATACAAACATTTTCACCTAAGACCATTAAGTTTAATATCTACCCTAAGATAGGAAAGGCAACAAGTTTTAACAAAATGAGCTTAAAAACCCCACAGATGTGGCAGAGGGATTGACTGAGACAGCTTGAACTTATCCCCCTGTTATTTCTGTGAATAATAATGACGATTCACATTATAAAAGGCCCAAAGGGTGCATGTGAGGGGGAAGGCCAGGAAAATTCCCATTTGAGCAGTCATAGAGCTCAGGCTCTAAACTCATCTCCTTTTCAAAAGAACTGATGTTCTGGAGGAAACCAATTCAGTCCTGCAGGCAGTAGAGCCAACTGACTCCACATAAGAAACGTGACAAAAACATCTGCTTTGATCTGGCACATATTTTATTTATTTTCTAATTTTAAAATATTACTTTATTTCTCCAAAATACTTGAAGAGGAATTGGTCCATGTTCTCACCTCAGCTGCATAGAGATTTCCACCCACTTCTGTTTCACTCTTTGATTCCTGTACAGTAAAGGGAATGGGTGGTTTCTTGGCAAAGTCTGCTCTTGCCAATTACCCACCCCCCACGATGCCTGTGCCCACACACACCTGCTCTCTGTCATCTGGAAATTACTGGGTTGGGGTTGTTACATTTTGAGAGAGATGGATGCCCATGGGCTGACTCCCAGGTGGTGAGGTAGAGAAAGGTACTTAGGACAATGGTTCTCAAGAGCCTCTTGGTTCTCCAGAGCAACAACATCATCATTATCCTCATCAGCTGGAACTTATCAGAAATGCAGAATCTTGGGCCACATCCCAGACCTCCTGAACCAGAAACTCTGGGGCCAGGCCCAGCCATCTGGGTTATAATAAGCCTCAAGGTGATTCTGATTCTCACTCAAGTTTGAGAGCCACTAGACTAGAAGAACCAGCCTTTGAGCAGTGGCCACTTTCAGAATGAAGGGATTTCATGTTCTTTTGAAGCAGACACCCAGTCACATGGATTGTGTGAGATGTACCCTCCTGCTGCACTAGAGCAGGGCACCTTGAATTGACTCCAAACTCCGAGAAAAAACCAACATCCTTCTTAAGAGTTGCTAGGCAACCACCATCAACTGATTAGAGTGGGCTAATGGGATGTTACTTATTTGCCACCCAACAAAGACTCTAACCTTGACCAAACTTAGGCAGGCTCCTCTGAACCCTTTTTTTTAAACCATGCCTCATCCTTGGGCTCTGTTCTTGGCCTGCCAGACCTAGTTTTAGCAAGAATCTTGCAGTTAGTTTAGGGAGAGTGCCTCCATTTTTGATACCTGATCAAGTTCCTCATCCCCACCTTTGATGTCCTTGGCCTGCCTTTAGCAAGAATTCTGTTAGATCAGTTTAGCAAGAATCCCCTTACTCTTGATGTTCCCTCTTAGTAATTTTCTACCTACTGCCCCCTCACACTCTGCTAGTTGCCTATAAATTCCCAGCTGTTTTTGCTGTATTTAGAGTTGAGCTCAGCTTTATTGTAGCCTCTCTCCCTTTTTGTAATAATACTGAATAAAATCTGTCTTTATCACCTTTTACTAGTGTCCAGATCTGTTTCTCTGTAATACACCTTAGCCAGGGGTGAATAAAATCTCTATCTTAGGAGACATATGTTGTCCGTTATCTGATACTGTAGGCCAGGCTAGAAAGTGAACTTTAAACAATGTGAGGACAGAAACTGAATTTCAGGAAATCTTATCCCTCATAGCCCTAGCCTATAATGAGCCAAGTCCCTTCTGTACACATTTTTAAAAATACCAGTTGCAATCAGTGCACTTATAGCTCAGAAGATCCTATAAAGAAGTAAATACTTTCATTATACTTAGGGAAGTCACCAATGGCCTGCTAATTTCTAAGCCCAATGGCTCATGTTCCACTTTAGGCATTATCTGGTTTTCACCACCATCGCCAAAAGCCTGAATATTTTTTCCCCAGTAGTTTTCATAATGATTCTTTATGAGCACCAAATCCTACTTTGAAACATATTCATGTGACCTACTTATTTCTCAGAGACTCTGACTACTATTGTAGCATAGCCTGCATAAAAGGAAAACAACTAGAATTCCTTAAATGATGAAAATTTAATTTTGACAATATAAGAGGAAGAAAGGGGGTGGGGGGAAGCCTTTATAAGGATCCCAAAGGACGCTCATCAGCTCAAAGGCAAATGGCATTTGACTTTCTGGAAAAGGAGCTATAGTGTGCTGGATGGTAATTCAATTTCTGTACTTCATGTCCTCCGATTTTCCCCCTGTAATAGTTACATAAATTTTAAAGAACAAAAAGGAAAGCAATTTCCCCATTTCCAAGTCAAAGATAAATGCCAGTGTGTTTTGGAATTCATTTCAAAGCATGGAGTGGATTTTGCCAATAGGTACTTCTGCATTTGCATCAGGTATTTCATTAGAATTTATTTTTAAATCAAGTAAAATCACAATGCTTTGTTTTCTGAAGGTTAGGGGAGAATAAGCACCATTCTCTGGTGAGCTGTCTGGAAAGTGTTTCTGATAGATTCGTTTCAAGCTGACATTCCTGAGAATAACCCACAGCTAGGGAAGAAAGCTACATTTCTGATATGCCACAGTAGATGTTTCTGGTTAAGGGTGAGTGAGCTAGCCAAGCACAGAGAGGACCTGCTAGGGAGTGTGCTGGTGGTTCACTAGCTGAAAACCATTTGCTGACTGGAAGAGGTGATTGTTCTAGGCCTGCCTGACCATGTGCCCACAGACACAAATGCAGGGTGTCTCCTCAACCCATGCACTTTTCAGAGTGGCTGGCTGACCCTATCATCTGCCTCCATCATCCAAGCTACCATGGTGGCCCCTGATGGCACCTAACATTGGAACCCTTTCACTGGGCACAGTGCCTAGCACACAGCAGATGGGCAGTACTTGATTAGTAACTCAGCGGTTAATCAGCTTTCAGGCCTGACCTTAAGTTGCTCCAAGCTCCAGATGTCTCCAACTTCTGCCCTGGAAATATTTCTATTCTGGGCCTCATTTCCTCTGCCAGGGAGCAAGGAGTGATAAATTAATTACAGCCAGCTAATTCTAGCTTGCTAATTTGTTGCTCTTTTCAGCTACCAGAAGGTGTTCATTCAGTTCAAGCCTCCAAGCATATTTGCAGGTCAGTGGGAGAAATATTTTGGGTCTGGAGGGCCTGTTTATGCCCCTCAGAAGTCACCCCAGAAGTAGTGTTCTTGGACAGCAACAGCTGCAGAAAGTTCTCCCTGGTAGAGAGGAGCCAGTTACTCTTGATGCAAATGCAGAATGCTGTCCAGAGGGAAAAAATGTTTACAGTAGTCCAGGTTCTAAAAATAACAGCTATTTGAGTATGCAAAACTGTCTTGATGTGTGTCCATAGTAAAGCATGGAAAGAACCCATTCAAAGGTCCTCTGCTTTGCAGCTTCCATCCTTTATAAAACAGACATCTTTTAACTCTGCATATCAATACTTTGTGGGTTCAGGATCTAGAGTAGCTGATGGGGGAGGCAACTCAATGATTCTGTAAAAATATTAGAAAATGCACTGGACGTAAAATTATTCTAGAGTGTGTAATGTGGTGAAATGTTGGGTAAACTAGGGCAGGATGCTATCCCATTTCTTGTGTGTGTATGTGTACACATGCTAAGGACATAGCAACACACTCAGAAATTCAGCTTCCTGCTCCCTTGAGGAGCAGAGCTATTTAAAAAAAATTTTTTTTTATTGACTATATTCCCTGTGCTGTACTTTTAACCCTCATGACTCTTTTATTTTATTATGACTCATTTATTTTATAACTGGAGGTTTGTACCTCCACCCATCCCCCCAACCCCCTCCCTTCTGGCAACCCCCAGTTTGTTCTCTGTATTTATGACTCTGTTTCTGTTTTGTTTGTTCATTTGTTTTTTAGATCCCACATATTAGTGAAGTCATTCAACGTTTCTCTTTCTCTGACTTACTTCACTTAGCATAATACCCTCTAGGTCCATCCATGTTGTTGTGAATGGCAAGATTTCATTCTTTTTATGACTAGGTAATATATATATACACCACCTCTTTATCCATTCATCTATTGATGAACATCTGGGTTGCTTCCACAACTTGGTTATTGTAAAGAATGCTGCAATAAACATAGGGATGCATGTATCTCTTTGAATTAGTGGAGGAACAGAGCTTCTTGATGATGATATAGATGATACAAGGAGGCATATTTCACACTTTTTAAATTAAAAGGTATTGGTACAAATTCATTCAAATGAATTAACATTTTCATCTGACTCATCTGGTGGTAACAAAGTCAATGTAAATTTAACCCAAATTCACTAACCATCACATTTTCCCCACTAATAAGCAATGAGAATTATCACATTTTTCCTTTCTTAATGGAAATATATATTTGAACTTGATTTGCCATTCTAAGTGGCATTGATGGGCTAGTGAATACAACTCAACAGCAAACAATGAACTTAACACAGAATAAAGGAAAAGTGTGAGAGATGGGGCTTATAAAGATATTCTTCTATTTTTCTTTTTTTCCTAGAAAAACTAAAAAAAAGAATTGCACAGGGAACAAATTTAAGTAATGACCTTGCTAGAGATCATTGTGGACATAAATTTCTCATAAGACAATAGAGATATTATTATATGTGTAATGTCTTATGTTTCTATCAGGAAAGAGCAATTATGAGCAAATATAAATGTCCTACATATATTGTGAATTTAAGATTATTGATTTGTTAGTATGAGAAACACCATATGACTTTTGCAGGAAAATTAATTAAACATTCAGCTCAAGTAAGAAATTAAAAAAAAAAAACAGGAGAAAAGAAATTCAAATTTCAAAGTTAAAAAATTAAAAAACTGAAAATAAAATACATAGAACCAAATGCTGATTATTTTTTAATCTTTTTAAATTAAATTTCTAGCATCCTTATTAAAAAATAGGAAAACAAAAAGCAAATAGAATTAGAGATGAAAACTAGAACTTAGCCAACCAAGGATAACAGAGAATTAATAAGCACACATTCTGTGGCTAAATTACCCATGCCCTAGGCAAGACTATAGGCTCATGCTAAAGAAGGAATAAAAACACAAGCTGATCTGTTACACCAGTGGTCTGGTAGCCTGACATAAGCCATGCCACAACTCCCTCCAAGGATCAGAATATGGCAAATAAAAGGCATGTTATGTTTCCATACTCCTCTGCAAGAACAGAAGCTGCAGAATAGTTATTAACAGCCTCTGATGTTTTACACTTTATAAGACACTTTTGAGTGATCCATTTTATATTTTTTTTAAAAGGGAGGTAAATAGTATTATCATAATCCCATTTTACAGTCATGGAAATGCAGGATTAGAGACAGGATGTAAACTCCCCAAGGACACTTGCCTGGTAAATGATAAATATAGGACTTGAGTCAAAGTTCATGCTCTTTGCTCTTTCAAATATACGCTATTCCTCCTGGTCTTGCTTCATTGTCACAAGGAGAACACTTTAAAAATCTCAGTCACAGGGACTTTTTCATTAAGAGTAAAAAATGAGAATAGCCAAAACTCAGGCACATTATTTGCACCTAGAGGAAGAGAAAAGTTATTTCCAGAGAGAAACTATTTAATATAGGTTTACAGCAGCACACTCTTTAAAATAGGTAGTGCCTCAAAAAAAAAAAAAAAAATCAGGCTGATTGATAAGAAGTGTGGAGGAAACAATCAGGCCCAGAATCTTTAAGGAAATTCTTAAAGAGCCCTGGCAAAGATTTGATTCCAAGTGTCAGCATTTAAAGTTCTTAGGGTATGGTGGAGGGCTTAAAAACTAATAAGCATTTATTGTGGTGATCACAAGACCCATAAATTGCCAATTTTTTAAAACTATCCCTTGGTCTCGAAGGGTAAAACAACAGCTTTTTGATGGTGTTGAGCCTCATGAGCAAAGGAGAGTCTTACACCTGTGGCCTTAGGAAAACATTTAGCCAAAGGGAAGAACAGTGTTACATTTCCACTGCAGCTGTGAGCCAAAGATGGGAGGATATATCACTGACAAGCTAGTGTGAAACAAGAAAGCCTTCAAAGACTAGACCAAAAAAAGTCCAGATTTGGAAATGCTGCCAGTGTTGGGGACTAGAGAATCATCAATTACCAGTGGTCGTGGCCAGCCAGTCCACTGAAGCCAAAGGGGAAGGCGATGACTTATTTTTTTTGGTGGGGAAAGGAGTTGTTGCAGAACCAATGTAAGTGCACTACAGGATTGAAAGGTTTCTGGAGTGTGTATTCCATCTGTAAATTCATTAGACATAATGACATGAAACAAAACAAATGAGCAAAGGGCTTCACCAAGTGCCGATTAATTATAATGTGTGTGTTTGTGTGTGTGTGAGAGTGTGTGTGTGTATGTGTATGGGGCAGGGAACTTATGTTTGAATTGATGTCTTCCTTTGATAGAATTGTCAGGATGTTATACAAGAGAGAAAAATTGTACTGGCTGTCAAAAACCTTTCTCAGTACAGCTCCAAGCTCAATACAGCTGAGCAAGTGTCAGAGTTCTGTGGAGTCAAACCATTCAGCAAGTGAATAGCTCTAAACTTCTGGGCCAGGGGGAAACCTTTATTTTATGTCAATGAAGATAAGGAGAATAATGAACATGATGTAAGCTGTAGGCCAAGGTTGAGCAGTGAGCAGAATGCTGACTGGACAGGAGTGAGGGCAAGCATCACTAGTCCTGAAAGGGGATGCAACCACAGTACTTTCCACTTCTAATTTGGTACTTCATAGTGATAAGTGTGCTAGTTACTTCAGTCACTTCGTCTCAGTGGCCTAATGTGTCCATAGAAGTTACTTCAACTGTCAATAGCAAAACCTTGTTTCTTTGAGGAGTGGCAAGCAAGATTTACAAGCATGCTTTCTCCTTAATTTAGCTTCCTAATTTTTCCTGGGTTCCGCTGATCCATTTCCTTCTGCACCTTTCATCCCTATGTTGGATACATTTCCACTTGGGTAAAATAGCTAAATCATTCTCCAGGCTAGTTTCTATTATGGAGGACACATCAAGAAGTTTCTACTATAGAGGACACACCCTCCCATTGGATGTTTAATTCTGCTAATAGATTCAGTTTCTTCGCATCTATTTTTTTATTTCAGGCAGATTTTTTCCAAAACCATAAGAAAAATAATGCCAAAAGCAAATATACAGGCTAATAATCTGAGTGGTTTAGTTAACATTTTCTGTAACACACAGAACTTAAAAATTGATTCAAGTGGAAAACTTGATAGATGCGTAAGGATGAAGGGGTTTGAGAACATTATCAAAGAAAGCACAAGCAAGAGTCCTGGGCTTAGAGGTTTTCATGCCAGTTCCTTTCAAAATACAGATGATTCCATTTAAATTCTAACTAGGTATGGAAAAAAAAAAAAGCCCAGATGATTTCATAAAGTAGGATAATCTCTATTTTAATAGAAAGAAAGGGGGAGAAGGAAAAGATGGCAGAGGAGTAGGGGACCCTATTCCAACCGGTCCGGAATTGAGCTGGATATCTACCAGACCACTCTGAACACCCATGAAATCAGCCTGAGATGTAAGAAGATAGATCTGGATCTCTACAAACAGAATATCGCAGACAGTTGGTTTCGAGGTACGAAGTGGGGAGTCGTGATTCTGCGGGCAGATATCAGAGGATAAACAGAAGGTGGAGGGAGCCGAGCTGTTAGGATCTTACACTGCCGGTGAGTGATAGCCTCCCATGCTGGGGACTGGGCACAGACTCGCAGACCAGTAGCAATGGGGAAAGGACTTTAGGGCAGCCCCCTGGACTGAAACTGGAGTGGTGGGCCCTGCGTGGGAACTGGGGGTGGCTGGCAGTTTTAAAAAACACAAAGGGCAGAGACATGCCCAGACCTGGAGGTGAGGACTGGGAGCGTTGCTGAGGGACGCACAACCCAGGATGCTGCAGTTTATAGCAGCACAGACTGAAACAGAGATAGTGTGGCCTGGAGAGCTCACTGAAGAACAGACTGCGATCTCTCTGCTCTGAGGCAGAAGCTTGGAAACAATCTCTTGTACCCTGACTCTTGGAAGAGATGCGGAAAGCCACAAGGGAAAGCCACCAGAGAACAAAAGCCCCCCAAAAAACGTTTTCACTGAGCCCATCACCTACCACATGGGGCAGGGCAACTCTGCCCAAACAGGGTTGCCTGAGTAACAGTGCGGCAGGTCCCTCCCTGAGAAGACAGACTGGGAGAACAAGAGGCCAGAAACCATAAGGTCCCTACGAAACAGGTGCATCTAGCTTGGGTTGTGGTCAATAATTTGGACTATATACATTCCCTCAACCACCCCTCAACAGAATGACTAGAAGGAGGAACCCCCAAAAGAGGAAAGACAGACTATGACTTATACCACAGATTTACAAATTGATACAGAGAAACCAAGATGTCGGAGATGGAATTCAGGGTAGCAATTGTGAAGACAATAGCGAGAATGGAGGCAACATAGAGTCTCTAAGGGCAGAAATGAAAGCTGAATTGGCAGAACTTAAAAATGCTATCAATGAGATCCAATCTAATCTAAATAATCTAACAGCTAGGGGTAAGCGAGGCAGAAGAACGAATTAGTGATCTATAAGACCAATTAATAGACAAGAAGGAAAAAGAGGAGGCCAGGGAAAAACAACTCAAAATCCATGAAAATAGAATCAGAGAAATAAGTGACATCATGAAACGTTCCAATGTCAGAATTATTGGGATCCCTGAGGGGCTGGAGAGAAAGAGGACTAGAAGATATATTTGGGTGAATCGTAGCTGAGAACTTCCCTAATCTGGGGAATGAAACAAACATTCGTGTCCTAGAGGCAGAGAGGACCCCTCCCAAGATCAAGAAAAACAGGCCAATGCCTTGGCATGTAATAGTAAAACTCACAAATCTTAGAACCACGGAAACCATTTTAAGGGCAGTTGGGGGAAGAGATTCCTTATGTACAGAAGGAGGAACATCAGAATAGCATCAGACCTATCCACAGAGACCTGGCAAGCCAGAAAGGGCTGGTAAGACATATTCAGGGTACTAAATGAGAATAACATGCAGCCAAGAATATTTTATCCGGCATGGCTCTCATTTAGAATGGATGGAGAGATACAGAGCTTCCAAGACTGGCAGAAACTGAAAGAATATGTGACCACTAAGCTGCCCCTGCAAGAAATATTAAGGGGGGTTCTATAAAAGGATAAAGACCCCAAAAGTGATATAGAACAGAAATTTACAGGGACAATCTATAAAAACAAGGTCTTCACAGGCAATATGATGACAATAAATTCATATCTTTCAGTAATCACTCTCAACGTGAATGTCCTAAATGCTCCCATAAAACAGCACAGCATTGCAGATTGGATAAAAAGACAGGACCCATCCACATGCTGTCTACAAGAGACTCATTTTGAACCTAAAGGTACATCCAGACTGAAAGTGAAGGGATGGAGATCCATCTTCCATGCCAACGGACCTCAAAAGAAAGCTGGGGTAGCAATTCTTAGACCACACAAATTAGATTTTAAACTAAAGACTGTAGTGAGAGACACAGAAGGACACTATATCATTCTTAAAGGGTCTATCCAACAAGAGATCTAACAATTGTAGGTATCTATGCCCCCAACATTGGAGCAGCCATCTACATAAGCCAACTGTTAACCAAAATAAAGAGTCATATTGATAACAATACGTTAATTGTAGGAGACCTCAATACTCCACTCTCAGCAACAGACAGATCATCTAAGCAGAAAATCAACAAAGAAACAAGAGCTTTGAATAACACACTGGACCAGATGGACCTCATAGGTATATACAGAACATTCCACCCTGAAACAACAGAATACCTCTTCTTCTCGAGCGCACATGAAACTTTCTCCAGAATAGACCACATAACTGGTCACAAATCAGTTCTCAACCGATACCAAAAGATTGAGATTATTCCCTGCATATTCTCAGACCATAATGCTTTAAAACTGGAACTCAATCACAAGAAAAAATTTGGAAGAAATTCAAACACTTGGAAGCTAAAGTTCACTGTGCTCAAGAATGTTTGGGTCAACCAGGAAATCAAAGAAGAACTTAAACAATTCATGGAAACCAATGAGAATGAAAACACATCAGTCCCAAACCTATGGGATACTACAAAGGCGGTCCTAAGGGGGAAATACATAGCCATCCAAGCCTCACTCAAAAAAAATAGAAAAATTCTGAATTCACCAACTAACTTTACACCTTAAGGAACTAGAGAAAAAGCAACAAACGATGCCTAAGCCACACATTAGAAGAGAAATAATTAAGATTAGAGCAGAGATCAATGAATTAGAAACACAGTAGATCAGATCAATGAAACTAGAAGCTGGTTCTTTGAAAGAATTAATAAGATCAATAAACCACTGGCCAGACTTATCCAAAAGAAAAGAGAAAGGACCCAAATTAATAAAATTATGAATGAAAGGGGAGAGATCACGACTAACACCAAGGAAATAGAAACAATTATTAGAAATTATTATCAGCAACTATATGCCTATAAATTGAGCAACCTCGGAGAAATGGATGCCTTCCTGGAAACCTGGAAACTCCCAAAACTGATACAGGAAGAAATTGATAACCTGAATAGGCCAATAACCAGTAACGAGATTGAAGCTTTGATCAAAAACCTCCCAAAAAACAAGAGTCCAGGGCCTGATGGATTCCTTGGGGAATTCTACCAAACATTCAAAGAAGAAATAATACCTATTCTCCTGAAGCTGTTTAAAAAAATAGAAACAGGAGGAAAGCTTCCAGACTCATTCTATGAGGCCAGCATTACCTTAATCCCCAAACCAGGCAAAGACCCCATCAAAAAGGAGAATTTCAGACCAATATCCCTGATGAATATGGATTCCAAAATCCTCAACAAAATCCTAGCTAATAGGATCCAACAATACATTAAAAAGATCATCCATCACAACCAAGTGGGATTTATCCCAGGGATGCAAGGGATAACAAATCACAAATCAATCAATGTGATAGAACATGTTAATAAGAGGAGAGAGAAGAACCATATGGTCCTCTCAATTGATGCAGAAAAAGCATTTGACAAAATATAGCATTCTTTCCTGATTAAAACTCTTCAGAGTATAGGGATAGAGGGAACATTCCTCAAGTTCATAAAATCCATCTATGCAAACCCCACAGCGCATATCATCCTCAATGGGGAAAAGATGAGAGCCTCTCCCCTAAGATCTGGAACACATCAAGGATGCCCACTCTCACCACTATTGTTCAACATAGTACTAGAAGTCCTAGCAACAGCAATCAGACAACAAAAAGAAAGAAAAGGAATTCAAATTGGCAAAGAAGTCAACTCTCTCTCTTCGCAGATGACATGATACTTTATGTGGAAAATCCAAAAGACTCCACCCCCATATTACTAGAACTCATACAGCAATTCAGTTATGTGGGAGGATACAAAATCAATGCACAGAAATCAGTTGCTTTCTTATACACAGTGCAACTGTAGAAAGAGAAATTAGTGAAATGATTCCATTTACAATAGCACCAAAAACCATAAGATACCTCGGAATAAACCTAACCAAAGAGGTAAAGGATCTATACTCTAGGAACTACAGAACACTCATGAAAGAAATCAAAGAAGACACAAAAAGATGGAAAAACATTCCATGCTCATGGATCTGAAGAATAAACATTGTTAAAATGTCTATTGTATCCAGAGCAATCTATACCTTCAATGCCATCCCAATCAAAATTCCAATGACATTTTTCAGTGTGTTGGAACAAACAATCCTAAAACTTGTATGGAATCAGAAAAGACTCCGAATCACCAAGGAAATGTTGAAAAAGAAAAACAAAGCTGGGGGCATCACGTTGCCTGATTTCAAGCTATATTACAAAGCAGTGATCACCAAGACAGCATGGTACTGGCACAAAAACAGACATATAGACCAATGGAACAGAGTAGAGAGCGCAGATATGGACCCTCAACTCTATGGTCAAATAATCTTTGACAAAGCAGGAAAAAATATGCGATGGAAAAAAGACAGTCTCTTCAATAAATGGTGCTGGGAAAATTGGACAGCTATATACAGAAGAATGAAACTTGACCATTCTCATACATCGTACACAAAGATAAACTCAAAATGGATGAAAGACCTCAATGTGAGACAGGAATCCGTCAAAATCCTAGAGGAGAACATAGGCAGTAACCTCTTTGGCATCGGCCACAGCAACTTCTTTCAAGATACATCTCCAAAGGTTCGTGAAACAAAAGCAAAAATGAACTTTTGGGACTTCATCAAGATAAAAAGCTTCTGCATGGCAAAGGAAACAGTCAACAAAACAAAGAGACAACCCACAGAATGGGAGAAGATATTTGCAAATGACACTACAGATAAAGGGCTGGTATCCAAGATCTATAAAGAACTTCTCAAACTCAACACCCAAAAAACAAATAAGTCAAAAAATGAGCAGAAGACATGAACAGACACTTCTCCAAAGAAGACATACAAATGGCTAACAGACACATGAAAAAATGTTCATCATCATTAGCCATCAGGGAAATTCAAATCAAAACCATGCTGTGATACCACCTTACACTAGTTAGAATGGCAAAAATTGACAAAGCAAGAAACAACAAATGTTGGAGAGGTTGTGGAGAAAGGGGACCCCTCTTACACTGTTGGTGGGAATGCAAGTTGGTACAGCCACTTTGGAAAACAGTGTGGAGCTTCCTAAAAATTAAAAATAGAGCTACTCTATGACCCAGCAATTGCCCTCCTGGGTATTTACCCCAAAGACACAGATGTAGTGAAAAGAAGGGCCATAAGCACCCCAATGTTCATAGCAGCAATGTCCGCAATAGCCAAACTGTGGAAAGAGCCGAGATGCTCTTCAACAGATGAAAGGATAAAAAAGATGTGGTCCATATATAAAATGGAATATTACTCAGTCATTAGAAAGGATGAATACCCAACTTTTATATCAACATGGATGGGACTGGAGGAGATTATGCTAAGTGAAATAAGTCAAGCAGAGAAAGTCAATTATCATATGGTTTCACTTATTTGTGGAACATAAGGAAGAGCATGGAGGACATTAGGAGAAGGAAGGGAAAAATGAAGAGGGGGATATCAGAGGGAGAGACGAACCATGAGACTATGGACTCTGAGAAACAAACTGAGGGTTTTAGAGGGGAGGGCGGTGGGGGGAATGGGTTAACCCGATGATGGGTATTAAGGAGGGCACATACTGCATGGAGCCCTGGGTGAATCATGGATCACTACATCAAAAGCTAATGATGTATTATATGGTGACTAACATAATAAAATAAAATTTAAAAAAAATAGAAAGGTATAGGCCAATCTCATTTGTTAAAATTCATAAAGAAAATTCCAAATAAATCACTAGAAAATAATCTGCCATAATTAAGAAGGTCTTATAAGGGAAGAAAAGAATGGATTAATATTAGGCAAGCTAATGAAATGAAACATCAACTTTGATAGATCAAATAAGAAGAAAAAAATGAACTGTCATAGTAGATATTGAAAAGGCATTTAATATCATTGTTACCATTACTGACTGAAAGAAATTCTTTTAAATTTAATTTTGGAAGTATGTGAGCTATCTATTGCTGCAAAACAAATTTACCCCAAAATTAACAGTTTAAAACAATAAACATTTATTATCTCACAAAGTTTTTGCAGGTCAGGAATTCAGGTGTGGCTAAGTTGGATGACTCTGGCTCAGGGTTTTTCATGAGGTCACAGTCCAGATATCAGCCAGGGCTGCAGTCATCTGAAGGCTAGATTGGGGCCAGAGTATCTGCTTCTGTGGCGGCTTACTCACATGCCTTGCAAGTTAGTGCTGGCTGTTGACAGGAGGCCTCAGCTTCTCACCACTCTAGCACTGCTTGAGTGTTCTCACTACACAGCAGCTGGTTTCCCTCAGAGTGAGTGATCAGGGAAAAATTACCAGGCAGAAGCCTCAAAGCCTTTTAGGAACCCAGAAGTCACAACACATCATTTTTTATAATATCCCTCTTAGTTACGTAGGTCAGTCTTCTTCACAATGGGAGGAGACTATGCAGAGATGTGAATACCAGAAGGCAAGAACCATTAGGGGAGTCTTGGAGATTGGTTGTCCCAGATAGTTTTACATAAGATAACATAAAGAATATCTACTTTAAACCATAGACAACATCAAAGTTAAAATGGAAATGCTAGAAATTGTTCCAATAAAACTCAAAAGAAAACCAAGGTGCCTTCTAGAGTCTTATTGTCCAGCATGTACCAGAAGTTTTAGGTAATGTAAGACACATAACAGAAATAAGAGGTAAATTTATTGAAAGAAGATACTTTTCAATTATTCTCAAATCATGTGGTTATCTAAAGAGAAAACTCATTTATGCCAACAATAACTAACTAGAAAATGACTTTTACCATAGCACCAAAAATCATCAAGCAGCCAGAAATCTCCTAAACAATAAGAAAACTACACTTTACTGAGAGGCATGAGCAACTAAAAACTATAGAAGTGTACCATGTTCTCTGATAGACAGATGTAATAATGAAAACATTCATTGTTCCAAAAAATTTATTAGTCTATTTTGGGAGGCATCCTAACAAGGTTTTTAAGCATTATTGATCAATTTTAAGTAATACTAGTTAACAAATAGGTAAAATAGCTATGTGTGTGTGTGTATGTGTATATTTATGAGCTTTATTTTTTTTTGTTGTTTCAAGCTTTTATTTAAATTCGAGTTAGTTATTGTATAGTATAATATTGGTTTCAGGAGTAGAATTTGGCAATTCATCACTTACGTATAACACCCAGTGCTCATCACAAATGGCCTCTTTAATCCCCATTATCCATTTAGCCCATCCCCCGCCCACCTCCCATCCATCAACCCTCAGTTTGTTCTCTATAGTTAAGAGTCTCTTATGGTTTGCCTCCCTCTTTTTTTTCCTCCCTTCCCTTATGTTCATCAGTTTTGTTTCTTAAATTCCACATATGAGTGAAATCATATGGTATTTGTCTTTCTCTGACTGACTTGTTTCACTGAGCATAATACACTCTGGTTCCACCCACATCATTGCAAATGGCAAGATTTCATTCTTTTTGATGGCTGAGTAATATCACATTGTATATATACATATATACCACATCCATTCAGTCAGTGGACATCTGGGCTTAGCCGGGTATATATTGAAAAGGAAGAGGAAGGTTAGGGAAGTCATCCTGTCAGATATTAAAATACATCTGAGAAATATGATTACCGAGCTTGATACTAATGCAAAATAAAGATATAAATCAATGTCATAAAATAAGTAGTCCAGGAATAGTCTGACACAGATGAACTTAATAATTTAAATTTCCAGTGTAACTTCTAGTGTAATAGTATCACAATTGGAGAGGAAACAAAAGCTTGTTAAAAATATGATACAGAAGTCCTCCCTTATCCATGGTTTTCTCTCCATAGTTTCAGTTACCATAGTCAATTGCAGTCTAGAAGCAGAAGATCCTCTTCCTGACATCTCCTCAGAAGGTCAGTAGCAGGGGCACGTGGGTGGCTCAGTTCGTTAAGTTGCCAGCTTTTGATTTCAGCTCAAGTAATGATCTCAGCGTCCTGGGATCGAGCCCCACCTAATTGGGCTCTGTGCTCAGCAGGGAATCTGCTTAAGGATTCTTTCTCTCTCTCCTTCTGCCCCTCCCCCCCACTCATGTGTGTTCTCCCTCTCTCTCTTTCTCTCTCTTAAATAAATAAATAAATCTTTAGGGTAAAAAAAGGTCAGTAGTAGCCTTAATGCTATGCTACAATGCCCACATCATTCACCTCACTTCCTCCCATCATGTAGGCATTTTATCATCTTATAACTTCCCAAGAAGGGTGAGTACAGCACAGTTAGATATTTTGAGAGAGAGAGAGACCATATTCACATAACCGTTATTACAGTATATTACAATTGTCTATTTTATTATTAATCTCTTACTGTACCTCATTTATAAATTAAATTTCATCACAAGTATGTATACATAGGAAAAAACAGAGTATATCTAGGGTTTGGTCCTAATCCACTTTTTCAGGCATCCACTGGGGTGGGTCTTAGAATGTACCCCTGTGGATAAGGGGGGACACTGTACTGGGTTAATTGGTTACAGATGTGTACAATTGAGCTGAGATGGGGAACACTGAGTACTGGGAATGAAATAGTTCCATTCTGGGACTTGGGTAAGACCAAATTTCAAAAGATACATCTCCACTTTCTATCTTTCCAAATTCTGACCCACTATTTCTTTTCTTTCTTTTTCTTTTTTGTTATGTTCAGTTAGCCAACATATAGTACACTGACCCACTCTTTCAAATAAATGGAAAGTGAATATGCCTGGTGTCAGGTTTTCTCCACTATTTTCAAAATCTCTCCTTATGAAGGAACTTTAATTTTGATCAGGTTTTCAGGAAAACTCTTTGTCTTTTGGATGGGGCCTGATGCCAGTAAATGAGACAAGTTGTTTTAATCTCATCAGCATCACTTGTAAAGGTCCAGAAATCCAGTTCAGGCTTTCAGACTTTTGCAGAGTTTGAATATGCTCACTCACCACATTAAACCTTTTCCTTGTTTTGTCTCTGCCTCATCTTACCAACGTGGTTTAACAAGAGAGGGCTGGGTGCTGGGAATGGACTAAATTTTGGTTTATTTTGATTGATTTTTTTTCTCAGCACTTTGAAGCATCTACTGCCAAAGGACTTGGAAAAAGTGCACGTGTGTGTGTGTGTGTGTACATAGCATCTAACCATAAGAAAATGGGACATGTTAATGGTCTTGAAAGTAACATGCATCATGAGGAAAGAGTTCCTGCTTAGGGCTTTCCCTTCCTTTATAGAAACCTCTCACCCTGTGTCAAACCAAAAGATTATAGTTTTGAAAATACTTTTAAATGTGAACCCCAAACAGAAATATACAGTAACAAGTTTATGGATTGATCTAACTTGAATGGACTATTCTAATTTTGTGGCTTGGTAATGCTGAGTGAAATTCACTGTGATTCCAGATGCCTGAACAGTTTATCCAACTCCCATTTTCACCCCAGACCCAGATCTTGGCTCCCCTTTCATTCTCTGTCTTTCTGTCTTCATTTTACATTAGAGTCACGTAGGGATTTCCTCAAAAATGCAGAAGCCTGGGCCCCCAGTATGAAGCTAACAGGCTTCCCCAAGAGATTCTAATGTGAACCAGGGTGGAAAATCACTGTTTGGGGATGCTTGGGTGGCTCAGTCAGTTAAGGATCTGCCTTCAGCTTAGGTCATGATCCCAGCATCCTGGGATCAAGTTCTGCATTGGGCTCCTTGCTCAGTGGGGAGCCTGCTTCTCCCTCTGCCTGCCGCTCCCCCCCCCCCACTTAGGCTCTCTCTCTCTCTCTGACAAATGAATAAATAAAATCTTAAAAAAAAAAAGAAAAGAAAATCACTGTTCTAAGTCATTGTCTGTTGGAACTGTCCCTGGAATTTTTTCCCAATTAACATGCCACCAATATCTCTGATTTTAGAATAGTAAAGTTAAATAAGTATAGATTTGTAAAATATTTTTTCTTTTATGAGTGTTGTTGGAATTTATCTTTCCTGTATAATGTTCTGGTATACAATATGCTCATATTCATAAAGTTGTTGCGGTTTTTAGTAAGTGAGTTATTCTCTCCAACATCTACACTTACTATAAAGCTCAATACCAAATGGCTGGTACTTACATATAATTTATTATGTACGCTATCCTATCTAGATATTTTATATATCTCATTCAATCCTCACAATATCCTCTGAGTTAAGTAATATTATCATCATCCCCCTTTTCAAATGAGAAACTCAGGCTATAGGGAAATTAAGTAATTTACCCAAGGTCATGCAGCAGAGCCATATTTGGGCCTAAGTTTTCCAGTTCTTATCTGCTATGTTATTCTGCCTCTCCTGCTTCATATTTTATGTCTTTAAATTTTTTCAAAGCATAAAATACAGCAGAATAAAAATCTTCACTAATGAAGATAGAATGAAAGTATGTCTAGTCTTCTTGGCTTGTAAACAAACTGTAACATGGCTTGTTCTTTTCCCATATGTAGGCAAACAAGTTAAGATTAAAGTCACACAGCTAGAGAAAGAAGCTAGTTGTGCATCACTTGGGCCTTTGGCAAAGATTAGAAGTCCCTCAAAACTTCTAACAATCCTACACCATAACCAGAGATAACTTTGGTGTTGAAGGTTTACCCAGTAGACAATATTATATGTCATTGCTTCAACCTTTGAGTTTTTTAAGTATCAAATTATTCTAATCACTTATTGCAGTCCGTTCCTTCTATGTGTAGAGAAAAAAAAAAGAAAGACCCAAAGCCAAATAGACATAAAAACCTGTAATGACCCCTTCATTCCATAAGCATTTATTCAGTACTAACTACTGGTGTCATGATAGGTATTTCCAGGAACACAAACACGTGGGAAACATCTCTGATAGCGATACTCTGAAATCCTAATTGATCTGAACAATGACTCAAAGTCTGCAGAAGCACTGTCTCAGTGTCTTGCACAAAACCACAGGGTGAGGCACTTATCACTGATTGCTGGCAACTCTGAGCTGCTTGGTTATATAAACAGTAAGACAGGATAGAACACCCTCCCAATGAGGACTCAATGAGGCTCATGAGAAAGATGGTCCTGGAACTGAAGTTGGATAAAATGAAAAGTCACCAAATTTCTTCTAGGCGGGAACCTAAAAGTATTCCCATTAACTTTTAATTAAATTGATGCCTAGAGATAAATAATCCTCCCTCTGTACTCTTCATTAGAAATGAAACAGAAACAGAAACTCTTCTGGTGATGAATGCTTATACTTAACTATTTTATTAGTGCAGTTGTACTCATTAAATTATCTTTATTCCAACAACTATACCTGTTGGATACCCTGCTGCTTTAGATAAATCACCAGTGATACCCAAGTTACATTTGGCAGCTGAAGAGAAAAAAACTAGCATCCTGAGGCTTAGCTTTGCTAAACTTAAAACAGAAGTCTACAGCTAATATCTCCATGAAATTTTTCTTTCATTCATTTATTTGTTAAATATTTGTTCTATGAGACTGTGGTGCACTGGATACATTTTCAAATTTTCCTTTACCTTCTACTATTTGCACTTTTAAAACAATTTCAGGTAAATATAAGTAAAGCCTATTTTTTCCTATAAATGAGAAGCTACTGTGTTTCCTAATCCTACTTTAATTAAGGACTAAAACTATAGCTTGAATTATAAGATCATAAAATGAGAAATAACCTTTTAGCAACTTAATATATATAGAATAATGAGTGAATGTTTTATGTTTTTTTGTAAGTGACCCCAGAAACCCACTTAAATCAACATGGAAAATGCTTCCCTGAATTTCTGATTAATGTTGCACTTATCTCTGGAGACAAAGTACTAGTGATTAATAAAACAGACAGCAAAGTCGTATTTTTTTAAAGTTCTGGCATCTTAGCATTTTCAAATGCTGAAATTAATCTGAGGATTAATGATGAAGAAGGTTTGAGGCAGTTTGAGCTTGCACATTTTGTGGGATAGAATTAAAGAGAGGAACTAATCTCCAAAATGGGAGATAGGAGTCAGAGGCAGAGAGATCATAAATTCACTGAGGCCTGTGTACTTGGTTTGCAGATTGGTCTGACATCTGGGATTTCCTTCCTTTGGCCCAGATTTATTGGTTAATTGCAGTTTCACAGTTGGGGCGTAAATTATGTCACAATCACTTAGACAATACCAGTTATACGTTTTGTATTCATTCATCAAGCTTCCCATAACACTGCAAACCCACCACAGCTGTCACCATCCTGGCCACCAATAAGAGCCTGTTTGCATCAAGACACCTGACATCACACGTTGTCATCATCTCATACACTCTGTGACTGTAGAAACCACAAAATAATAATGAATTGTAATCTTCACTTTTCTTATGGAAGGTAATATAATGCACGAGTCCTGTAGGAAATAGGTTGGTTCTCTCAAGCTTATAAGAATGCATGAGCCTGAAAGTTACCAAAATGGGAAGTGAATTTCTTTAAAGGGTTTTCTGTTACAAAGTGGGATGGACACTTGTGTCAGACTGAAAACAGCTTAAACTAGAGCAGGATCTATTAAATGGTGTATTTTTATGTGGGGAAGGCTTTCAAAGGTATAATGCTAAATTGAGCTGGGGCTTAAAATGTGGAAAAAATCTTAAGATCCTTTGACTACACTGTGATCCCACAATTTTGTCTGGTCACACATTACTCATGCCCAATTGGGGCCATTATTTCTTCCTGCCCCCAGTTTCTCATTTATATAGCCATCCTGTTGCCTGCTTTCAGGCAAATATTTCTAAAATGCCATTTGTTGGGGCGCCTGGCTGGCTCAGTTCAAAGAGCCTGCGACTCTTGATCTCAGGGTTGTGAGTTTGAGCCCCACGTTGGGCATAGAGTTTACTTAAATCAGATGACATTTATTTAGTTTCCTTCATGTGGCTCAATGATATACATTGTCCCCAGCCTGGTCATTCAAAGTTCTCCATTATCTTCCCTGTCTCCACAAAAAGCAGCAGCTCAGAACTCTCCCCTTGGGGAACAACCATCTACTCAGGTCAACTCATTCATTTTGTAGTGAATATGGTGCTCCTGGCCATACCGAATGCCTGCATCTGTGCCTGTGTGTGTGCTGTTTCCTCAACCTGCAAGGTCACACCATCCCCCAGTCCTTTTTTTGGGCCTAGCCCTCCCTCAGCCACAGCTCATTCTCTCTGGATGCTTGTGTCTCAGCTGATCTTTTCTTTCTCTGAACTCCCATGACCTTTACAGCCCACGCTTGAGCACCCTATCCTCTTAATGCTTCCTGTGACTTCATCATTCATTACCTTCTTTTTTAAAAAAATTTTTATTGTTATGTTAATCCCCATACATTACATCATTAGTTTTAGATGTAGTGTTCCATGATACATTGTCTGTGCATAACACCCAGTGCTCCATGCAGAATGTGCCCTCCTCAATACCCACCACCAGGCTAACCCATCCTCCCACCCCCGTCCCCTCTAGAACCCTCAGTTTGTTTTTCAGAGTCCATCATCTCTCATGGTTCGTCTCCCCCTCCAATTTCCCCCCCTTCATTCTTCCCCTCCTGCTATCTTCTTTTTTTTTTTTTTAACATATAATGTATTATTTGCTTCAGAGGTGCAGATCTGTGATTCAACAGTCTTGCACACTTCACAGCGCTCACCATAGCACATACCCTCCCCAATGTCCATCACCCAGCCACCCCATCCCCCCCAACCCCACCACTCCAGCAACCTTCAGTTTGTTTCCTGAGATTAAGAATTCCTCATATCAGTGAGGTCATTCATTACCTTCTATAGAGCAGGAACTGTCTCTGACATGTCTTTTGTGTTTCTCACAGTACAGGTGCAATGCTGAGAACAGAGAAAATGTACAACACCTGTTGACTCATGCCCATATAAATACATCATTTCCTTTACTCAGTGAGCCTATTAGTTTTGAAACTTTATGTTCTATCAATAAGTCAGTAATTTCTAATTAATTCTATATGTACTGTCTCTATAAAAATCTTTCTCCAGATTAAAGACAGCCTGAATTTGTAAGGATGGCGCAGGCACCATCATGCGCTGTCCCCAAATCCTCCAGCCTTGCAGAACCACCTTCCCTTCGTCATTTATATTCAGATAGCTTGGCACTTGTCCCACAAATGATGGGAAACAGAGCATTGCCAGCAGTGTTTCCAGGGATCCTAAAGGAGATTACGTTTCTCTGAGTCATACCTTATTTCTTGCCTCTGTAGAATTTTCCATTTCATTTGTGTTTCTCTCTTATGATTGATATTTGCTTTCATCTTATATTAATATAAAGAAGCATAGTTTTGCATTCTTGATTCCCCCAATTACGCCTTATATAAAACAGTTCTCTGTAGAAATATTTCATTCAAAAATTTGTAGAGGGAAAACAGGAGAAGAGTATTGCAAAGGATAGGAGAAAATTTGCAGTTGAATCTTAGTCTGAGATACCTCTCAGCCATTGCCAACATTCTCACCATTCCCACCTCAGAGTTCTTGCTGGCTGACTTTCATCCTCAGTCCTCTGTCCACCCTCCAGCTTGTTTTCCATTTTTCCATTTCTTTCTTCCTTCTCAGACTGCTCCTGGAACTTAAAAATCCCAGACCACCTCTCCACTTTTTTTTTTTCCTAACCTATTCAGATCACCTTTCTCTTCCACAGTGGGGAAAGTTAAAGGTGTTTAACACTGTTCTCTCATGAAAATGAATCCTGCCGCTAGCATGAAAATAGTTTTATCTTAATATGTAAATAATCCAATCCTTCATAATTTTAAAGGGGAAAATTAATATATATGTCAAGTCATTTTGCTGATTCTTTCTTCTCTATTTTCTATTATTTTAGGTGCCCAGAGCTAGTGCAATTACTTATTTGCAGTGAGATTAGATTGTTGAGCCAAAATTTCTTTTATATGATGTTCAACATTTTCCCTTAAGCTTCAGTCTTCCTGAAAATCAACCCAGGGATTTTCTCCAACTTTCAGATACACCAAGTAATGAAAACTTAACTTTGGAGTATTTATTGTGATGTATTATCTGGGAAAGACTCTTGATAATGGGGTTTGTTTTCTCTTGATTCGTCCAAGTCATTAGAGAGAAGGGTAGCTCTTCATCTTACAATGCTTCATCTTACAGATGTTTCTTTGACTAATTGGAAAGCCTGAAGATTCTTCTTAGTGATTAGATGGAGGGGAAAAAAGGGAAAGATATTCTTCAGTATTAATCAAGAGACATATTAGAACCCTTGAAGCTTGAGGTGCAGGGTGACAATCTCAGCCACCATATGCTTTACAAAGACTTGAGAAGCCAAATCAATCGTAGAGGGGCTTGAGAATGTTACCAGGAATTAATTAATATCAGCTAGGCATTAAGTGGAAGATTCCAGAGCTAGAAGCCAGAATCAAGCTGGAGCAGGCAACAGAGGTGTAGAGGTTGAAATAAGAAGCAAGACCTCACTAACATTTATAGGGCCCAGAACCAGGGTAAATGTAGGCCCTCACATGTGTCTAAATACTTAAAAGTTGTAATAAATTCCTTGAAAAAACTATTAAAGATGCTTTATCCTCCTGCCTTGACAAATATACCTTCCTAAAAACTTGGAAGGCCAGATTTGAATTCAAAATTCTCAAACTCCTCAAAGTTCTATACTACCGTATGATGGCACAGACAGAGAGTTGGTCCAGCTCTTGGCTCCTCAGCTCTTTCCCTCTCTCTCCTTACCCCCAGCTCAATTCAGAAGGGTGAAAGGACTTGGACACATGCCTGGGGTCAACCCAGCTTTCATATCCAGATGCCATCCACACCCTCGTAGTCAGCCATTCCTCAGCCATCTGGGCCTGTGGTTCTACAACCAGGTAGTGTCTGCCTCAGAAAGATAGGCCCAGTGATGAAGCACACACATTCTTTGAAAGTGGGCTTTAATCTATTTGGACAAGTGATTCTGAGCTGCTGTGTGCCTGGGGCATATTATAGAAGGCATTTTTGTTTTCTTGACCCTGAGTACTCCTTGCCCTATGGGATGAAGTATAGCCTGAGGAAGTCCAGAACAGGAGTAGTAGGCCCAGGACTGGGGTCCCTCTTGCCCAAATTTAATGGCAACATTGAAAAGAGGAATGCCCACCCTCAACCAGAAGAACTAGGAAAGTCTAGTGGGGTCACAGGAACTAAATATCAAGGTGTAAGGCAGAGGTCCCAGGTAAATCAACTGGAAGATTCTTAAACCTCTAGTGTCTACCTAAAATTGGTTCCGCTCACCTATCCTCCAGTTACTTTTTAATATGGACAAGTATCACCACTTTTAGAATCTATCACTCATTCCTTATCCTCTAAACCACTCTTTCTTGCAAGGTCCTCACCAAATTCCCCCACTGGAATAGTGTCTTTCCCTGTATTTCCTCAAAGGGACCTTGAGGGACACATGATGGCAAGAGGTGATGTGCAGCAGGTGAAGGAATGGCCTAAAAGAAGGTAGTGTTGGCCAAGTTGACAACCATGAAAGATCTATAAGACATGTTAACAATCTCTGGAGAATCTCTGAAATTATTGGGGAGAACTCATAAAAAGTCTGATCTTCCTGTAGTTATACAAAATGGAACCTCAATAGATGTTAGTTTGGCATTAAGGGGAAGGATCCTTTCATCTGGGGACAAAAATACTAAGTTGTTGACAAAGATGTAAAATAACAGGAACCCTCAAACCTCACCTACTGGTGGGGGTATAAATTGGTTGTGGCCATTTTGGAAATCTTTTGTATTATTTAATAAAGCTGTATGCACAGATTCTCAGTAACCCAGCCATTCCACTGTGGTATATATCCTGCAGGAATGCACACATGTATGCACCAAGAACATGTATAAGAATGTCATAGTAGTATTACTAGTGTGAGCCTTGAACAGGAAACAACCCTACTATCATTCAACATTAGGTCAGGTAAGTAAAGCATGCATAATTATCAACAAAATTGTATGCAGTAATGAAAATTAATGAATTACTACAACACAAAACATGGGTATATCTCAGAAATATGCTACTGAGTGAAAGAAATCAGACACAAAAGAACACATTATAAGATTCAATGTATATATAGTTCAAAAACAGATAAAACTGAGTTATATAAGCAGAGGTCAGGCTAGTAATTACCTTTGGGAAGGAGGGGAGGAATGGCAAGTGGGGGGGATATAAGAATGATTGGCTACGCTCCATTTCTTGGTGAGCACAGAGGTGTTCCCTGTGTGATAATTCATTAAGATGTAGGTTTATATTTTATGCCCTTTTCTATGTGTATTATGCTTCAGTAAAGAGTTAAAAAAATTGAGGAATACAAGCTTATACAAAATAGCATTATTCCATGCACATTCTCGGTTTTGATCATGAATGTGGCCTGTTTTACCTCACTTCCGTAGTAGTAGAAGAGGAGTTTGCTCCAAGGAGCAAGAAATGATTCTGATTTTTTCCACCCAAATGAGGGTCATGTGTTAGAAATGGAAACATAGAAAATAAACACAGCAATCTCTGGTGGCTTTTAAAGTCAAAATCAAACATAATCAGGAAAATTTGGTAAAACCCCATCGCAAAGAAAGCTATCTGCTTTCCTCTGGCTCTTTTGTTTTCAGAGTGTTGTCTTTCCTGGTAAATTTGATTTTACTGTTAAAGTTTTCAAAACATGAAAGTGGATCTCTGGGAAACAGAACAAACAACAAAAATGGGAGGCCCAGGCTGCTTCCTCCTATACCTGCCTCCCAGTAACGTGGAATTTTGCCAAGGAAAAATAAACAACTTCAACTTGGATTTGAAACTCATTAAAGGCTCTTCTGAAGTCAGGATGGATTTCCGTTCTCCCCCCTATAGAAATGCATCAGCAAACAGCCTTGTCTGACAGAAATCTCCAAGAGTAGAAAATCAAAGGCCATTGGCCCATGGAGACTGGAAGAAATTCTGAAGGCAGAAAACTGAAATTGGCAATTCTGTTGTCATGGCCAAAGGAAACCCTTTGGAGAGTATCAGGGAAAAGGAGGAGATAGAATTTTAATGGTCCCAGGAGAGCCATAATATGTCAAATTGTGTTCCCCATCCACATCCTTGTCTGTGCATGTGAAAGTCCTTTCCCTAAACAGAGGAATAGAAATAAAAATGGAAAGAGAAGGCAGCTTTAACAAACTCTGGGTTTTGGAGTCAGTGTGTAGTTAGTGACTGTATGAATTTGCTCATGACCAGGCCAGCAAATAAATGGGAAGCAGTTGAGTGTTCTGGAGTAAAACGTATTTATGTTTTCATTGGGTTTTAAACTGAAGTTACTCTGTAGTCAATCTGTTCATAATACAAGCATTCACTCAACAAAAGGAATATTCTCCTTTAATAAAGTACTCAAGCAAGCAGCACCTCTACAATTTCCAGAGGAGGGAGTTGCAACATACAGAGTTTAGGTCAGTAAATCTTTTTGATACTACTTATCTATTTCTCAGGAAAGAGAGGAAGAACTAACGAGAGTGGGGGGAAAAATGTCAGAGTGAGTGGTGGAGTTAACAAAAGTATAGTGACTAGGAAACCTGAAATAAATTATCACAAAGTAACACAGTGGCCCCTGTCAATGTCACTGAGGAAGAAGAGAAGCAACTGGCTTTACAGGAAAGGGATAGCAGAAAAGCAGGAAAGCTTTCCTTCCTTTGTATCAGATACTCCTCAAGTGCTTATATTTTAGGGGTATATTGGTAAAGAGATTGGGTGGGAGTAGCATTACAAGGATTTAAAAGGGGGCAAAAGAACTGTTTGTGGTGAAAACAAGGAGTACTGCCCTGCCGTATGCAGTTAAGGAGTATTAACAAGTCATAATTTAACTATTAATTTTCAATCATATTTGGGAACAGAAAATAAGCTGTGGGGTGGCTGATTGTAAGTTGAAGGTGAAATGTGTTTTTTTTTTTTTTTTTTGCCAGATTTGCATCTAGATGGATGTCTGGGATGATTTTCTTTTTTTTAAATATTTATTTGACAGAGAGAAAGAGAGAGAGCACAAGCAGGGGGAACAGGCAGAGGGGAAGGGAGAAGCAGTCTCCCTACTGAGCAGGGAGCCTGATGTGGGGCTTGATCCCAGGACTCTGGGGTCACAACATGAGCCAAAGGCAGATGCTTAACCAACTGAGCCACCCAAGCACCCCTGGGATGACTATAATTACACAGATATCAGGTTCCAAAATTGAAGGGCAAATCACTAATCTGAACTAGAACTACTTCCATTCTGCCAAAGAAGCATCCTGTAGAATAGCTGTTCTCAAAGTGTGGTCCCTGGACCAGCAGCATCAGCATCCCCTGGGAACTTGATAGAAATGCAGATTCTCAGGTCCCACTTTTATAATGATTGGTTTTACATTTATTTTTAAAATCATATGGGAAATAAAAAGAGGAGTTACAAAATGACTAGCTTTTATATTTAATTGTGTAGTTACCTTTACTGGAGTTCTTCATTTCTTTGTAAGGCTTCAAGTTCCTTTCATTTTACTGAAGGATTTCCTTTAGCATTTCTTGTAGAGCCAATCTAGTAGCAATGAACTTCCTCAGCTTTTGTTTGTCCAAGAATGTCTTAGTTCTTTTTTTTTTATTTTAAGATTTTATTTATTTATTTGACAGAGAGACACAGCGAGAGAGGGAACACAAGCAGGGGGAGTGGGAGAGGGAGAAGCAGGCTTCCTGCGGAACAGAGAGCCCGATGTGGGACTCGATCCCAGGACCCTGGGATCCTGACCAGAGCCGAAGGCAGATGCTTAACGACTGAGCCACCCAGGCGCCCCCAAGAATGTCTTAGTTTCTCCTTCACTTTTAAAGAACAGTTTTGACAGAGGATTCTTAGTTTGGAGGTTTTTTGTTTTTGTTTTTGTTTTCTTTCAGCACTTCAACAATGTCCTCTCATTCCTTTCTGGCCTCCATGGTTTCTGATGAGAAATTTGCTGCATTGAGGACTGCTTGCCTACGACAAGTCTGTCACATGGTTTGGAATAGTCATTGTCT
The DNA here is from genome assembly GCF_011800145.1 of Mirounga leonina. NCBI lineage: Eukaryota > Metazoa > Chordata > Mammalia > Carnivora > Phocidae > Mirounga > Mirounga leonina. The sequence continues at coordinate 69,817,789 of NW_023270316.1, forward strand.
TTGTCTTTCAACAGTTGGATTATAATGTGTCTCAGTGTGGCGGTCTTTACATTTGTCCTTCTGTAATTTGTCCTGGTTCTTAAATATGTAGATTGCTATATTTTATTTTCAGTCAATATTTCTTCAAATGTTTTTTCTGCCCTCGCTTCTCTCTTCTTCTGGAGTTCCTATTATGCTTATGGTGGTATAAGTGATGGTGTCCCACAGGTCTCTTAGGTTCTGTTTCTTTTTCTTCATTCTTTTTCTGCTCCTCACACTGGGAGTTGTTTTGTTTTTTTTTTAAGCTTCAGCAACATATTCATTTGTGGTTGAAGAAATCCAGGTAAATTTGTGAGTTCCTTGTACTATTTTATGGAAACTATCATTTCATGCCGCGGGAGATGTAATTTGTGTAGTATCTTATTTCTCCACCATGTGTTCTCTGTAATTTGATTTTCCAGGTACCTAAACAACACTACCTTGTTATGAAAACTTGAAATAATGAAGTTTGGTTTTTGTTTATGCGTTTGTTTCATTTTTTAGATTTCACATGTAAGTGAAATGATATAGTATATTTTGTTCACTGTCCGGATTATTTCACTTAGCATAATACCCTCTAGGTCCATCCACATTGTTGTAAATGGCAAGATCTCATTCTTTTTCATGGCTGAGTAGTATTCCACTATGTGTGTATAAGTGTGTGTGTGTATGTGTGTATATATATATATGCCACCTCTTCTTTATCTTCGTCTATCAATGGACACTTGGGTTGCTTTTATGTCTTAGCTATTATAAATAATGATGCAATAAGCATTGAGGTGCTTCTATCTTTCCGAATTGTTGTTTTTGTTTTCTTTGGGTGGAATTCCTGGATCATATAGCATTTCTATTTTTATGTTTTTTGAGGAAACTCCATACTGTTTCCACGGTGGCTGCATCAATTTACATTCCCACCAACAGGGCATAAGGGTTCCTTTTTCTTCACATTCTTACCCATGCTTGTTATTTCTTGTCTTTTTGATTCTAGCCATTCTGTTAGGTGTAAAGTGATATCTCATTGTGATTTTTATTTGCATTTCCCTGGTGATTAGTGACATTAAGCATCTTTTCATGTATCTGTTGGTCATCTGTTTGTTGTCTTTGGGAAAACATCTATTTATGTATTCTGCCCATTTTTTAATTGGATTGTTTGGGAGTTTTTTTGATGTTGAGTTGTATAAGTTCTCTTTATATTTTGGACATTAACCCTTTATCAGATATAACACTTGCAAATATCTTCTCCCATTCAGTGGATTGCCTGTTCATTTTGTTGATGGTTTTCTTCACTGTGCAAAAGTTTTTATTTTGATACAGTCCCAGTATTTTTTTTTCTATTTCTCTTGCCTGAGAAAAATGTTTCTGCAGTTGATGATAAAAAAATTATTGCTTATGTTTTCTATAAATTTTATGGTTTCAGGTCTCACATGTAGGTCTTTAATTCATTTTGAGTTTGTTGTTTTGTATGGTGCAAGGAAGTGGTCCAGTTTCATTCTTTTGCATGTAGTTGTTCTGTTTTCCCAATACCATTTATTGAGGAGACTGTCTTTTCCCCATTGTATATGCCTTGCCTCCTTTGTCACAGATTAACTGACCATATGTGCATGGGTTTATTTCTGAGCTCTCTATTCTGTTCCATTTATCTATGTGTCTGTTTTTATGCCAATACCATGCTGTTTTGATTACTCCAGCTTTGTAGTATATCTTGAAATCTGGAATTGTGATACCTCCAGTTTTGTTCTTTCTCAAGATGGCTTTGACTATTCAGGTCATTTGTGGTTCCACACCAATTTTAATATTGTTTGTTCTATTTCTATGAAAAATGTTGTTGGTATTTTGATAGGGTTTGCAATGGGTAGTATGGAAATTTTAACAGTCTTAATTCTTCCAATTCATGGGCATAGAATTACCTTTCCATCTGTTTGTGTCTTCCTCAATTTCTTGCATCAGTGTTTTGTAGTTTTCAGAATGCAGATCTTTCACCTCTTGGTTAGATTTATTCCTAGGTATTTTATTCTTTTTGGTACAATTGAATTGTATTCTTAATTTCTCCTTCTATTACTTTGTTGTTAGTATGTAGAAACACAACAAATTTCTGTGTATTAATTTTGTATCCTGGAACTCTACTGAATTCACTTATTATTTCTGATAGTCTTTTGATGGAGTCTTTAGGATTTTCTATGTATAGTCTCATGTCATCTGCAAATAGTGACAATTTAACTTCATTCTTACCAATATGGATGTCTTCTATTTCTTTTTCTTATCTAATTGCTGTGGCTAGGACTTCCAGTACTATATTGAATAAAAGTGGCAAGAATTGATGTACTTGTCTTGCTCCTGATCCTAGAGGAGAAGCTCTCAGTTTTTTACGAGTATGATGTTAGCCCTTAATTTTTCATATATTGATCTTAATTATGTTGAAGTATGTTCCCTCTAAACTCATGTTGTTGAGAGTTTTTATTGTAAACATTAATTGAATTTTGTCAAATGATTTTTCTGCATCTATTGAGATGATCATATGACTTTTATTATTTGTTTTGTTAATGTTATGTGTCATATTGATTTTGAATATTGAACCATCCTTGCTTCCCCAGAATAAATCCCACTTGGTCGTGATGAATGATCCTATTAATGTTTTGTTGAATGTGGTTTGCTAATATTTTGTTGAGGATTTTGCATCTTTGTTCATCAGGGATATTGGCCTGTAGTTTTCTTTTTTTGTAGTGTCTTTGTCTGGTTTTTGTTTCAAGGTAATGCTGGCCTAATAGAATATATTTAGAAGCATTCCTTCCTCTCCTATTTTTTGGAATAGCTTGAGGAGAATAGATATTAACTCTTCCTTAAATGTTTGGTAGAATTCACCTGTGAATACATCTGGTTCTAGTCTTTTGTGTGTTTGGAGTTTTTTAATTATCAATTCAATTTCATTACTAGTAACTGTTCAGATTTTCCATTTCTTCTAGATTCAGTTTTGGAAGATTATATGTTTATAGGAATTTATCCATTTTTTCTTGGTTTTCTAATATGTTGGCATATAGTTTTTCATAGTATCCTCATAATCTTTTATGTTTCTGTGGTGTCAACTGTTACTTCTTTTTTGTTTCTGGTTTTATTTATTTGGGTCCTCTCTTTTTTTAATCTTAATGAGTCTGGCTAAAGGTTTATTAATTTTCTTTATTTTTTCAAAGAATCAGCTCTTAGTTTCATTGATCTTTTCTATTGTTTTTACTCTCTATTTCAGTTATTTCATTTATATCTTTATTATTTCCTTCCTTGTACTCACCTTGGATTTTGTTTTTTCTTCTTTTTCTAGTTCCTTTAGATATAAGATTAAGATGTTTATTTGAGATTTTTCTTGTTTCTTGAGGTAGGCCTGTATTGCTCTAAATTTCCCTTTTAGAACTGCTTTTGCTGTATTTCAAATATTTTAGAGTGTTATATTTTCATTTTCATTTGTCTCAATGTATTTTTTAATTTCTTCTTTGATATCTTTGTTTACCCATTGGTTATTTAGTAGCATGTTGTTTAACCTTCATATGTTTGTGGGGTTTTTTCTAATGATTGATTTCTGGTTACATACTGTTGTCATTGGAAAAGATACTTGATATTTCAGGCTTCTTAAATTTATTGAGATTTATTTTGTGACCTAACATGTGATCTATCCTTGGGAATGTTTTATGGGCACTTGAAAAGAATGCATATTCTGTTGTTTTTGTATGGAATTTTCTATATATATCTGTCATGTCCATCTGTCAGATATGTCACTCAAAAACACTCCTTATTGATTTTCTGCCTAATCTATCCATTGATGTAAGTGGAGTGTTAAAGTCCCCTAATATTACTGTCATTTTCTTCCTTTATATTTGTTAATATTTGTTATATATATATTTAGGTACTCTGATGTGGGGTGCAAGTAATTTACAATCCTCTTATTGGATTGATCCCTTTATCATTATGTAATACCCTTCCTGGTCTCTTGTCACCGTCTTTGTTTTAAAGTACTTTTTTCTGATATAAATACTACTGTGCTGGTTTTTTTTCACTTCCATCTACATAGAATATCTTTTTCCATCTCTTCACTTTCAGTCTGTATGTGTCTTTAGGTCTGAAGTGAGCCTCTTGTAGGCAGCATACTGATGGGCCTTTTTTTTTTTTTTTTTTTGGTAAATCTCTTCAGTCACCCTATGTCTTTTGATTGGGGCGACTTAGACCATTTACATGTAAAGTAATTGATAGGTACTATTTACTGCCATTTTGTTAATTGTTTCTGATTGTTTTTATAGTTCATCTCTGTTCCTTTATTCTTCTCTTGCTCTTTTTCATTGTAATTGGTAACTTTCTGTAGTGTTATGTTTGGCTTTCTCTTTATTTTTTGTGTATCTGTTATGGGTTTTAGGTTTGGGGTTATCATGAGGCTCATATATAACATCCTAAGTATAGCAGTCTATATTAAGTTGATGATCATTTTAGTTTGAACACATTCTAAAAGAACTTCTGTGGGGTTTTTTTATTATTATGTTATGTTAATCACCATACATTACATCATTAGTTTTTGATGTAGTGTTCCATGATTCATTGTTTGTGTATAACACCCAGTGCTCCATGCAGAACGTGTCCTCTTTAATACCCATCACCAGGCTAACCCATCCCCCTCCCCTTCCCCTCTAGAACCCTCAGTACTTCCCCTTCCATATTTTATGTATTATGATCATAGTTTACATCTTTTTATTCATAATTTTTTATGTCTAATAATGGCCTTTTCCTTTCCACTTAAAGAAGTCTGTTTAACATTTCTTGTAAGGCTGGCTTAGTAGTAATGGATTCTTTTAACTTTTTTTTTATTATGTTATGTTACTCACCATACATTACATCATTAGTTTTTTTTTTTTTTAATGTTCATAGTTGTCTTATTCAGAGATAAACATACCATTTGGATTTACCTAAAACAATTGGGCATGATGAAACCCTGAGTTACAAACATACTTACCTATTATAATATTTTTTAAGGGAAATTGAACCTGTATTGTCTTCTTTTGTTTACAACCATACTGCACAGGTTTTGTTACCCAAGGTTTCACAGTTCTCAGAGGCCACAAAAGTGGGACAAGTGGGTCACTTTTTCAGAACTACTTGTTTTCCCCCCATTCAAATATTTTTACTCATGTATCTAGAAAGACTACTATCCAGAGGGATTATTTCAGGGTTCAGAGAAGAAAACAATTTTGAAGTAATAGGTAAGGGATACAGTCATTATTTGTGTCAGTACACGCTTTTTACTCAAAAGACCTTTGGCCGAAACCTTATACCTTACATAAAAATTAAATCAAAATGTATCATAGATTTAAATGTAAAATTATAAACATTAGAGGCTAGCATATAAGAAAGTTTTCAGGAGCCCCTGGGTGGCTCAGTCGGTTAAGTGTGCGTTCAGCTCAGGTCATGATCCTGGGGTTCTGGGATCGAGTTCCGCACCGGGCTCCCCGCTCAGCGGGGAGCCCGCCTCTCCCTCTCCCTCTGTCTGCAGCTCTCCCTGCCTGTGCTCTCTCTCTCTGACAAATAAATAAATAAAATCTTTTTTTTAAAAAAAGAAAGTTTTCAGAATCTAGAGATAGGCAAAGAGTTCTTGGACTTGACAACATCATTAGTTTTTGATGTAGTGTTCCATGATTCATCCTTTGCATATAACACCCAGTGCTCCATGCAGAACGTGCCCTCTTTAATACCCATCACCAGGCTAACCCATCCTCCCACCCCCCTCTCCTCTAGAACCCTCAGTTTGTTTCTCAGAGTCCATAGTCTCTCATGGTTCATCTCCCTCTCCGATTTCCACCCCCTTCATTTTTCCCTTCCTGCTATCTTCTTCTTCTTCTTCTTCTTTTTTTTTTTTTTTAACATGTAATGTATTATTTGTTTCTGAGGTACAGGTCTGTGATTCCTTTAACTTTTGTTTGTTTGGTAAACTTTTTATCTCTTCTTCAATTCTGAATGATAACCTTGCCTGGTAAAGTAATCATGGTTGTAGGTTTTTTTCTTTTTTTTTTTCTTCCAGGATTTTATTTAAATTCAAGTTAGTTAACATACAGTGTAGAATTGGGTTCAGGGGTAGAATTTAGTGATTCATCACTTACATATAACATCCAGTGCTCATCACAAGAAGTGCCCTCCTTCCTTAATGCCCATCATCCATTTAGCCCATCCTCCCACCCACCTCCCCTTCAGAAACCCTCAGTTTGTTCTCTATAGTTAAGAGTCTCTTATGGTTTGCCTCCCTCTCTGTCTTTATCTTATTTTATTTTTCCTTTGCTTCCCCTATGTCATCTGTTTTGTTCCTTAAATTCCACATATGAGTGAAATCATGTGGTATTTGACTTTCTCTGACAGACTTATTTCACTTAGCATAATACACTCTAATTCCATCCACATCATTGCAAATGGAAAGATTTCATTGTTTTTGATGGCTGAGTAATAGTCCACTTCTAAACTTGAAACAATGGTCTTGTGTATGGTCATCCCTTGTGTAGGCTGTGTGTGCCTGTTTACTTTCTCTGGCTAGCTGGAATTGTGGGTGGCATGGGTTATGGGGTACTCTGACCTGGAGCTGCCCTGGTCGGATGGCTGGAGCTGAAGTGTGCATTGGCCAGGCAATCCTGTGGCTCTTCATGCAGAAGATGTCCTGGCAGGACAGCCAAAGTAAGTATAAGCTAGGGGTTTTCAGGGCTGTATGTGCAGAGGGCACCCTGAAGGACTGCTGAAGCTGAAGTGCTGAAGCTGAAGTGGGTATAATCTGGGATGTTCTGGGACTCTCTACACAGATGGTGTCTTTGCAGGTGGCTGGAGACAAGGCAGGGCACAGGCTGGGGGGTCCTGGGGTGCTCTGAGCAGGGATCACCCTGGCAGGACAGTTGTAGCTGAAGTGGGCATAACCTGGGGTAATTCCAGGGCTCTTTGCAGAGAGGATGCCCTGGAAGGACAGCTAAAGCTGAAGTTCATGCAGGTTGGAATGTCCTGAGGCTCTCCACACAGAGGGGAGAAGGACAGGACAGCTGAAGCTGAGGAAGGAGCAAGCTGGAATGTCCCAAGATGCTCAGTACAGGGAGTCTCCTGGTGGGGTGTCTGGAGCCAAGGAAGGCATGGGCCAGAGGTTCCCATGGTGCTCTGTGCAGGGGACACTCTGGTGGGGTGTGGCTAACAGCTGAAGCAGGAATCAGCTGGGAAGTCCTGAAGTATTCTTTACCTAGGGATGCTCTAGCAAGCCATTTGGAACCAAAATGGTACAGGAACTAGAATGTTCCAGGGCGCTTTGTGTTTGTCTCAATGTAGCATGGCAGCTGGAGCTGTAGTGAGTGCTGACCATGGGTTTCTTAGTGCACACCACCCTGGGACCGCCTTGGTGGGATGTCTGGGGCTGGTGTGTTCTAGAGTCCTAGGACTCACTGATGTGGTATGCCAGTTAGGGTGCTCAGATTCTGCTCAAGTCCAAGCCATCAAGATGGAGAGTGAACAAAAATCGTGATCCTTGCCAGCCCTTCTGACCCAGAGAGAGTTCCAGGAGCTCCTCCACTGTTTGGCAAGGTTCTAGGGCTAGTTCCTTTGTATTCTAGTTGCTCTTTTGAACTGAGGCTTTTTTTTTTTTTTTTTCTGTGCTCCAGGGCAGACAAATCTGCTTAGGGTTTCTCAGTACTGTCCCTCCTCACTGCAGTTCACTGCATCGGGGCAGGGCGGGGGGGAGGGGCTGGCATTCTCTTTGTTGCAGTGTCCGTTTTTCTTGCCTTTATCTTTTGTTGTGTAGAATCTGTTCAGTCAGCCCTCAGTTCTTCAGGAGGAATTTATCTGTAAATAGGTGTCGATTTGGTGTGTCCGTGGAGGAGATGAGTTCAGATAAGTAGCCATCTTGGACCAGAATTCTCCTAGACTGGGAGATTTAAATTGACTTATCTTCAAGTTTGCTGATTCTTTTTTCTGCCTGCTCATATCTGCTGTTGAAACCCTTTAGTGAGTTTTTCATATCAGTAATTATACTTTTCAGCTCAAGAATTTTTGGTTGGTTCCTATTTATAATTTCTGTCTCTTCATTGATAATTTCTACTTATTTGTACATTGCTCCTCTGGATTCCATTAGCTCTTTGTGGCTTCCTTTAGTTATTTGAATACATTTAAAACAGTTGCCTTAAAGTCTTTGTCTATCAAGAGTACTGTCTCTGCTTCCATAGGGACCTATCTCCTATTGAGCAAATCCTATCTGTGACTCTAGATTGACCTATCTCTCCAGATTTCAAGGTATCAGTTCTTTGCAAAGTTGTTGATTTTCAGTTTGCTGACTTTTTTTTTGTTTGTAAGCCTGGATATGATGACTTCTAAGCAATTTGCATGTTGGAGCCAAAACTAGAAGTTTCTTCCCATTCTATTTTGTTCCTTTTTAGTCCCTCCATTTTTTATTTCTCTGTTTTCTATTCTCTGTCTTCCTTTTGGTAACTTGAAAATATTTTGATATCTTATAATGATTTTGAGTAAATCTATTTGTACCTTTTTTTTAATTTCTTGCTCATGTTATTCAGTTATATATACTAACATATGTAATGCATAATACCCATATTTTCTAGTTTCCTAGTTTCTGTGTTTGATGCTTTGACATCTTGGGGCCTTGCTGTTCCTGGATGGACTGTCCTCTCCAGGGCTTGCTAATTCCTAAAGAAAGCAAATGATTCACCTGCAAATGTGCCTTTCATATGCAAACGAATCATTCCAGAGCCAAACCTCCCATCACTTCCTTTATCTAACTCTTATACTTCTACACTCCAAACTTAATCTTCTTCGCCTTGCTTTTCCCACAGAAGCCACGATAAAGGCTCTTGCCCACATTTGCCTCTTGACCAATGATGGGTATTTCCCATGTGGACCTTCATGATGTGCCAAGCCTCCTGTTTCTAGGGATCTGTAAGTATAAAAACTTCTTTCATGACAGTCATGTTCATGCCTATGTATGTGTCTTACCATACCTGATTCAAACAAATTCTGGTTACTTTTAAAACAACAGTCTGCTAGTGTTGACATTTACTAGTTAGAAAACAGTTAGAATCCCTATCTCTTTTTACATCCCTTTAACTGTTCCCATTAATATGAAGTGTCTCAAGTATTTCCTCTACATACATTTAAAACCACCCAGACATTACTGTAATTTTGGTTTTAACCATCAAATATCATTTAGAAAACTCAGTAGGAAAATTACCCATATATTTACTCTTTCTATTATTCTTTCATCCTTTCTGGTATGGTAAGAGTCCTTCTATTATCATTTCCTTTCTGTTTAGAGAACTTCCTTTAGCCACTCTTCTCTCAGCATTTGAGAAGTGTTGTATCACTTCCTTCTGTTCGCCATGATGGTTAACAAGAACTTGCAGTCATTCAAATAGTTTTTCTATAAAAGTAGAAGTCATTTCTTCAAGATTAACTGTGATGTATTTTGATCTATGATTCTTTGGGTATATCCTGTTTCGGATTTGCTCAGTTTCTTGTATCTGTAGTTTTATGTGTTCTGCCAATTTGGGAAATTTTCATCTGGTGTTTCTTTGAATACTTTTTTTTAAAATTTCTCCCTCTTCTTCTGCTTCTTCTGGGAGTCCTCTCACAAAAAAAAAAAAAAGTTTGATCTTGTGCTATAATCCAACAGGTGAAGCTCAATTCATCTTTTTTTTTTTTTTTCTTTTTAGTGTATTATATCTGTTGTTAACATTGGGTAATTTCTGATATTTCTAATATTGTTCTACCTTTATGTTCACTGATTCTTTCATTCCCTTTATTCTGCTTTTGAGCCCATCCACTGTGTTTTTTGCTTAACTTATATTTTTCAGTTTTAAAATTTTTATTTGGTTATATTTAGTATCTTTTATTTCTTTGGTAAGACTTTTTTTTTTCTTTTGTTTCAAGAATATTCACAATTGCTCATGGAAACATTTCTATAATAACAGCTTTAGAAATCTTTGGAAGATAATTCTAAAATTCCTGTCATCTTGTTCGCATGTATTAGTTGGGTGTTTTTGTTTTTTGTTTTCCTAATCCAAGTTTAGATTTCCTAATTCTTTGTATGACAGACTAGTGATGTTTCAATTGAAATCTGGATATTTTAATATTATGATATTTTAGGTATTTTTAAACCTTCCATTTTAGCTGGCTCTCTCTGTAAAATTCTGGCAAGAAAAGAGGGGAAAGGTGATCCTGCTGCACTACTGCCAGGTGGGGTAGAAGTCTAGGTTCCCTACTTGGCTTCTGTTGACACAAAGAGGTGAGAATCTTCTAATTACTGCTGCCAAAGGGTGGGAACTTGTACTCCCTGAAGAGTGTTCACTGATGTCGCTCTCGTTGAGAAGGTTAAGCGTCTCATTTCTGCTCCCCACTTGGCCTCCACTTACATCACAGGAATGGGTTTTGGTGAAAATCCTCAGTCTCTACTAAGCCTCCTCTAACATTATCCCTGTGTGTAGGAGAGGAGGAGCTTCCTTACTTCTGTGTGAAAATGGAATTCCAGTCTCCCCACAGTGTTTTCCACACACTATGGGGCTGAGGGGGGCCTTCATACCATATACTGGAGATGAAAATCCCAGCTTCATACTTAGCTTTCTCTGATGGCACCCCACAGTAAGGGTGTTTTGGGGCACCTCATTACAGCATGGCAAGGATGGAAGTCTAGGTTCCTTACTCTGCCTTTGTGGGCAAGGATGAGAGTGGGTCTCTGCCATTCTGACAGGTGTGAGATGATACCTCGTGTAGTTTTGATTTGCATTTCCCTGATGGTAAGTGATAATGAGCATCTTCTCATGTGTCTGTTGATCATCTGTATGTCTTCTTTGGAGACATGTCTGTTCGTGTCTTCTGCCCATTTTTAAATTGGATTATTTGCTTTTTGGGTGTTCAGTTTTATATGTTCTTTATAGATTTTGGATACTAACTCTTTATCAGATATGTCATTTGCAAATATCTTTTCCCATTCCCTAGGTTACTTTTTAGTTTTGTTCATTATTTCCTTCACTGTGAAGAAGCTTTTTATTTTGATGTAGTCCCTATAGTGCATTTTTGCTTTTGTTTCCCTTGTCTTGGGAGACCTATCTAGAAAAAAAGTTACTATGGCTGATGTCAGAGAAGTTACTGTCTGTGTTCTCCTCTAGGATTTGGATGGTTTCCTGTCTCACGTTGAGGTCTTTCATCCACTTTAAATTTATTTTTGTGAATGGTATAAAAAAGGGGTCCAGGTTCATTCTTTTGCATATTGCTGTCCAGTTTTCCCAGCACCATTTGTTGAAGAGACTGTATTTTTCCCATTGGATATTCTTTCCTGCTTTGTCAAAGATTAATTGACCATATAATTGTGGGTTTATTTCTGGGTTTTCTGTTCTGTTCCATTGATCTATTTTTTGCGCCAGTACCATACTGTTTTGATTACTACAGCTTTGTAATATAACTTGAAGTCCAGAATTGTGATGCTTCCAGCTTTGTTTTCTTTTTCCAGAATGCTTTGGCTATTCAGGGTCTTATGTGGTTCAATTCAAATCTTAGGACTATCTGCTCTAGTTCTGTGAGAAATGCTGTTGGTATTTTGATAAGGATTGTATTAAATATGTAGATTTCTTTGGGTAGTATAGAAATTTTAACTATATTTGTTCTTGCAATCCATGAGCATGGAATGTCTTTACATTTCTTTGTGTCTTCTTCAGTTCCCCTTCATCAGTGTTCTATACTTCTCAGAGTACAGGTCATTCATCTCTCTGGCTAGGTTTATTCCCAGGCATCTCATTATTTTTGGTGCAATTATAAATGGGGTTGTTTTCTTAATTTCTCTTCCTGCTGTTTCATTACTGGTGTATAGAATTACAACAACTTTCTGTCACTGATTTTATTTCCTGAAACTTTAATGAATTTATTTATCAGTTCTAGCAGCTTTTTTGGTGGAATCTTTCAGGTTTTCTATATATATTATCATGTCATTTGCAAATAGTGAAAGTTTTACTTCTTCCATACCGATTTGGATGCCTTCTTTTTCTTATTTGTTTGCCATGCTCGGACTTCTAGTACTATGTTGAATAAAAGTGAGAGTAGACATCCTTGTATTGTTCTTAACCTTAGGGGAAAGGCTCTTGGTTTTTCCCCATTAAGGATGATGTTAGCTGTGGGGTTTTCATATATGGACTTTATTATGTTGAGGTATGTTCCCTCTACCTACTTTGTTGATGGCTTTTATCATGAATGGATGTTGTACTTTGTCAAATGCTTTTTCTGAGTCTATTGAAATGATCATATGGTTCTCCTTTTTCTTATTTATGTGATATATTACATTGATTGATTTGTGGATATTGAGCCACCCTCGCAGCCCAGGAATAAATCCCACTTGGTCGTGGTGAATAATTTTTTAAATGTATTGTTGGATTCATTTTGCTAGTATTTTGTTGAGGATTTTTGCATCTGTGTTCATCAGAGATATTGTCCGTAGTTCTCTTTTTCTTGTAGTATCTTTATCTGGTTTTGGTATCAAGATAATGCTGGTATCATAGAATGAAATTGGAAGTTTTCCTTCCTTTTCTATTTTTTGGAATAGTTTGAGTTCACGAAGAGATATTAACTTTTAAATGTTTGGTAGAATTTGCCTGTGAAGCCATCTGGTCCTAGACTTTTGTTAATTGGGAGTTTTTTGATTACTGATTCAATTTCTTTGCTGGTTTTTGGTCTGTTCAAATTTTCTATTTCTTCCTGTTTCAATTTTAGTAGGTTATATGTTTCTAGGAATTTATCCATTTCTTCTAAGTTGTCCAATTTGTTAGGCATATAGTTTTTTATAATCTCTCAAAAATGTTTGTATTTATGTGGTATTTTTTATTTCTCCTCTCTCATTTGTGATTTTATTCATTTGGGTCCATTCTCTTTTGTTCTTGTTAAGTCTGGCTAGAGGTTTATCAACTTTATTGCCTTTTTTCAAAGAAGTAGTTTCTGGTTTCATTGATCTGTTCTATTCTTCTTCTGGTTTCTATATCATTTGTTTCTGCTCTAGTCTTTATTATTTCCTTCCTTCTGCTGATTTTAAGTTTTGTTTATTCTTTTTCTAGTTTCTTTAGGATAAGTTTAAGTTGTTTATTTGAGATTTTTCTTGCTTCTTGAGGTTGGCCTATATTGCTATAAACTTCTCTCTTAGACCACTCTTGCTGCATCCCAAAGGTTTTGGACTGTTGTGTTTTCATTTTTATTTGTTTCCATGTACTTTTTTATTTCTTATTTTATTTCCTGGTTGACTCACTCATCATTCAGCAGCATGTTATTTAACTTCCATATACTTACGGTCTTTCCAGATTTTTCCTTGTGGATGACTTCTAGTTTCATAACATTGTGGTCAGAAAAGATGCATGGCAGCACTTTGATCTTGAATTTGTCAAGGATTGTTTTGTGGGCTAATATATGATCTCTTCTGGAGAATGTTCCATATGCACTTGAAAAGAATGTGTAGTCTGCTGTTTTAGGATGGAATGTTCTGAATGTATCTGTTAAATCCATCTGGTCCTGTGTGTCATTCAAAGCCATTGTTTCCTTATTGATACTCTGTTTAGATGATGTAAGTGGGGTATTAAAATCCCCTACTATTATTGTATTATTATTGATTAGTTCCTTTATGTTTGTTATTAACTGGTTTATGTGTTTGGGTGCTCCCATGTTGGGTCCATAAATATTTACAATTGTTATTTCTTCTTGTTGGATTGTCCCCTTTATTATTATATAGTGTCCTTCATTATCCCTTGTTATAGTCTTTGTTTTAAAGTCTATTTTGTCTAAGTATTGCTACTCTGACTTTCTTTTGACATCCGTTTGTGTGATGAATGTTTCTCCATTCCCTCCCTTTCAATCTGCAGATTGTCTTTAGGTCTAAAATGAGTATCTTGTAAGCAGCATATAGATGAGTCTTGTTTTTTTTATCCATTCTGTCACCCTGTGTCTTTTGATTGGTTTGTTTAGTCCATTTACATTGAAAGTAGTTATTGATAGATGTGTATTTATTGCCATTTTATTACTAGTTTTGTGGTTGTTTTTGAATATTTTCTCTGATCCTGTCTTGTCTTGCTGTCTTTCATGGTTTGCTCATTTCCTTTAGTGATATATTTGGATATATTTCTCTTTATTCTTTGCATATCTATCAGTGGTTTTTGATTTGTAGTACCATTAAGTTTGTATGTAACATCTTCTGCATATAGCAGTCTATATTAAGTTGGTGTTCATTTAACTTGGAAACCATTTTTTACTCCTCTCCTCCCCACATTTTAGGTATATGGTGTCATATTTTACATTCTTTTATTTTGTGAGTTCCTTGACTGTTTTTTTCCAAAATATTCATTTTTACTGCTTTTGTGTTTCCTTCCTTCATACTGTCATTTTTGGCCTTGCCTTTCCTTTCAGAGTCCACTTTAATATTTCTTGCAGGGGTGGTTTAGTGGTCATGAACTCCTTTAGTTTTTGTTTGTCAAGGAAACTCTTATCTCTCCTTCTATTCTGAATAACAGCCTTGCTGGATAGAGTATTCTTGGCTGCAGGTTTTTCCAATTCAGCACTTTGAATATATCAGGCCACTTCTGATTACTATGGCTTTGTAGTATATCTGAAATGTGGGATTGTGATACTTGCAGTTTTTTCCCTCCTTTCTTAAGGTTGCTTTGGCTATTCGGGGTTTTTTTGTGGTTCTGTACAAATTTTAGCACTATATGTTCTAGTTCTGTGAAAATACTATTAATAATTTTTGTAGGGATTACATTGAATCTGTAGATTGCTTTAGTTAGTATGAACATTTTAACAGCATTAGTTCTTCCAGTCCATGAGCATGAAGTATTTTTTCCATTTGTTTGTGTCATCTTCAATTTCTTTTATCAATGTCTTACAGTTTTCAGAGTATAGGTCTCTCACCTGCTTGATTAAATATATTCCTAGGTATTTTATTCTTTTTGATGCAATTGCAAATAGCATCATTTTCTTAATTTATATTTTTTGCTACTTAATTATTACTGTAGAGAAATACAACACATTCCTGTGTATTAATTTTTATCCTGAAACTTTATTTAATTCATTTATTAGTTCTATCAGTTTTTTTGGTGGGTTTTCTATATATAGTATCATGTCATTTGCAAATAGAGAGTTTTACTGTTTCTTTCAAATTTGGATGCCTGTTATTTGTTTTTCTTGTCTGACTGATGAAGCTATGACTTCTAGTATTATGTTTCTTGTCTTGTTCCTGATATTAGAGGAAAAGCTTTCAGTTTTTCACCAGTGAGGATCATCTTAGTTGTGGGTTTGCTGTACAAAGCCTTTATTATGTTGAGCTTTGCTCTTCCTAAACCCATTTTGTTGAGAGTTTTTATCAACATTGAACTTGTCAGATGTTTTTTCTGCATTTATTGAGATGATATGGCTTTTAAGCTTCATTTTGTAAATGTGATATGCGACATTCATTGATTTATGGATATTGGACCACCCTTGCATCCTTGGGGAAAAAAAACCCTTGACTGTAGTGATTGATCCTTTTATTTTCATTGTTGAATTAGGTTTACTAATATTTTATGGAGGAGTTTTACATTTATGTTCCTCAGGGATATAGTTCCTTAGGCTTATAATTTTTTTTTTTCTGTCTTTTTTTTGTAGAGTCTTTGCCTGGTTTTATATCAGCATAATGCTGGACACATAAAATGAATTTGCAAGTTCTCCTTTCTCTTCTGTTTTTTTTGGAAGAGTTTGAGAAGAATAGCTATTAACTTTTCTTTGAACATAGGGATCCAGCATTTTTGTCTTTTAAACCTGTTTGTTTGAGGTGCCTACTTAGCTCAGTCAGAAGAACATGTGACTCTTGATCTTGGGGTCATGAGTTCAAGCCCCATATTGGGTGTAGAGATTACTAAAAAAATAAACTTAAAAAATAAATAAAAATAAACCTTTTTGTTTACCAATCAAGTAAAGTTAATAGGGTAAATATGAATTTAGTGCCATTGTATTACCCATAAAGTTGTTTCTGGAGATTTTCTCTGTTCCCTTCTAGTATTTGTTGCTTTTGGTCTTTCTTTCCCACTCAAAGAGTCCCCTTTAATATTTCTTGTAGGGCTTGTTTAGTGGTCATGAACTCCTTTTGTTTTTATTTGTCTTGGAAACTCTTTATCTCTCCTTCTATTCTAAATGACACCCTTGCTAGATAAAGTATTCTTGGCTGTGTATTTTTTCCCATTCAGCACATTCAATATCTCATGCCACTCTCTTCTGTCCTGTTAGGTTTCTGTGGAAAGATCTGCTAACCAGATTTGTCTTCCCTTGTATGTTAGGAATTTCTTTTCCTTCACTGCTTTCAGGATTCTTTCCTTATCTGTATTTTGCAAATTTTACTACAGTATGTCTTGGTATTGACTAGCTTTTGTTGATTTTGATGGGAGTTCTCTACCTCCTGGAATTTGGATGTCTGTCTCTTTCCCCAGATTAGGGAAGTTTTCAGCTACATTTTCCTCAGATAAACCTTCTGCCCTTCCCCCCCCCCCCGCCTCTTTTTCTTCGGGGACTCCTATGATACAAATGTTATTATGCTTTATGGAGTCATTGAGCTTAAGCACTAGATGTTATATGTAAATGGTGAATCACTAAATTATACTCTTGAAACCAATATTACACTAATGTTACCTAACTAGAATTTAAATAAAAATTTGAAAAAAAATAAAGTTAATAGGGATTCTGGCTATCCTTGCAAGAGCAAGATCAGTCATTTATTAGTACAGTTATGCTAACACCTTTGTTAGTATGGTTCCCCCAATACCAACCACTGCAGTTTTCTATATCTTCCTTAACACTGGCAGGCAGTTCAACTTTTGTCCTCAATTGGATTAACTCCAAGTTTATTCCATAACCTAGACTGAAATGCATTCACTTTTACTTTTCAACTCAAATTTTTCCCAGTCACATAATAAGCTCAAATGATACAATAAAGATACCATGATAATACAAGGTCAATAATATAAAAAGTCTGAAAATTGCATAATATTGATTCCATTTTATTATTTTATTTCTATGGAGGAATAAAGTCCAAAAAATCATGTTCCTATTCTCTATATAAGTTAAAGGCACAGCCCAAATTCATCAATATAAAAAAAAGAAACTAAAAGACCATATTTCTTTTTTCCTAAATTACTTCTTTTACACAGTGTTAAGTCGCAGTTTAAATCAGTCTCCTGGATACTTTTAGGGGTCCATTCAGCTACTTTAGCATGAGTAGTTACTAACAGAAATAAAGGTAAGCTCTTTGGGGGAAATAGAAAATTAAAGAAATAATATCTGAACATTTTCCAAAATTGATGAATATTCTACACCTATAAATACAATAAACTCAGTGGATCCCAAGCAAAAGAAACACAAAGAAAAGCACAGCAGGGCTCATTATAATCTAGTCGCTAAAAATCCATGATAAAAAGAAAACCTTAAAGGCAGCCAAAGAAAACATTACATACACAAAGGTAAGAATAAAAAAAAGAAAAAAAGAATGACAGAAGACTTTTCTTCAGAGGGTAGGCAAACCAGAAGACAATGGAACAACATGTTCAAAATGTTGAAATATAAAGAAAAAAAGTCAAGCTATAACTCTACAGCTAGCAAAAAGGAGGAAACAAGGACTTTTTTGACAAGCAAAAGTGAGAGAATTTATGATCAGAAGAATGAACTACAAGAAATGTTTTTAAAAACAATTTTTAAGACAAAAGAGAATAACTATATGGAAATTTGGACTACACAGAAGAGTAAGGATGATTAGAGCTGATACTTATCATGAGTAAATATCTTTCTCATTTGTTAATACTTTTTCAAAGGTAATGTACCATTTAAAAGAAAACTAATAGCAATGTATTATAATAAGCCTATAATATATAGATAGATAGATGATAGATAGATAGATAGATAGATAGATAGATAGATAGATAGATAGATAGATAGATA
>NW_023270316.1:69835789-69860040 GCF_011800145.1 Mirounga leonina
ATAGATAGATAGATAGATAGATAGATAGATAGATAGATAGATAGATAAAAATGTACAAAAACAATAGCACCAAGGCAGGGGAAAAGTCATCTTAAACTGTACAGGAAAAAATTTATAATGTTATTTGAAAGTAGACAGTGGTTAAGTGAAAGCTGTATATTATTAACCCTTGAACAATAATTTTAAAATAAAACAAAGAGGTATAACTAATAAGCCAATGGTGGAGATAAATGGATTCACAAACAACAAAAACAGCAAACACTCAACTAAGAAAAAGTAAGTCAGCAAAAGGGAAGAAGAGGAACAAAAAGAAGATTAAATTAAATAAAACAACTAACAAAATGATAAATCTAACATAATGATAATTAAATATAAATTGCTTAAGACTGTATTATCCAATATGGTACTACTATCTACGTGTGGTTATTGAGCATTTGCTGTGTAGCTGGAATGAATTGCTGGACTTTGAGGACTTAGTGCAAAGAATATTAAATATGTAGTTAATAAATTGTATTTATTACTTACTGAAATAAGTACTTATTATTGAATTAATATTTTGTATGTATTGAAATAATTTGTATGTATTGGGTTAAATAAACAAAACACTTAAATGAATTTCCCCTCTTTTTACTTTTTTAATGTGGATATTAGAACATTTAAAAATACATATGTAGCTAACATTTCTTTCTGACAGCTTTGGTATAATTCAGTTAAAAGGCAAGGATTGTCAGATGGGATAAAAAGTAAAACCCAACTATATGCTGTGTGTAAGAACCCAACCTTAAATTTTAAAAAAGAGGGAAATGCATGGTAGTAGAGGCAGGTCTGTATTTCAGATGTGAAACCAAAGATTATATAGTTTCTACTATGCCCTGCTCTTTTCAGTTATCTTTAGGCCCTTTGTAGTTTTAGGTGTTTGAGATACAAAGTAACTTACAAGTGCAAACATTACATAAAGATCAGTAAATATAATACAATACCTCAAGAGCCAGGAAAGTTGTGTGGAAGGCAAAATTTATTCTTTGGTATCTTCACAGTTCTTTCTTAGTGTCTTCAAGGGAATGGTATTGTTGATATCTCTCATTTTATGAACTATCTTACTCCCAGCTTTTCTTCTCCTCTTGCTTTTATCCAGTTGTAAGTTAATTCTGAATAAAGTGTCAGTTGAAAAAAGTTTAAGATATTACCTACACCAACTGACTTATATTTCACTAGAGGACTCTAGAAACATTTTGAAGGAAAAAAATTAAAACCCTTAACATAAATAAATTGAAATCTCATTGACTGAAAGAATAAACAATATCTCTAATGATTGAGGTACAGACCCCTTGAAAAGCCATGTTTGGGAATGAGAAACCTCCTCTATGCCATCAAATAAGACTATATAATGTGACACAGCTAATGAAAAAGTTAATGTCATATTCCTTTCACCAACAAATGCTTAATACCTAGTTCATTAAAGGTTATTTGCTATACTCTGTTCTCTGAAATAGCCATAACACATTTGTATCAATTTTCTGAACAACATTGAAAAACAGAAGTGTGTCCAGAGGAAAGTCATCAGGATAGTAATGGGACAGGAAACCATTTCAATCAAGGAATACTGAAACATTTGGGAATATTTAGCCTGGAAAGGCCTCAGAATGAGCATAATACTCCTAAATATTTAATATATAATCACATAGGAGTGGGGAGAGATTTATGCTCTGCTGTTTGATAGAAGGCCATTGAGAATAAGAAAAACATTTCAAGAGACAGTTTAGAGCTGTCAATGGAATGATGAAATGGAATTGGAAATGCCTCACCAGAAGCATTCAAATAGAGATAAATGAAGGATAATTGGTCAGGGATGATAAAGAAGTATCATGTGCCTTAGGGAAATATTTAACTAGATGCCCTCTAAAATTTCCTCCAACAGTTATGAGTAAGTCCCAGGCTTAGAAGTTAATTTTTACCCTAGAAGCAGCCATATATTTTAATGAGAAAAAATCCATCTTTTTTTTTGACATTTATACAAAATAAATCATTTTATTTCCAATGTTATGTAATACACAGATTTTGCTTCTTCTACCCATGCTTTAACATACTGATCCCTTATTATATAGTAGTCAACTGGACCCCTGCAATGTAGTAAGAAAACTTCTAATAAATAATAAGGCTCAGAGTTCATGCTTTTGTTGCATTAATGTAAATATTGTATCAACATTTTCACATAGAAGTAAATATTGTAATCCTATCTTTAAATAATCTCTTATTAAGAAAAAATAAGTTCTTTATTCTTCTGTGAACTAGCATATGCAGACAATTGTAATACCAACTTCACTTCTGGGCAGTAATATAGTGAAAACAGAGTGATGCCAAAATAATAGGAATTACCCCACAGAAAATTCTGACAACTTGTATCTTACAATATATTTAGTATCATGGCTAGTAGTGAACTACTGTGTTCCTAAATATAAGATAAAGTAGACAAGTGAGGTTGAGTTATTGATTACTGATTTGACCTTAATGACGGAAATACTGGCTTTCGCTGTAGATTGTAGCTTCTCAGTAATTCTGTGAATCATTGTACATTTGACTGAGTAGCATTAAGACAGGAAGACTTGTTCCTGTTTTTTTATATAATGTTGTTCCATCTAAAAAAATTTTTTTTATCTGTGTAGACCTTGGGTTAAAAGCCTCCAAGGAGGAGCACCTGGGTGGCTCAGTCAGTTAGGCATCCAACTCTTGATTTCAGCTGGGGTCGTGATCTCAATGTTGTGAGAGCAAGCCCTGCGTTGGGCTCCGTGCTCTGCACAAAGTCTGCTTGGGATTCTCTCTCTCCTTCTCTCTCTGGCCCTCCCCCTGCATGTCATGCTCTAAATAAACAAATACATGCATACATACATACATACATACATAAAATAGGTTTTAAAAAAGCCTCCAAGGAAATGTAAATGTATAAATGAATTATGTTTATGTTGTTTAGATAAAGGTTTTCTAAGTGTTAAGCAAGTTGCATGATTCTTACACCTGGAAGAATAAATGAGGTTTTCTCTATTTGGCAAGAAAAAAAGGTTGTGCTGAAATAAAATGCAAATACAGAGTTCTGATTTTATCAGAACATTTTGACCTCATTTTGTCTGCATGAATATATATTTAGTAATCTGTCAATTTCACAGTCTCTAGAAGCTGAGACTAAAACCTGCTATTTTGACTATGGACTGAGTCTTTTTTTTTAAATCTTTTTAGCTGAGAGATAATGCATTTTGTTTGTGGCATACAGCTACCTGTTCCCCAAAATTTGATCTTTTTCACCATAGTAATTCAATTTAAACTGGGCCCATGGTCATCTACCTGTAGACTATATTTCCCAGCTTCACTTGCTGTTAAATGTAGCAAGTGAGTAAGTTCTGTAGGGCTGGTTTCTCACTGATGAATTGTTTAAGCAGGTAGTTTTTTCATCCTTGGCACTTAGGATATAAAGAGTAGACAAGGCTTCATGGAAATGATATTTGTGTCCTTTTACTTGCTAGATCCCAGAATATGTGTGTAATCTCTTTTAAGCCAGTGTCGTGGTATTATACTATATTCAGTTCCCCTAAAGAACATTTTAAGTTTTAGCGTATAAAAGAAAGTGATATATGCTACTTCCATGTTACTTGCTTTAAAAAGAAAAAATCACTTGCCCTCCACATCCCAGGAACAGGGAAGTACCCTAATTCCCTGAGACTGATGAGATCAGTATCCTTGGGGTTTGTGAAACAATAAAATGGAAGCTCTGAATAATAGCCTGGGTTTCTGAACAACCATGTGGAACAGTCACTGCAATAGCAAGAATCTTTGAGGGACATTAGTGGATAATTACAATTAATGGGCATTTGTGTGTATCCATTTCTCTCCAGCAATAGAGTAGATAAGGGCTTCACCTGGCACAAGGACTAGTGACTATCACAGAAGATGTAGAAAGTGTTCTCTTTGGTCAGCTACAACTCTCTGCTCATGGTGAATGGTCACCTGAACACAATCGTAGTAGTTTTCTTCAGTATGGCTACATTTGATATCAGGGCTACTCGTGTAAATGATTTCATATGTTAAGGTGCAGCTGTTCTTCATTCATTTATTTGCAGAATCCAGAGCAGTGGGGAAAAGTGTCTTTTAAAATGATTTTACCTCTAAATATATTTTCCTAGAAGCTATAACAGTTTATTTCAGCAGCATACACAGTGAATGGCAGTGGGGGGAAGAGGAGTTGGCTCATGAAGGAAGAATATTTTATCACTGACATTGTTTAGAATTGCCAGTGCATTGTGATAATAAAAGCAGACAGACTTTTAATCAGTTTTATTATTGATTTTTAGTTATATACAATCAATTATCTCCCTATACCAGGGAGCCCTGATCCCAATAGCCCAGCCTTTGTGTGCCACTGACTTATCTGAATATCACTGGATAATGCACAACTGTTTTTTCAGAATAGCTCAAACCCCCGGAAAGACGAAGTTAACTTTTAGTGGCATTTGATAAAACAAACTAAAACAAACTAATAAATTGTTCTCTCCAAATACCTCGCAGACATTGCCAGTGTCATGCCAATATCCCCTTAGCCATTGTCTTAGAACATTCAGATTGCCATACCAAAGTAGCTTAGACTGGGTTGCTTAAACAACAGAAATTTATTCTCACAATTCTGGAAGCTGTAAGCCCAAGATCAGTGTGCCAGTATGGTCCAGGTGCTGGTCAGAGCTCTCTTCCCAGCTTATAGATAGCTACCTTCTTGCCATATCCTCACATGGCAGAGAAAAAGAGTTTTTTGTGGGTGGGGGGCTGGGTGAAATAGATAAAAGGGATTAAGAGTACACTTATCATGATGAGCACTGAGTAATGTATAGAATTGTTGAATCACTATAATGTACACTTGAAACTAATATAATACTACATGTTAATTATACTTTAAGAAAAAAAGAAAGAGAGCTATCTGATGCCTTTCTTATAAGGATGCTAACCTCATCTTAAGGACCCTACCCTCATGACCATCTAACCCTAATTATCTCCAAAGGCTCCACCTCCAAATACCATCTCACTGGGGATTAGGCCTTCAACATATGAATTTGGGGGGACACAATTCAGTTCATAGCAGCCATTTAGT
Source organism: Mirounga leonina (assembly GCF_011800145.1). Classification (NCBI taxonomy): domain Eukaryota; kingdom Metazoa; phylum Chordata; class Mammalia; order Carnivora; family Phocidae; genus Mirounga; species Mirounga leonina. The sequence continues at coordinate 69,840,918 of NW_023270316.1, forward strand.
ATTTTCATGCATGCCAGTCCAACTTCCAACTTCCCTTTATTCTCCTAGTCCCAGGATAGTCGTTGCTTCCTGCAGTTATTTCTGTATTACTTTTTGTTCTCTAATCCCCTATATTAAATTATCTTTGTTAAAATAACTTGTACAGTTTCTGTTTTCCTAAGTGGACTTTAATTGGTAAAGCATTAAAATTGTGAATCAAAAAGTTTAAGTCATTCAAAAGACAGGTTTTTCTTAATGATTAAAAGAAGTTAGGAAAGATATATTATCTCCCACAAATATATATTTAAAATTTTTTTGCCATGCAGAAAGTTTTAATGAAAAGAATATTGAAGAAATCAGAAACTCTAAATAGAAGATCCCATTTTTAAGCCCTCATGAGGATATAATAATCCCTGCCTCCTTCACAGACTTGAGATGCAGTTCACATAGATACTAAATAGATACTAAATTGCTTTATAAAATATAATTCATTTTGAAATAAAAATTATTCATTATTTGTTAATAATTATACCTCTAAGAATTAAAACTACTCAGCTTAAATTTTAAAGATTATTTTCTTTTAAAGCTTTACCTTAATTTTATGTAAATAATTTACTTTTGTAGGCTCTTTGGCCATAACAAAACTTTATTGACCCGTATTAGTATTCTCTTTCTTACCTGTAGAGATGACTCTTAACTCACCATCAGTAAGATTTGTGCTTCTGTGTATTTACTAGTGGTAGGTGAATAGTTGCTTTGAGCCACTGAAGCACAGCAAATCAATTCTGATTAAACACTTGACTAGAGACATAAAGGATGTTAAAGTGAAGTTATTGGCTCTGATTTATTTTTCTTCTTGTCAATGATATTTTTGGTGATTTTTCTATCACTTCTGAGCATATAATGTTAGATTGTTAAATCCTATAAATGACCACTTAAATGTCCTCCCTTTCTAAAAATAAGGACTTCTGTGAGTCATACTTAAAATTGCGGAAGTAAACCAATGGTCCTGAAATTGAAAATAGAAAAATAACCAGTGGGCATTATCACATGGATGCTTCACCAGCTCAGACCCAGCATATTGTGAAAAGAACTCATTATTCCTCCAACCAGAAAGAGCCAAGATAAAGCTATTTTTGTCTCCCAATCATTCACATGGTAAATTCAGAATCAGTCCTTCTCCAGAAACTCTAGCTGCAGGCAGTTGCCAAACTCAATTATTTTTCACTTTTTCATGTCTACCATATGTACTTCTCCTTTTTTCCTTTCATCTCACTGCCCAACTCCTGCCCTAGCCTGATGCCTGACTGCTACAGTGAATTCCTTCAATTCCTAGCTTGTCTCTGCACTTAGCATCTTCTAACACAATTCATCCTCTACTGCCAAAGTGGTTTTCCTGTATTCCTGGGTCCTTAAGAGAAAGCTGTGTCAAATTTTCTTTAATAATCTCCATCCTTAGAAGTTCTCTTCAGAAAGAGAGGGGAGAGAAAGCACTGCCTTCAGATTCAATAGAGGGAGTTAGTAGGGTGAACTTATATCAGATGTACCTTCATCTGTAGAACCAGCCTCAATGCAATGTGGGAACCAAAGACTCTACCAAATAGACCACCTCCCTGCATCCACCAATTATCAAGCAGAGTAAACAGAAACTTACATGGGTTGGAGATTCACGGTTCTCAACAATTCACAGTTACTGTTTCTAAGAAGTCCATTCTTTGTACCTGAGACTTCAGGGTTCAGAGTTAGACTAAGGTACATTCCAAAGATCAGGGTTCAGATAAATGTATTCCAACACATGACTTTGATTCTTTAGTTTACAAGCTTTAGCAATACTGTGGGAGTGGGTTTTGTAAACACCACTATCTCAGGAACTTCTAGAAATTAACTTTGTGACTATGATTATGCAGGAAAAAAGACTTAATTTTCTTTCAGAAGCCAAATAAAATAGCTATGTGCAGCTTGGAAGATATGAATGACCACCACTACCTAAGCTGTGGGTATCACATATTGATAATAAAGCAATAAAAAAATAGACACAAGAATGTTTATTTTTAATCATTGCATTTGTATTCTGTGAGAGGAAAGGAAATGCTAATTCCAAATGTTTACTAAGGTATTCCTTATTCATATCTAATTGTTACTGCATTTTTTCAAGTTTTTATTTAAATTCCAGTTAACATACAGCATAATACTGGTTTCAGGTGTAGAATTTAGTGATTCAATTCTTAAATACTGCATTTTAAAAATAAATAAGCAAAACAAAGGGCATAATGAATAAATGTACAGCCAAGGTGAAAACCTATTTTGTGTTTGAGTTTTGATTCTTAAAGCCATTTTGAGAGAAAAATACCCCAAAATGTTATGGTTGTTATACATGTATAATACAACTTTGTTATTCTATAGAATATAATAAGTGCTCTTTGATAGTTTTAAAAAGAAAGAAAAAGAGGAAGGGGGGAAGGAAGGAGGGAGGGAGGGGCGAAGAGGGAGGGAAAGTAAAAGAAAGGAAGGGAGGGAGGGAGGAAGGCAGGAAGGAAGGAGCTGTGTGACCATTTAGTTAAGACAGAGAAAATGCAAACAATAGATCTCTCCCAAAACTGAGATTCTATTACCCTATGATTCTAACACATCTTTTTACATTTCCATATATCTCCCTTTAATTTGCTTTTTCCTGACTTTTTCCAAGGTCTTTAAGATATATTATATGGTACTTTTGGCTAAGAAGTAGATCTTCCCAAGTTATAAGGGATTCTTAATTGAATTTAAAATTGCATCGATTTCTTTTTAAAATGCTTATCACATGCATCTTTATTAAAATCTTATTAAGAAGAAAATAAGTTGGTCTTTTCTCAGTTGTGTCATATGTTAAAACTGAGTTCAGAGAATTTATCAAATAAGAATAAGACTTCTCTTTTTTTATATTTAAGCAGATTCATATGTTGGAGACTTTCTGATTGGGTATATTTATCCTATTTAATTTTTATTCAGAGCTTTGGAATTAATTAAAATGCTACTAATAGTAGGAACTTTGGAACTCCTGAAGGCTTTGTGCAATCACTTACTTAGTTCTAAAGTTTTTGATAAATCTCTTAGGAAACTGAATGCTTTTGAGTCACCACTTTTTTTGGTACAAAGTATAACTATAAATAAAATTTCGGTAATTCTGGTTTTTTTCCTTTGTGTCTAGCTGAAAGAATTGAAGCAACTCTTCCTTATGAAAATGCAGTTTTTAAATTTTACAACTATTTTAGCAATCTTGCCACCTCTCTCTCCTCCACCCATGGGCCCATTGAGTGAGCAGGTTGGCCCCACTCTCCATGATCATAGCTGATTGACTATTGGAAGAGATAGACATCTGACCCAAAGTGAGCCTCTCCATGGGGTGAGCCAACACCTATGACATGTGCAGTCTGGCTCAAAAAAAATAGTGGGATCAGCCACGTTTTTCTCTAAGAGAACTTAACTAAGACACAAGGACATAAATTTCTAATTGGAAAGTTTAAGCTGAGGTATGTCATGGAGCTGAAGTACATCAATGACCACACTGGGCTCTATAAACTTACTAACTTCTGATACTGGATTAACATGAAATATTCCTTATCACTCTTTCATTAAACTCCCTTGGAAGCCAGTGTGAAGAACCTTTGGTAAACATAAGTAAAGACAAAAATAGACAAATCTATGCATGTCACCATTGATAATTTGAATTTGAGAGCACATTGTTGATACACTCTCAATTATAAATGCTTAGATCTTCCAAATAATTATATTAGATATGAGTTGGCACAGTGTCTAGCACAAGGTAGATTCTCAATCAATATTTTTGAATGACCCAACCAATGACTAAATAAGCTATTATCCAACAATATTTGCCATGAATAATAATGGTTCCATATTGTAGACATTGTCCAGAACTTTTACAGGCTATTTTCACTTTGTCTCATATAATTTTTTTTACATCTCTATAGTATGATCTACATCCTTGCAAAGTGTCTGTGTATCAGTATCGTCAGCATCACCGGGAATATTATTAGCAATGCAGAATCTCATGCCTCATTCCAGCTTGACTGAGTCAGAATCTGCATATTAATATATCCAGTGATTTCTACATACACTAAAATGTGATAAGGGTTGCTGTAGAATATGGAGGCTACTTTGATAGAGATTAATCAGTTCAGTGGTTCTCATCTCTGGATACAACAGAATCCCTAAAATCCTTTACAGAATACTGATGCCCAGGTCCCACCTCATACCAGTTAAATTAAACTCAGACCCACCAAGTTAGGTAATGAGAATTGAGCCCCCACATTGCATGGGGACTGTACTACTACACCAATGATGCATGGTGACATTGTATATATATAACTTTTTATGTATTTATCTGTATATAATCCACATTGGTATAAATGAAGAAGGAGAAGTAAATTAAAGGAGGGATGACCCTAATGAGGGAAACCCTTCTGGAAAAACTAATAGCTTGGGTTGTGATTTAAAGAAGATAAAAGATAGTTTGGTTAAAGCAGAAATAATATTTTGAAGCAGGCTGTATCAATGGCAACATAACAAGATTACAGTAAAGAATAGAAATTGCAAGGGGCTCCTGGGTGGCTCAGTCATGATCCCAGGGTTCTGGGATCGAGCCCCAAATCGGGCTTCCTGCTCTGCAGGAAGCCCGCTTCTCCCTCTCCCCCTCCCCCTGCTTGTGTTCCCTCTCTCGCTGTGTCTCTCTCTGTCAAATAAATAAATAAATCTTTAAAAAAAAAAAAGAATAGAAATTGTAAAAAAGGTAAAGCAATGATCTGAGTTGGGTAGTTACTATTTATAAAACAACAAACAGAAACCAAAGATAAAGACTCAGTATTAAAAAAAAGAAATAAAGCCAAGGGACCCTGCGTGGCTCAGTTGATTGAGTGTCTGACTCTCGATTTCAGATGAGGTCATGATCTCAGAGTCCTGGGATCCTGCCCTGCATTGGGCTCTGCACTCAGCAGGGAGTCTGCTTGAGGATTTCTCTCCCTCCCCTTCCCCACCCCCACCACCACTTATGCATGCATGCACTCGCCCACTCTCTCTCAATTTTGGTTTGAAATATTCACCTAGAATAATTTTAAGGCATTAAAAGCAATAATTGGCAATTCATATTTATGTTAAATATACTGCTTGTACTACTCCAATAAAAATAACTCAAGAGGCAATCAGTTTAACATATCTGTACATATATTTTGATTCTGATTTTTGATTATTTTTATGGCACGTTTTTTGATAAACCCAGAGTACCTCATTATTTTGTTTTATCTCAGATGTCTTTGGTGATTAGTGAAACTGAGCAAGCTTTATGCTTCTTGGTTATTTGCATTTCTCCTTCTGTGAATTGTCCTGGGAATACCCCCTGTTCATTTTTTCTTACTGTTTTTGTTTTTTTAATGTGTAAAGACTCTTATATATTAAGAAGAGTAGCATTTTCTTATCACATTTCAAGCAAATGTTTTCTTAATATCTTGTTTGACTTTTAAACTTACGTTTGTATGTGCATACAAAATGTATAATTTCAAGAAGTCAAATAGATCCATTTTTTCATTAGGGTTCCTTTCACTAATTTTATATTTGGGAAGTTCTTTCTCCATTTTGAGATCAGCTAAAAAAATTTTAAATGTATTTTGTTTTTAAAATCTATTTGTTTTAAAAATACTTTTGTGATAGTGTTATAGTTTGTATGTGTCTCTTGATCTAACTGGAACTTGATGTATGTTATACAAAGCTCTATTTTTACTGAAAGGAAATTATTCATGTAATTCATCCCCCTCAGTAATTTGTGATATTTCACTTATTATTATTTTAGGTTATAATACATACTTATATACAACAAGGTATGTTTCTAGATTTTAGTTCTGCCCTATAGGTCTATATGTCCTTTCTGATGTCAGTGGTGGATGATTTTAATTATTATAGCATATCAGTTTTGAACATTATCAACTGTAATAAAAATCTCTACTATAAAAAAGACATTATTTTACTCACTCAACAAGAAATCAAGGGATTGATAGCCTACAAATGATTCAGCTGCTCAAGATACCATCAGGAACTCAGAATTATTCTCTCTTCTTGCTTCAACAAGCTTAACAATGGCTAGCTACTCTAACCACAGTCCCTACTCAATTGCATGAAGAAAGAAAAAAAAAAAAAGAGGCAGTGACTGTGCTTTGGGGTCATCTTTAGCTGCAAGAGAGTCTAGAAAATTATAAGATTTGTTTTTGTTTGCTTGTTTTGCTTTTATAGCTTCTATAAGTAAAAGAAGACATGACAAAAACAATTGAATTAGCCAACATGTAGCATATGTTACGTGTAGCTTTATACTGTTTGATATCTTTTAGGAAAAATGTCCTTTTACTCTTTCAAAATTTCATAGCTTTTCTTTGTTTACCCTTCCTTGTGGACTGTGGAATTAAGATGTCTGATTTTATTAGGTTTGTGATTAGAATTCCTCACTCAAGAATATGGTATGTCTTTATTTATATGTTCTTAAGTATCTTTCAGTAACATTAAGGTCTGTTGAGTTCTTGTTAAGTTATTCTTAGAAATTTAGTGTTTGGGGGTTGTTTTGTGAAAATTACCCCTTTTTAAATATAGCTTTTAATTAGTTACTAGTTGAACAGCTATTGATTTGAGATCATTTATCTTGTATGTAGATACACAACTGTATCCTTATTAGCTAGAATTCTTTTTCCTTGATTTGATACTGCTTTTCTTTTCCAGATATGCTATATAGAAAGTTTTGCTTAACATTATTTTTGGCATGCATTTAGAACATGAGCATCTTGCTTTTAGTTTATCTTTAAGCATGAATTTTATCAAGAAAGTTATTTGTGTACTGAACTAGATTTCAAGCTTGAAAAGAAAAATTATGTGATGGTTAATTTTTTATGTCAGTTTGACTGGGCCATGAGGTACCCAGATATTTGGTTTACTGTTATTCTGGTTGTATCCATGGGGGTGTTTCTGGATGAAATTAACATTTGAATTGGTAGACTGAGCAAAGCAAATCACTTTGCCCAATGTAGGTGGGCCTCATCTAATCCACTAAAAGCCTGGCTAGAACAGCAGGCTGAGTAAGAGAGAATTTCTCACTCTGCCTTACTGTTTTCATGCTGGGACATAGTCTTCTCTTGCCTTTAGACTCTGACTAGAACTTACTCTGTTGGCTCTCCTGATTCTCAGGCCTGCAGATCTGGACTAGAATTATACCATCAACTCTCCTGGGTGTCCAGTTTGCTAATTGCAGGTTTTGGGACTACTCAGCTTCCATAATCCTATGAGTCAATTGCTAATGTGTTTCTATAAACTACAATGAACTATCTGAAAGAGAAATTAGGAAAGCAATCCCATTTGCAGTTGCTTCCAAAGAATAAAATACTTGGGAATAAATTTGACCAAGGTGGTGAAAAACCTATATACTGAAAACTATGAGACCTTCATGAAAGACTCAAATAAATGAAAGATATCCTGTGCTCTTGGATTGGGAGAGTTAATATTGTGAAAATGTTTATACTACCCAAAATGACCTACAGATACAATGCAATCCATATCAAAATTCCACTGGCATTTTTCACAGAAATAGAAAAAAGTATTGTAAAATTTGTATGGAACTGCAAAAGACCCTGAATAGCTAAAGCAATCCTGAGAAAGAGGAATAATGCTGAAGGCATCATACTCCTTATTCAAACTATATTACAAAGCTATGGTAATAAAACAGTATAATACTGACATAAAACAGGCACATAGACTGTGGAACAGAATAGAAAGCCCAAACATAGGCCCAAATATGTAGAGTCAACTCATTTTTGACAAAGGTGCCACAGAATGGAGAAAGGGTAGTCTTTTCAGTAAACGGTGTTGGTAAAGTGGATATCCACATGCAAAAGAATGAAACTGGACCCCTATCTTACACCACTCACAAAAATTAAATCAAAATGGACTAAAGACTTAAATATAGACCTGAAAGTATTAAACCAGAAGAAAACAGAAAAAAAAAAAAAAAAAGATCCTCACTACTGGTCTTGGCAGTGATTTCTTGGATAAAACACCAAAAGCACAGTCAACAAAAGGTAAAATAAGCAAGTGGAACTGTGTTAAACTAAAGAGCTTTTGCAGAGAAAAAGAAATGATCAATAAATTGAAAGGGCAACCTACAGAATGGTAGAAAATAATGTAGTTAAAAATGAAAAGAGGAACTGAATAGATATTTTCCCAAAGAAGACATACAGATAGCCAACAAGTACGTGAAAAGGCATTTAACATGACTAATCATCAGAGAAATGCAAGTCAAAATCACAGTGAGATACCACCTCACACTCGTTAGAATGGCTATTATCTTTTGGTATTGGCTGAGACCTGATTTGTGACCCACTATGTGGTCTATTCTGGAGAAAGTTCAATGTGTACTTGAGAAGAATGAGTATTCTATTGCATTAGGATGGAATGTTCTATATATATCTACAAAGTCCATCTGGTCCAATGTGTCATTCAAAGCTCTTGTTTCTTTGTTGATATTCTGCTTAGATAATCTGTCCATTGCTGTGAGTGGAGTGTTGAGGTCTCCTACTATTAATGTATTATTATCAATATGTTTCTTTATTTTGCCTATTAATTGGTTTATACAATTGGCTGCTCCCATGTTGGGGGCATAGATATTGACAGTTGTTAGATCTTCTTGTTGGATAGACCCTTTAAGTATGATATAGTGTCCCTCTACATCTCTTACTATGATCTTTGGTTTAAAATCTAATTTGTCTGGTATGAGGATTGCTACCCCAGCTTTCTTTTGAGGTCCATTAGCATGGTAAATTGTTCTCCATTCCCTCACTTTCAATCTGGAGGTGTCTTTAGGTTCAAAATGAGTCACTTGTAGACAGCATATGGCGGGGTCCTGCTTTTTTAATCCAATCTGAAACCCTGTGTCTTTTGATGGAAGCATTCTGCCCATTTATGTTCAGAGTAACTATTGAAAGATATGAATTTGGTGCCATTGTATTGCCTGTAGAGTCCCTGTTTCTATAGGTTGTCTCTGATACTTTCTGGTCTATATTACTCATGGGGTCTCTCTTTGCTTACAGAATCCCCCTTAATATTTCTTGCAGGGCTGGCTTGGTGGTCACTCTTCTTTTAGTTTCCACCTGTTCTGAAAGCTATCTCTCCATCCATTCTGAATGACAGCCTTGCTGAATAAAGTATTCTTGGCTGCATGTTTTTTTTCATTTAGTACCCTGAATATGTCTTGCCAGCCCTTTTTGGCTTGCCAGGTTTCTGTGGACAGGTCTGATGTTATTCTGATGTCTCCCCCCCATATGTAAGGAACTTCCTCTCCCTGGCTATTTTCAGGATAGTTTCTTTGGCTATAAAATTTGCAAGCTTCACTAGTATATGTCGGGGTGTTGATCTATTTTTATTGATTATGGGAGGGGTCCTCTCTGCCTCCTGGACTCGAATGCTTGTTTCCTTCCCCAGATTAGGGAAGTTCTCAGGTATGATTTGCTCACATATACCTCCTAGCCCTCTCTCTCTCTCTCTCTCTCTCCATCCCCTCGGGGATCCTAATAATTCTGAAATTGGAATGTTTCATGGCATCATTAATCTCTCCAGTCCTTTTTTCATGTGTAACTAGCAGCCTGTCTGTTTTCCTCAACTTCCTTCCTTTCCATCAGCTTATCTTCTAGATCACTAATTCTCTCTTCTGCCTCATTTACCCTGGCTGTTAGAGTATCCAGTTTAGATTGCATCTCATTCATAGCATTTTTTAGTTTGGCCTAATTAGATCTCATTTTTGCTCTTAGAGATTCTATATTGTCACTAATGCTTTTATATGGAAAACCCAAAAGACTCCACCCCCAAATTACTAGAACTTATACAGCAATTCAGCAACATGGCAGGATACAAAATCAATGCACAGAAATCAGTTGCATTTCTATACACTAACAGTGTAACTGAAGAAAGAGAAATTAAGGAATCAATTCCATTTACAGTAGCACCAAAAACCATAAGATCCCTAGTAATAAACCTAACCAAAGAGGTAAAGGATCTATACTCTAGAAACTACAGAACACTTATGAAAGAAATTAAGGAAGACACAAAGAGATGGAAAAACATTCCGTGCTCATGGATTGGAAGAATAAACAGTGTTAAAATGTCTGTGCTGCCCAGAGCAATTTACACTTTTAATGCAATCCCTATCAAATACCATTGACATTTTTCACAGAGCTGGAACAAACAATCCTAATATCTGTATGAAACCAGAAAAGACCCCGAATTGCCAGGGGAATGTTGAAAAAAGAAAACCAAACCTGGGGGCATCATGATGTCTCACTTCAAGCTATACTACAAAGCTGTGGTCAAGACTGCATGGTATTGGGCGCCTGGGTGGCTCAGTTGGTTAAGCGACTGCCTTCGGCTCAGGTCATGATCCTGGAGTCCCGGGATCGAGTCCCACATCGGGCTCCCTGCTCAGCAGGGAGTCTGCTTCTCCCTCTGACCCTCCCCCCTCTCATGTGCTCTCTCTCAAATAAATAAATAAAATCTTAAAAAAAAAAAAAAAAGACTGCATGGTATTGATACATTGAAACAGACACATAGATCAATGGAACAGAATAGAGACCCCAGAAATGGACCCTCAACTAATCTTCAACAAATCAGAAAAGAATATCCAGTGGAAAAAAAGACAGTCTCTTCAATAAATGGTGCTGGGAAAATTGGACAGCCACATGCAGAAGAATGAAACTGGACCGTTCTCTTACACCACACACAAAGATACTCAAAATGGATGAAAGACCTCAATGTGAGACAGGAATCCATTAAAATTCTAGAGGAAAACATAGGCAGTAGCCTCTTTGACATTGGGCATAGCAACTTCTTTCAAGACACATCTCTAAAGGCAAGGGAAACAAAAGCAAAAATGAACTTTTGGGACTCCATCAAGATAAAAAGCATCTGCACAGCAAAGGAAAGAGCCAACAAAACTAAGAGGCAACCCACGGAATGGGAGAAGATATTTGCAAATGACATATCAGATAAAGGGCTGGTATCCAAGATCTATAAAGAACTTATCAAACTCAACACCCAAAAAACAAATAATCCAGTCAAGAAATGGGCAGAAGACATGAACAGACACTTCTCCAAAGAAGACATCCTAATGACTAACACACACATGAAAAAATATTCCACACAACTAGCCATCAGGGAAATACAAATCAAAACCACAATGAGATACCATCTTATATCAGTTAGAATCACAAAAATTAACAAGACAGGAAGCAACAAATGTTGGAGAAGAAGTGGAGAAAGGGGAGCCCACTTACACTGTTGATGGGAATGCCAGATGGTGCAGCCACTCTGGAAAATATATTATAGAGGTTCCTCAAGATATTGAAAATACAGCTACCTTATAACCCAGCAACTGCACTACTGGGTATTTACCCCAAAGATACAGATGTAGGGAAAAGAAGGGGCACGTTCACCCCAGTGTTCATAGCAGCAATGTCCACAATAGCAAAACTGTGGAAGGAGCTGAGATGTCCTTTAACAGATGAATGGATAAAGAAGATGTGGTTCATATATACAATGGAATATTATTCAGCCATCAGAAAGGATGAATACCTACCATTTATATCAACATGGATGGAACTGGAGTGAATTATGCTAAGTGAAATAAGTCAAGCAGAGAAAGACAATTATCATATGGTTTCACTCATATGTGGAATATGAGGAATAGTATGGAGGACCACAGGGGAAGGGAGGGAAAACTGAATGGGAAGAAATCAGAGAAAGAGACAAACTGTGAGAGACTCTGGACTCCAGGAAACAAACTGAGGGTTACAGAACGGAGGGGAGGGGAGGATGGGATAACCGGGTGATGGGTATTAAGGAGGGTGCATTTTGTGATGAGCACTGCGTGTTATACACAACTAATGAATCGTTGAACACTACATCAAAAACTAATGATGTACTATATGTTGGCTAACAAACATAATAATAATAAAAAAAGAATGGCTATTATAAAAAAGAAAAGAGATAAGCACTGGCACAGATGTGGAAAAAAGGAAACCCCTGTACACTGTTGGTAGGAATGTAAATTGGTGCAGCCACTCTGGAAAACAATATGGAGTTTCCTCAAAAAATTAAAAATTGAACCAGCAATTCCACTTCTAGATATTTATCTGCACCCCCGTGTTTGTTATAGCATATTTATATTAGCCAAGATGTAAAAACCACCTAAGATGGGCAGTTGAATGAAGACAATGTGAGATATATATTATATATCATATAACATTCATGACTGACTTTCCAGTCATGAAAAACAAGAAAATCCTACTATTTGCTACAACATGGATGAACTTTGAGAGCATTATGCTGAGTGAAATAAGCCAGACAGGGAGAGACAAATACTTCATGATTTCACTTAAACATGGTCCTAAAAAACCTGAATTCACAGAAACAGAGAAGAGATTGGTAGTTGCCAGGGGAGATACGGGGAGAGAGAAGAAATGGTAAAAGTGGTCAAGAATGACAAAAGTCCAGTTGTAAGATAAATGAGTTCTGGGAATTTCATGTGCAGCATGGTGAATAAAGCTAACTATACAGTATTGCATACTTGAAAGTTGCTGAGAGTAAATCTTAGAAGTTCTCACTATGCACACACACAAAAAGTAACTATATGAGGTGACCAGTGTTTTAACTAACCTGATTGTGGTAATCATTTTGTGATATATATATATGTATATTGAGTTATCACTTCGTATGTCAGTAAGTTACACAATAATATATGTAAATTATATCTAAACAAAACTGGAGGGGAAGAGATAAAAGAAAACAATTGCCATATCTACCTCTGTATCTTCAACTGAGTTCAAATTTTCCTGCTAATCCTTTCCAGCCACTTTTGTTTTTCATTTTCATGCTCTTTAAATTATTGTTTAAATTTGTAGTTTCTGCCATAGAACATTCAAGGACAGTGTTCTGTGGTCCTCACATGTAAACTTTGGTCACAGTCTTTTTCTACTGGAAACTTGGGGTGTTGTGCCATTATTTCTAGCATTTATTGTTTTTGAAGAGCACTCTGAGGCCAACTTGACTTGCTTCTCTTTGTAGGTAACCTGCATGTGTTCTCCTAATTGCTTTTAGGATCTTTAATCCTTGAAAATTCCGCCAGAATGTCTTTTTATCATTGTTTTTTCTCATAACAAGAAGTATAGTCTCAAAATTTAGATTATGATTTTATTTATTTAGATCTGTAAAGCATGCTTCTATTTATTTATTGTTTCTGTCTTATATTTCGTCTTTTAGAATTTTTTTTTTAAGATTTTATTTGAGAGAGAGTGAGTGTGTGATAGAGAGCACGAATAGGGGGAGGGGCAGAGGGAGAAGGAGAAGCAAATTCTCTGCTGAGCAGGGAGCCCAATGCCAGGCTCCATCCCAGGACCCTGAGATCATGACCTGAGCCAAAGGAAGAAGCTTAACTGACTGAGCCACTGATCAAGTCCTGCAATGGGCTACTTGCTCAGTGGGCAAGCCTGCTTCTCCCTCTGCCTGTTGCTCCCCCTGCTTGTGCTCTCTCTGATCAATCAATCAATCAAATCTTAAAAAAAAAAAAAGCTTAATAGTTTCAATATCAAATCTCTTATTCATGGCTTAAATCAGTTTTTAATTTGTTAATTGTATTTGCCTTATCCTTCCAAATTGTGGATTATCCTTTAATTATGACTGTTTCAACTTTATTGTTGAAAAATTCTCTCAAATTATGTTGAAAAATATAACTCAAATGTTTTCTAAGATTTCTATCTTTTGTTAAATATATTTCAAAGGGAGGTAGACCTTGTGATCCTTTTGAACCACAGCATCTCTTCAGTGACACCATGATTTTTCTCTTCCTTACGGAAGTGAAGACTTATTTGATATTGTGTATCAGCTAGCAATCGCTGTATAACAGGCCACTCCAAATATATTGACTTAAAACAATAGCCATATTAAGTTCATCATTCTATGGAACAACAATTTAGGTTGGACTCTACTGGACAGTTTTCTCTGATTTTTATTTGTGTCCCTCATGCATCTGCAGGCAACTTCAGGGCAGCTTCATGGCTCTGATCCTGGAAGTTGACTGGCTATTAGCTAGAGTACCTCATCCATCATCAAATGACCTCTCATTTTCCAGCAAGGTAGCTTGAGACTGTTCTCATGTCAGGATAAGGGGTCCAAGATGGCAAGTAGAAAAAAGAAAACATCTTATCAAATCTCTACTTGCATCAAGTTTTCTACCCCCTCATTAATCAGAGCAAATCAGATGGCTAAGCTCAATGTCAGAGTGGAAAAGGACAACAGAGTTAAAGGACAAGAATGTATATATAGAGAGAAATATGATTTGAGACCATCAGTGTAATCAGTGTACTAACTATTGACCCGTATGTATGAAATTATTGAGCTAAAGCCAGTAAAAGGTTAATTGAGACCCATGCAGGTCTTCACAGAAGAAACTTGAGGCCTAACCACTTTCTGTGGGTAAAGAGGTACAGATAGCTATGGTCAAGATATTTTCTCTTGCTTCTACCTTGCCTCCCCATGACTCAGTCTTTCTGAATGTCTACACAATATGGTATCCATACATGAACTGAACTCTGGTACTGCTAGAGTTGCTTGACTTAGCAAGGTAAATGTTAAATCTATGAAAGCTTTACAGTCTGTTCTTACCAATATTTCTAGTACTAACCAAGTAACAGTAGAGGCCTACCAGTACCCCCACCCCACCCTATGCAAAATTACTTTCTTTCTAGAGAAGAGAATGGTGCATAAGGGCTTTATGACCTATATGTTGTCTCATTCAAATTATATATTGGGACAACAATTCCATAAAGGTTGTGAGATATGTCAGTGTTGTTATTTTTCATTTCTATCTCTGATGCAGGTTTTTCCAAATTTGCATGTTCCACTGTAGTTGTGGCTGTTGTTGAGGTGTAGTTTACAAACAATCCATGGATCTTTAGTGTTCATTTCAATGAGTTTTTTTTTTTAAGATTTTATTTATTTATTTGAGAGAGAGAGAATGAGAGACAGAGCCTGAGAGGGAGGAAGGTCAGAGGGAGAAGCAGACTCCCTGCTGAGCAGGGAGCCCGATGCGGGACTCGATCCTGGGACTCCAGGATCATGACCTGAGCCGAAGGCAGTCGCTTAACCAACTGAGCCACCCAGGTGCCCCATTTCAATGAGTTTTAAGAAGTATTCATATTCATGTAAATATCACCCAAAATCAACATACAGAACTTTTCCGTTATATAAGGAAATTCCTTTGTACCTCCTTCCATGCAATCAATCTTCCTTACGCTAAAAACCTTTTGACTTCTATCACCAGAAATTATTTTGCTACTTCTTTCAAGTTATACAAATGGAATCAGGCTTTGTCCCTCAACATAATGCTTTTTTTTTTTTTAAGATTTTATTTATTTATTTGAGAGAGAAAGAATGAGAGAGAGCAAGCACATGAGAGGGGGGAGGGTCAGAGGGAGAAGCAGACTCCCTGCCGAGCAGGGAGCCCGATGCGGGACTCGATCCAGGGACTCCAGGATCATGACCTGAGCCGAAGGCAGTCGCTTAACCAACTGAGCCACCCAGGTGCCCTCAACATAATGCTTTTGAGATTCATTCATGTCATTGCATGTATCATTAGTTTGTTCCTTTTTATGGCTAAGTAGTTTTCTGGTATTCAAATATACCACAATTTGTTTATTCATTCTCCTTTTGATAACATTTGATTTGTTTCCAGTTTGATGCTAGTATGAATAAGGCTCCAATACATATTTCCATGTTAGTCTACTTGCTTCTGTTGAATTTCTATGGAACAACTGCCCTAGAAAATCTTTCAGTCTTAAAAAAAATGGAATACATTTTTTCAAAATGCCTTAGCATTGACCATTAATTTTAAAACATTGCTACTATCAATTTCAAAAGTAGAATTTAATGCCTGTTAAAAGTGGAAAATATGTTTGTAGAAAAAGTATTATTTACTCAGTAAGCATTAATAATGACAACCTGAGGAGATATCCATGGTGTGTGTGTGTGTGTGTGTGTGTGTATTCATTCATTCATTCTTGATTCTGTCAGAGATTGTGTTCAACATTTTAGAAACAAAACAAAACACTCCTTTATTATCTCTATAGATGATACAAAGCTGTGGATAGAGGAGCAGATAGTTAACATAGTGGGTAATACCATCAAATTGGGGACAATATGTATAATAGACAATATGTAAATCTGCCAGAGGGGTTTGTGGAGGTGATTCCAGAATGAGATAGGAACTGAAATTTGATCAGTAGTTCACAAACTGGACTGCAGGAATCGGAATAACCTGGTTGGATAAATAACATGAGCGAGGTAGAGAGATGTAAGAAAACGATGTTTTAAAAAATTAAAACTTACTATACTCCATTATAATCATGGGGATTACAATTCAGTAAGTTAAGGATGCAGTTAAGAATCAATATTTTTAAGAAGCACCTCAAGCAATTTTGAGGCATTTGTTTGGATGAGAATTTAGGACTCTGAGTTGGGTGACTTCTAAGGCCCCTTCTAAGCTGAAGGTACTGTATTTGTACTAATAGTTTGAATGCTTCCTGATGTCCTTGAATTATGCTGGAGCCAGATGTTATCTTAGGTATGACAAAAAAGAATTTACAATATGTGATAATACTTCTTTCAAAAGACAGGGGGAACAGCATAAAGGACACAGGTAAGGATAGGGAAGATTAGAGAGATGTACGGATACAGTAATTAGGACCAAGAAAGGATGATGACAAAATAATTCCCAGGGGTTTGACTTCAGCTTTTTAAAATTCTCAAAGTTTCTAGATGCAGAAAATATGAATGAATTTCCTGTCATTGTTTGAAAAATGGGTAGGCATTTTTATTAAATGGATGAAAATGGAGTGAAGTATAGATTCTGTGCCAGCAGCCTAAGCTATAAAAATGTAATTGCTCCCAAATTGAGCTACATTATCAATCCCTAGTTTAATAGTGATTCAGAATTAAAGGTCATTAATCATGTTTGGCACAAGCAGAAGCATAAAGCAATAGTAATTGGTTTCAAAAAATAGAGAACCTAAACATTAGTTATTTTTTTAATTACCCATTATGGGATAAAGCTTGTCTTAGGCATCTTACTTACCTTGTCTCTGTTCTTTACACTAGTCCTAAAAATTAGGTGTGGAGTCTAGGATATCACTAGAACAATATCATAGAATTTCCTTCTATGTAAATTGAATTTATGAATTTTATGGAAACAGAATTTTAGTCCAAGCTGTACCAGTAATTGGTTGATCTCCATCTTATATAACTACTTAACTCTGAATTTAAGGTCTGCAGAATGAAGAGTAACTTCAGGCCTTAACAGTATAGCAATGAGGATCACTTAGACTGTGCAGTTATAACAACCCCATTATCTCAGTGCCTTACACAAACAAGTTTTTCTCTCATACAAAATCCACTATGGATCTGGATGACTCTCCAGATCAGGTGTTATATATGTAGTGATTCAGTAATCCAATCCTCTGGTTCTACCCTTTCAACATGAGGAAGAGAATCTCCAGAGGCTTTTTACCACCTCTAACCATAGTAACATCTCATTTCTATTCACCTGTCATTGGGTAAAACAAGTCACAGGGCCCCACCTAACTTCAAGGTAGTTAGAAAATCAAGTCTCCTATATGTTCAAGAAGTAAAAACTAGGTTTTATAGGACTAGCTCTAGGAAGGCCCATTACAAATTCCCTCTTTTCTTTAAGTGCATGAGGTGTACAGCCTTGAGGATACTTGGTTAGGACCATTTGATTCCAACATTTTATAAATGGGTAAGGGAAAATAGCCTCAGTAATTATGCAGGCTTTTTAAATCAGTTACTTCTGATGATTATTTATCACCATCATCATCATCATCACAGCCAGTCTTTAGACATTATGCCAATACACTAAAAATTGAAGTAATAATAATAACAATAACATTTATGGGCACTTACTTTGTCCAGGCATTAAAACTAAGTGCTTTAAATGAACTAAATTATTCCAATCTCACAACTCTATGAGGTATATATTGTTGTAATTCTCATTTCACAGCTTGAGAACAAAAATAAAAACAAACATTTAAAAATGCCTAGGTTAAGTAATGTGTCCATATTTAAAGCGCTAGTATATGGCAGAGCCAGACTTTATGCCTGACCTCAAAGCTCATGTTCATAGCAAAGTCATACTTTGTTTTGTTAACAAACACGGAAACTGAGGCTCAGAGATGCATGTATCCTGACCAGTGTTATTCATCCTAAATGTTGTGAACCTAGAACACAGGCACCCTTTGGGGTTGAAATATTTATTCTACATTTTTTCCATGCCTGGGTCACTTAAGATAAAACAGGGTACTGCTGAAAATAACCTCAAAGCAGAAGTTCATCTGTTACTGTTCATCTGTTCATCTTAATTCACTTTTGGCTGCCAGCAGCTTGGCCATGACTCTTGGATCTTACAGTCTTTCCCAAATTTCAGAGGTTTTTTTGAGGTATTTTTCTTTATGCCTACTGTATTGAAGCACACACAGAGCGCATTCAAGGGCACATCTCTTTTGACTATAGCACACACACACACAAATTCTTAGAGTATGTATCTCCTATTTTTAAAAACTACAGAACCTGTTTTTTGGTCAAGGTGTTTCTCCTTGAGGAGCAAGTATATCACCAGTCAGTAAACGTTTGTTGAGATAAATGAATTTGAATTATTCAGTTAGAATTCAGTTGAATGCATTGATAAAGAACTTCTTTTGTGTTAGGTCTAAGAAGTTGTTAAACAGTTATTCTATGTACCTATTCTTCCATTATTCAAGAATAGCTGGAGTGAAACAAAAGAGAGGATAAGAAATTTAAATAGTTATTTATGAAATAACCATAGGAGTAGTACTCTAGAGATATCCCTTTCCTTTCTGTCCTTTAGATCTTTCAAGAAAATCTCATGTGTCCCTCTATTTACCTTAGGGAACTAGAAATTTTCCTAGGATCTCTCCTTTTTTTTAAAGTATTTATTTATTTATTTATTTATTTATTTATTTATTTATTTATTTATTTATTTATTTAT
>NW_023270316.1:69860050-69986361 GCF_011800145.1 Mirounga leonina
TATTTATTTATTTATTTATTTATTTATTTATTTATTTATTTATTTATGGTGGGGAGGAGCAGAGGCAGAGAGAGAATCAAGCAGACTTTGCTCTGAGTGCAGAGCCCAGTACAGGGCTCAATCCCACTACCCTGAGATCAGGAATCAAGAATCAGATGCTCAATCAACTGAGCCACCCAGACATCCCGCTAAGATTTCTTGAATACAGTACCAGAATGAGATTTATAAAGAAACTTAATTACATCCTAAAATGATATTTTCCCCCTTCCTTCCTTTCTTCCTTTCTTCTATCCCTCCCTCACTTTCTTCCTCACTCCCTCCTTTCCTTTTCTCCTCCTCCTCCTTCTCTTCCTCACTCCCTCTTTTTTACTTCCTAAAATTTATACTTATTTTTTAATCAACTACCAAATGAAATATGACAGTCACACATTCATCTTTGGTGATGGAGGGAGAAATCCAACACAGTAATATAAGATGTAAAAAAAAAAAAAAGTGAAATTTATTGTGTCTGGAATGTTCCTGAAGGGGAAAATATTTTCCAAAAGTGATTTTAAAAATAGTTGCTATATAAGGTCAAGTGGGCCCTGTCAGCTTAAACACTTTTCAAAAAGGGGAAATTTTTAAATAAGAAATAGAAGAAGAAAGAAAGAAAACAAAGACTAGAATGCAAGAAGCAGTGGTCAATATGGTCAGTTTACAGATAATTCTAAATAAATATTGCCTCTAAAAATAATCGTAATACTGATGAATGGGCATTACAAACAAGATAGAATTAAAATCAGAACATCAGTAATGTGAGACAGTATCTGAGCTAAAACAGTCAAGAGTCTTGCACTGTTTGGGAGAGAGATAGAAGTTTGAATATGTCATAGAATCCCAGGTACAGAGGAAATAGAAGCACCAGTCATCTCTGGAAATGGGGGTTCAGAAAGAGCTAAAAGTGGAGACTTGAACATAAATCTACATCAGAAGCAGTTAGACCCCATTTCCTCTTCTTTCTCCCCCACAGCTATGTAACTACCTTTCCTTAGTCTGGCAGAAAACTAGAGATTTACTCTCTGAAGATACTGAACCAGAGGTACAATAACCTGGGGACATTAGACCCAGTGAGTGCAGACATACTATGTGACAGTAAGAGGAAAAGCAAAGTTTATATATTAAACAGGAAAGCCCTCAGTTCCCTCACCCAGGCCCACTTTCAGGCAGGAAATTAAAGATCTACTTTCAGGGGAAATTGACCAAGAAAATAGACCTACTAATAACTGATACTTCAGATACTTGAATGGTCCCCTAAGGGAAACTTTCAGCTCACCACTCTCAATGTCCCTGCCCGTAAACAAGGAGCAGGAAGTCACTTGGTAAACAGTTTAACAGTTTCTTAAAATGTTAAACTTTTCATGGGACTCAGCAATTTCACTCCTAAATATCTAGTTAAGACAAATGAAAACGTACATCCACTCAAAGCCTTAAATGAAAATGTTCATACAGTATTATTATTCATAAGAGCCAAAAACTGAAAGCAAACCAAATGTCCATCAACTGATGAATGATTAAACAAAATATAGTATATATCCATCCAGTAGAATACTATTCAGGAATAAAAAGGAATCAACTACTAAAACTTGCCACAGATTAATAAGAGTCTCTTATGGTTTGTCTCCCTCTCTGGTTTCGTCTCGTTTCATTTTTCCCCTCCCTTCCCCTATGATCCTCTGTCTTGTTTCTCAAATTCCTCATATCAGTGAGATCATATGATACTTATCTTTCTCTGATTGATTTGTTTCACTTAGCATAATACCCTCTAGTTCCATCCACGTCATTGCAAATGGCAAGATTACATTTTTTTGATGGCTGCATAATATTCCATTGTATATATATATACCACCTCTTCTTTATCCATTCATCTGTTGATAGACATCTATGCTGGAGTGGAGGGGTGTGGGAAGGATGGGGTGGCTGGGTGATGGACACTGGGGAGGGTATGTACTATGGTGAGTGCTGTGAATTGTCTAAGACTGATGAATCACAGACCTGTACCCCTGAAAAAGTAATACATTATATGTTAATAAAAAAAATTTTTAAAAGAACAGAGGGAGAGGGAAAGAAGTCTCCCTGCTGAGCAGGGAGCCCCATGTGGGGCTCGATATCAGAACGCTGGGATCATGACCTGAGCGGAAGGCAGATGCTTAACTGACTGAGCCACCCAGGCGCCCCCAAAAATAAATGTTATAAAAGGGAAAAAGAATACTTGCCACAACATGAATTAACCTCAAAAACATGCTAGTGAAAGAAACCTAATGCAAAAGACTACATATTGTATGATTCCATTATATGAAATGTCTATAAAAATGCAAATCTTTAGAGACAGTAGATTAATTGGCAATGAGGATGAGAACAGAGATTGCCTAAAAATGGGCAGAAGGGATCCTTTTGGGGTGATGGTAATGTTCTAAAGCTGGATTGTGGTGGTGATTGTACAACTCTATAAATTTGCTAAAAATCATTGAATTGTACACTTAAATTGGGTGAATTTTACGGTATGTAAATTGTACCTTGATAAAATTATTTAGAGAAAAAACATATTCATTAAATAAGAACAGGATGATGTGAAATAGAAACAATAAGAAAGAACACCTAAGTAAACATGATTTTGAAAATAATTTTTAAAATGTAATAGAAATTTGAAATTAAAGTCCAGTAATCTCCCAAAATATGGAACTGAAAGGCTGAGACATAAAAGATAAAAGAACCTAATCCAGGAATTACAACTTCTGACCAGTATGTGTTCCAGATACAGAGGGAAAAAATAGGGGAAATTGTAAAATAAATAAGAGCAAATTTTCCAGGGCTGAAAAGAAGCAGGAGTCCTTCACATTTTAAGTCTACAGAGACCCAAGAAGAAGGAATGCAAAAACAAACAACTCTCCCTAGACAAATTGCCATGAAATTTCATAATATTAAGGAAAGGGTATTAAAATTTCCACAATGCAAAACACAGAAAATGAGAAACAGATGGGCATTGGTTGTCTCATCAACACTAAATGCCGTAAGACAATGAAATGACATTTAAGTTCTAAGAGAAAATTATTTCAAACCTAGACCATTATACCCAAATTTTCAGTGAAAGGACACACAAAACCTTTTTAGCTATCAAAAGGCTAAGTACATTACCTCCCATATATCCTTTCTGCAAAGAACAAGGGGGAAGAGGAAGGAAATCATGGGATACAAGAAATAATGAACATCACTGAGCAACTCAGTGAACATGTTTCCCAGCATATGACAGTTATATAGAATATCTAATAAGCAACTGATTCAAATAAAAGTAGGAAGCCACTAGACTCAAAGAAGAAAAGGCAGTAGGGTGGATTCCAAGCAATATACAATGACTGCAGAGCTATTAGGAAAAAAATGATGAAAATAAAAACAGATGAAAATATGTTTCTATTCTCAACAAGAGGAAAGTAAAATAATTAAAACAGCTAAGAAAGCTATAAAATATGTAAGAAAGATGTGTCAAAATACATTTCAAAGTAAACTCTGGCATGATTTTGAACAATAGAAGTGAAGGAAAGAAATTCCACTTAGTTTGGATTCTTTGAATTGTCTCTTTCAAGTGACACAGCAGTTAGAATATTGTACCCATTGAGAATGAAATATAATCCTAGCACTCTATTTTGCATATGGTTCTACTTTTGAAAATACTATTATTTTTTCAACTTTAAGAGATAATTGATTGAAAAATAATCTCCAAGTCTTCAATGTAGGTATGAAACAATATAAATACCATTATCATAAAGAGTAAAAGAAAGGAGGAAGTAAGTAGATATGAATATCCTCATCTAACATTGTGGGAAGCTCTGGTACAGTATTTAAAGTTGGTGAAACAACAAATAGAAGTTTAAACATGACATATAAAGTTACAAAGACAAGCAACAGAACTAAAGTCTATCAAAAATTAGAACAAGGAGCTAGAAACTTGGGTAAGTTATGGAGGCAAATCCTCATCTTTCACAGTGAGGAGTTATGTGTTAAATGTAAAACCAAGCAATAGTGATATAAACATGTTATTCAGAATATAGGAAGATAACCCCCTTAGAATGTTAAAAAGTGTTTCTCTTGATTCAATGCAATCCCAGTTAAAATCCCAGAAAGTTATTTAGGGGATATCGACAAATTGATTCTAAGGTTTGTATGGAGAGGCAAAAGACACAGAATAGTCAACACAGTATTGAAGAACAACAAACTGGGAGGCCTGACCCTACCCAACAGTAAGACTTACTATAAACTACAGTGATCAAGACAGTATGGTATTCACAAAAGAATAGACAAATAGATTAATGGAACACAACAGAGAGCCCAGAAATGAACCCAGATAAATATATTCCATTGAACTTTGACAAAGGAGTAAAGGCAATACAGTGAGGCAAACATCTTTTCAGCGAATGGTGCTAGAACAACTAGACATCCATGTGCAAAAAATAAATAAATCTAGACACATACCTTACACCCATCACAAAAATTAACTCAAATTGGATTGTAAACCTAAATGCAAAATGCAGAAGTATGACTCCTAGAAAATAACATAGGAGAAAACCTAGGTGATTTTGAACAAAGCAATGACTTTTTAGATACAACACCAAAGGTCTGATCCATGCAAGAAATAATTGATAAACTGGACTTCATTAAAATTTAAAAGTTCTGTGAAAGATAATGTAAAGAGAATGAGAACGCAAGCTACAGCCTGGCAGAAAATATTGCAAAAGACACATCTAATAAAGAACCATCGTCCAAAATATACAAAGGACTCTTAAAAACTCAACAATAAAAAAAATAAAAACCTAATTTAAAAATGAGCCAAAGACCTTAACAGACACCTCACCAAAGTAGACATACAGATTGCTGGTAAGCATATGAAAAAGCCTCCACATCATATGTCATCAGAGAAATGCAAATTAAAACAACTAATAAGATACCACTACAAACCTACTAGAATGGCCAAATCCAGAACACTGACAGTGCCAAATATTGGTGAGGATGTGGAGCAACAGGAACTTTCACTGACTGCCAGTGGGAATGCAAAATGGAACAGCCACTTTGGAAGACATTTTGGTGATTCCTCACAGAACTAATACTGCTACCATAAAAAACAACCATTGCGGTGCTTGAGATTACCCAAAAGGAGTTGAAAACTTTATGTCCACACAAAAATCTGCACATAGATGTTTATAGCGCCTTTACTAATAATTGCCAAAACTTGGAAGCAACCACAATATTCTTCAGTAAGTGAATAGATAAACTGTGGTACATCCAGACAGTAAAATATTAGCACTAAAAGGAAATGAACTAGCAAGCTATGAAAAGACATGGAGGAAACTTAAATGCATATTACTAAATGAAAGAAACCAATCTGAGGAGGCCACAGACTTTCTGATTCCAGCTATATGACATTCTAGAAAATGTTAAACTATGGAGACAGTTGAAAAAAAAAAAAAGTGGCTGCCAGTGGTTAGGAGCTAGGAGTAGAAAGGGGGAGGAGTGCATAGGTAGTGCACAGAGGATTTGGGGGGCAGTGAAAATATTCTATATGATACCATAATGATGGACATATGTCATTCTACTTTTGTCCAAACCTATAGAATGTACAACACAAAAAGTGATGTGAACTATAAACTTTGGGTATTTATGATATGTCAGTGTAATTTCATTAATTGTAATAAATGTACCATCCTGGTGGGAAGGCTACACATGGGTAGGAGTAGGGGAAGTCTCTGTGCCTTTTCAACTTTGCTGTGAACCTAAAACTTTTCTAATAAACTTAAGTCATAAAGAACAGATTTTTTTTTTAAAGTGCATGTCTTTGGAAACTAAAATTAGGGCTAGGGCTGAGGAAGGGCTTATAATTGTTTAATTCATGCATTCAATCAACAGAAATTTACTGAGTACCAACTGTGTGCTAACCCTCATTTATTATTTTACTTTAACATTGTGAATATATTATAAGAAACATTAAAAATGGAAAAGCTAAATAAAATAAAAATGAAAATAAGTTACAAATATAACATTCACAGTATGAAAACCTCTTCTATAACTGGAAATGTTTTGAAAATTCATCTTTATGTAGCTTCATAATGTATAACTTCTAGCTAAATTACTACTTAAATTGCTTTGTCCCTGACTGACCAGAAAGACTCAAATTAGAGCATTCATTTTTACCCATGCTTTTACTACTTCTTACTTCCTTTGTTCATTTAGCACTTACAACTAATCAAGTATTTCTGAAACTCAGAGCCTAAACCAAGAGAGAAAAATCTTATGGCATAAGATTTGGATTGAGTATTTGTGGATTATTTATATAATTGTTTACTTCTAAAAATAACTGAAGGGCTTTTGTAACTCTAAAATGAGGTTGTTAAAAGAGAGAAAAGAGGGAGCAGAAATTATCTAGAAGAGGCAATTTTTTAAAATTTTATTATGTTAATCACCATACATTACATCATTAGTATTTGATGCAGTGTTCCATGATTCATTGTTTGCGTATAGCACCCAGTGCTCCGTTCAATACGTGCCCTCTTTAATACCCAAAGAATAGAACCCTACTCTGGCTTGCCTGCTGCAGTGCAGGCTGATAGGTCACAGATCAAATCAACATTTTGAACTACGGCTACTTGTGGAAAGAGTCCATGCAACTTGCTTTACATATACATCCAGGAAATGCATATCAGGAAAATATTTTCACTGGTATGCATTAAGAAAGATGTCTGGGGAATTCTTCCACAACGAAGAAGATGGATTGGATTTTACCTCAGGTTTCCTTTTGCCCCACCCTTTCCAATTCCTTCCATTTTATATAGAGAAGTTCCAAGCAGGGCATAAGATACCATGACAATAAACAGTTCTGCACAACAGAATCCCTCCCCTGTAGCAGTTAATAAAATGAAATGGATCTCTATGAGGTCGGTTTATGCAGTTTTTCTCAGCTGTTTCCTTGGTAGAACTGAACTATGGCTTAGCCTTTCATAACTTCTGCTCTGCCATAAAAATTATCTCCAGTCCACACTCCTCTGTATCTCTACTCAGTAAACCATGATTCATTAAAAACCAAACCTCCCTCCTAAATCCCCACCAAGACCGTCCTTCCCAGTCTCCTGAGCACTTTATGTTTACTTCATTCTTCTCTTGGTCTGGCAGCTAAAGAAAAAAAAAAAGTGAAGTTCTATTTGTAGGAAATTCACAATAATGTAAAAAATCAAAGTCCAAGTAAGAAAACTTTGTTTAGGATAAGAGACAGAAACATTGTACAGATAGTAAAAAGCAGGAAGAGTTCACTTTAGGCAATAAGGTTGTATTATACTGTTTATTTCAACAGTTTTGGAGAAAACACTACCCTGCTCTATATCAAGTTCAGGGGAATCTTGCAATTACCATATAGAAATAATAGTCTAAATTAAGATTAGATGATGAGGATGAATATCTGAGCCATTAATAGAAACCAATTAGCATCCTCTCTTAATAAGCAGAATTTTTCACTAAGTCTTCCTGCTGTAAAGCCAAGGGTAGAAATGGAAATAACTATTGCGATAAATGCAACTAGCTATTCCCATTGGTGGAATAGGTTTAAAGACATTGAAGAAAACAATTTACATCAATGCTATGCTAAAGGTGGTTCACAGAGAAATGGGAGCTCAGATTTGGTAGTAAAGAGCCCTGGCTGACACCAAGTTGCCTAGGATTGTATTCTTATTCCTTTTTCCTGTCATGCACTTGGGCTTCAATTTCCTCCTATGTAACATGGGGCAAAATAATTACATGTCCACACAGGGTGGTTGTGAGGATTAGATGAATGAATACACGTGAAGTGCCAGGCACATCCTAAGTATTCATTAAATATTAGGTATAATAATTTATTTTTCTGCATTTCACTTAGGATGCAGAATGATTAGCTGGAAGAGATTTCTGCAGCCACTGAGTTCTATCTAGGTGTCCACAGTAGATTTTACTTGTTAGCTGTTGCAAAACAGAAAGAGAAGCAAGTATTTTTTAAAATCAATGTGTTGATTTTTTTAAAAGATTTTATTTATTTATTTGAGAGGGAGAGAGAGACAGCACGAGCAAGGTGAGGGGCAGAGGGAGAAGCAGACTCCCCACTGAGCAGGGAGCCCGATGCAGGACTCGATCCTAGGACTCCAGGATCACGACCTGAGCCTAAGGCAGATGCTTAACTGACTGAGCCACCCAGGTGCCCCAGTGTGTTGATTTTTTTTTTTTTTTAAGTATAACTGACATACTATTATATCCTATTACTTTCAGGCATATATCATAGTGATTTGAAACTTGTATACGTTATGATATGATCCCCACAATAAGTCTAGTTACCATCTGTCAGCATACAAACTTATTATAATAGTATTTTCCTATATTTCCTATGTTGTACATTACATCCCCATTACTTGTTTGTTTTATAACTGGAAGTTTGTCTTAATCTTCTTCACCTGTTTTACCTGCCCCCTCTGATAATCAACAGTTTGTTTCCTATAATGAGTTTGTTTCTATTTTGTTTGTTTTGTTTTTTAGAGGCTACATATAAGTGAAAACATATGGTATTTTTCTTTCTTTGTCTGATTTATTTCCCTTAGCACAATACTTTTTAGATCCACCTATGTTGTCACAAATGTCAAGATTTCATTGTTTTTGGGTGCCTGGGTGGCTCAGTTGGTTAAGCCACTGCCTTCAGCTCAGGTCATGCATGGTCCCTGGGTCCTGGGATCGAGCCCTGCATCAGGCTCCCTGCTCCGGGGGAAACCTGCTTCTCCCTCTCCCACTCCCCCTACTTGTGTTCCCTCTCTTGCCGTCTCTCTCTCTCTCTGTCAAATAAATAAATAATCTTAAAAAATACATATTTCATTATTTTTTATGGCTGAGTAATGTTCCATTGCATGTGTGTGCATGCATGTGCATGTGTGTATACACATATATCACATTATCTTTATCTCTTCATCCATCCATGGGTGCTTAGATTGCTTCCATATCTTGGTTATTGTAAGTAATTCTGCATTGAACACAGAGGTGCTTATATTTCTTCAAATTGCTGTTTCCATTTTCTTTGGATAGATACCCAGAAGTGGGTATTCCCACTCGCATGATGGATTCTATAGTAGTTCTATTTTTAATGTTTTGAGGAACCTCCATACTGTTTTCCACAGATGCTGTACTGGTTCACATTCCCACAAACAATAGAAGGAGGTTCCCTTTTCTTCACATCCTCAACGACGCTTGTTATTTCCTATCTTTTTTGTTCTAGCCATTATGACGGGTGTGAGGTGAAATCTCATTGTGGTTTTGATTTGCACTTCTCTGATGATTAGTGATGTTAAGCATCTTTCATATGTTTATTGGCCATCTGTATGTCTTTTTTGGAAAAAAATGTCTATTCAAGTCTTTTGTCCGATTTTAAACAGGTTGTTTGGTTTTTTATATTAAGATATGTAAGTTCTTTATATATTTTAGATATTAACCCCCTATCAGAGGTGTAATTTGCAAATATTTTCCTTCATTCAGTAGGTTGCTTTTTCATTTTTTAAATGATTTTCTTCACTGTGCAGAGGCTTTTTTAGGATAATATAATCCCATTTATTTATTTTAGCTTTTTTTGCCCTTGCCTAAAGAGACTGGTCCAAAAAAAAAAACAAACAAACAAAAAAAACTATTGCTAAGACTAATATCAGAGCTTACTGTCTGTTTTCTTTTAGAAGTTTCAGGTCTTACATTTAAGTCTTTAATCCATTTTGAATTTGTTTTTGTATATGATATAAGATAATGGTCCAGTTTCACTCTTTTGCATGCCCAGTTGTCCCAAAACCATTTATTGAAGAGACCATCTTTTCCCCATTGTATATTCTTTCCTTTCTAATCATTGATTAACTGATCATATATGTGTGGGTTTATTTCAGGGCTTTCTATTCTCATGCATTGATCTATGTGTCTGTATTCATGCCAGTAACACACTGTTTTGATCTTTGTAGCTTTGTAGCATAGTTTGAAATCAGGGAGTGTGATACTTCCAGCTTTGTTCTTTCTCAAGATTGCTTTGGCTATTTGGGGTCTTTTGTGGTTCCATAAAAAATTTAGGATTCTTTGTTCTAGTTCTATTGAAAAAATGCCATTGAAATTTTGCTAGGGATTGTACTGAATCTATAGGTTGCTTTGGCTAGTATGGAAATTTTAACAATATTCATTCTTCCAATCCATGAGCATAATATATCTTTCAATTTATTTGTGTTGTCTTCAGTTTCTTTTATCAATGTTACAGTTTTCAAAGTACAAATCTTTCACCTCCTTGGTCAAATTTCATTCCTGGGTATTTTATTCTTTTTGGTGCATTGAAAATGGAATGGTTTTCTTAGTTCTTCTTTCTGATAGCTCTTTATTAGTGTTCAGAAATGCAACTGATTTCTAAATGTTAATTTTGTATCCTGCAACTTTACTGAATTCACTTATTAGTCCTAATAGTTTTTTGGTAGTCTTTAGGGTTTTCTATATATAGTGTCATGTCATTTGCAAATAGTGATGATTTTATTTCTTCCTTTTCAATTTGGTTGCCCTCTTTTCTTTTTCTTGTCTGATTGCTGTGGCTAGGACTTCTAGTACTATGTAGAATAAAAGTGATGAGAGTGAGCATCCTTGTTTTGTTCCTCTTATTAGAAAGAAAGCTTTTAGGGGCACCTGGGTGGCTCAGTCCTTTAAATGTCTGCCTTCAGCTCAGGTCATGATCTCAGGGTCCTGGGATCGAGCCCCATATCAGGCTCCCTGCTCAGCGGGGAGTCTGCTTTTCCCTCTGTCTCTGCCCTTCCTCCTCCCACTCGTGCTTGCTCTCTCTCTCAAATAAATAAAATAAATACATTTTTTTTAAAAGAAAGCTTTTAGCTTTTCACAATTGAGTATGATATTAGCTGTGGTTTGTCATATATGGCCTTTATTATAGCCACATTGTTGAGAGTTTTTATCATAAATGCATGTTGAATTTTGGCAAATGCTTTTTCTGCATCTATTGAGATGATTATATAATTTTTATCTTTCATTTTGTTAATGTGGTGTATTACGCTGATTGATGTGTGAATGATGAACCATCCTTGTATCCCTGGAATAAATCCCATTTGATCATGATGTATGATCCCATTAATGTATTTTTGAAATTGGTTTGCTAATATTTTGTTGAGGGTATTTGCATCTATGTTCATCAGAGATCTTGGCCTGTAGTTTTGTGTATGTGGTGCCTTTGTCTGTTTTTGATATTAGGGTAATGCTAGCCTCATAAAATAAGTTTGGAAGCATTTCATCCTCTTCATTTTTTTGGAATAATTTGAGAAAAATAGGAACTAACTCTTCTTTAAATATTTGGTACAATTCACCTGTGAAACCATCTGGTCCTAGATTTTTGTTTTGGAGAGTTTTTAATTAGTAATTTCATTTTATTGCTCGTAATTGGTCTATTTAGATTTTCTGTTTCTTCATGATTCAGTCTTCAAAAGTTGCTTGTTTATAGGAATTTATGCATTTCTTCTAAATTTTCCAATTTCTTGGCATGTAATTGTTCATGGTAGTCTTTTATGATCCTTTGTGTTTCTCTGGTGTCAATTGTAGCTTCCCTTTCATCTCTGATTTTATCTATTGGTCCCTCTCTCTTTCTTGGTGAGTCTGGCTAGAGGTTCAGTGCTTCATTTTTTCAGTGAAGCAGTTTAGTTTCATTGACCTTTTCGATTGCTTTTGAGTATTTCATTTATTTTCACTTTGATCTTTATTATTTCCTTTCTTCTACTGACTTTGGACTTTGTTTTTCTTTTTCTAGCTCCTTTAGATGTAAAGTTGTATTATTTGGGATTTTTCTTGTTTCTTGAGGGAAGTCTGTATTGCTATCAACTTTCCTCTTAGAACCGCCTTTGTGATATTTCATAGATTTTGGAAAATTGTGTTTTCATTTTTATTTGTTTCAAGGTATTTTTGAATTTCCTCATTGATTTCTTCATTGACACATGATTGTTTAGTATGTTGTTTAGTCTCCACATGTTTGTGTTTTTCCCAGTTTTCTTCTCTTGATGATTTCTAGTTTCATACTCTTGTGGTCAGAGAAGATGCTTGATATGACTTCAGTCTTCTTGAATTTATTGAGACTTGTGTTGCAACCTAACATGTGATTTATTTTTTTTAAAGATTTTTATTTATTTATTTGTCAGAGAGAGAGAGAGAGAGCACAAGCGGGGGGGAGCAGCAGAGGGAGAAGGAGATGCAGGCTCCCCACTGAGCAGGGAGCCCGATGTGGGACTTGATCCTGGGACCCTGGGATCATGACCTGAGCTGAAGGCTTAACGACTGAGCCACCCAGGCGTCCCCCTAACATGTGATTTATCTTGGAGAATGTTCCATGTGCACTTAAAAGGAATGTATATTCTACAATTTTTGGATGAAATGTTCTGTATATATCCATTAAGTCCATCTGGTCTAAGTAATTTTCTTTCTGGATGATCTATCCATTGATGTGAGTGGGGTGTTAAGTCCTTTACTATTATTGTATCACTGTCAATTTCTCCTTTTAGGTCTGTTAATACTTGTTGTATATATTTAGGTGCTCTTATGTTGGGTAGATAAATATTTATAAGTGTTATGTCCTCTTCTTGAATTAATCCTTTTATCATTATGTAATGCCCTTCTTTGTCTTTTGTTATAATTTTTGTTTTAAAGTCTATTTTGTCTGATATGAGTATAGCTATCTCAGCTTTCTTTTCATTTCCATTTGCATGGAATATCTTTTTCCATCCCTTCACTTTCAGTTCCTGTGTGTCTTAAATCTGAAGTGAGTCTCTTGTAGGTAGCATATAAATGAGTCTTGTTATATATATACTTCTGTTTAACTTGATAGTCACTTATGTTTATATGCATTCCAAAAGCAGTACATTTTTACCCCCTTCCAAGTTTTGTTTTTGACATCATATTTTACATCTTTTTATTTTATCTCTTAACTATTATATTTATAGCTGATTTTACTACTTTTGTTTTTTAATCTTTATACTAGCTTTATAAGTGGCTGTCCACTGCCTTTACTATATATTTACTTTACCATTAAGATTTTTTTCATATATTTTATTTCTAGTTATGGCCTTTTTTCCACTTAAAGAAGACTTTTAACATTCCTGTGTCTGGTTTGGTGGTGATGAACTCTTTTAGTTTTATCTGTCTGGGAAACTTTTTATCTTGCCTTCAACTCTGAATGATGATGTTACTTGGTAGAGTATTCTTAGTTGTTGTTTTTTTTTTTCCAGCACATCAAATACATCCTGCCACTCCCTTCTGGCCTGTGAATTTTTTTTCTTGAAAAGTCAACTGATAGTCTTATGAGGTTTTTTGGTATGTGATTCTTTATTTTTCTCTTTCTGCCTTTAAGACTCTCTTTATTTTTCTCTTGCCTTTAAGGCTCTCTCTTAAGTTTACATACTATAACATTTATGTATTCAAAGTATACAGTTCAGTAGTTTTTAGGATAATTACAGAATTCTTTAACTTTTACCATTTTAGTTAGAGTGTGGCTCTCTTTGGGTTCATCTTGTTTTGGGAGTCTCTGTGCTTTGTGGAACTGAGTATCTGCTTTCTTCCCCAGGTTAGGGAATTTTTCAGCCATTATTTCTTCAAATAAATTTTCTGCCCCATTCTTTATCCCTTCTCCTTCTCAGATTCCAAAAACATAGATGTTAGTATGCTTGGTGTTGTCCTAGAGGTCTCTTAAATTCTTATTTTTTATAATTATGTTTCCTTTTTGTTGTTCTGATTAATTTCCACTATTCTGTTTTCCAGTTTGCTGATCTGTTCTTCTGTATAAACTAATTTGCTGTTGATTCCCTCTAGTGTATTTTTCACTTACGTTATTGTATTCTTCAACTCTATTTATTCTTCTTATATTTTCTAACTCTTTTTGAAGTTCTTACTGTGTTCCTCCACTCTTTTTTCTAAGCTCAGTGAACATCTTTATGACCATTACTTTAAACTTTATCAGGCAAATTACTTACCTCTACTTGATTAGGGTTTTTTTTTTTCCCCAAGGGTTTTATCTTATTCTTTCTTTGGAACATATTCCTCTGTCTCCTCATTTTGTTTGATTTTCTGTATTTGTTTCCATGAATTAGGTGGAATAGCTACCTCTTCCAGTCTTGAAGGAATATCCTTGTGTTGGAGTGCCCTCTATGTAAACTGTGTATGCCTGGCAGCTTTGACAGGCAGGCTGGAGCTGGAGCAGGCATGGGCCAGGGAGTCCCAGGGCATGCTGTACCAGGGCCATTTTGACAGGACAGCTGGAACTTGGGCTGATGTCGGCAGAGGGCCCAGGGTGCCTGGCACCGGGGCTACAATGTGGGGTGACAGTCAGCTGGAGCTGATATGGGCTAGGAGCCCAGGGTATGCTGAGGTAGCTCTAGCAGGCTGCTGGAGCTGGTATGGGCTAGGAGCCCAGGGTATACTGAGGTAGCTCTAGCAGGCTGGCTAGAGCACACTTGGATTCTGCTCCCATCCCACTATCAAATTGGAAAGGAACTAAAAAATGGCAATCATTAGTGCCTCCAACTCCAAAACAAGTTCTAGTAATTCCTGCCCATTTGATAAACACTCTAGGATTAGTAAATGGATTTCTTTCACTTATAGTCTAATTGCCCTTTAAACTGCTCTTTTTTTTGCTATACCCCAGGGCAGGGAAGTCTATGCACAGGCCCCTCAGTGATATCCCTCCCTACTCCAGGTCACCATGTTGGAGATGGGGTTCCCATCATTATGTTTCCTTCTCTCCTCTTCTCTGTATTGTTTCTTTATTGTTTGTTGTGCAGAAGCTGTTCAGTCAGTCCTCAATTCTTCAGGAGGAATTGTTCTATATGTAGATATAAGTTCATAGATTCAGTGTGTCCATAGGAGGACTTGAATCAGGGTCTTCCTACACTGCCATCTTGGACACTCTCCAATGTGTTGATTTTTATTACTCTGTTTCCCCTGCATCCATGGTGTCTAACCCTAGAACACCACATAGATATAATAGTAGAAGGACTTATATGAGGGTTAGAAGTATTCACTTTTTCATACTGAAAATGACTGATTTGGGAAGGGGGGTAGTGTGTTTCATTCTAATGACCTAATTTAATATTACTGTCAAAGTAGCAGGCTAAAGTCAGCCTATATCAAGAACCAGTTGTTAATAGTTAAGAGTTTTCAAGGTGATTGTTAAACTATTGATAACTTTAAATCAATCATGGTGGGAGTCTTTACATCAAAGAGATCAGTAAATGCTATAAATTGGGTCCTTTTTTTTCCTCTCCAGAGAGCCCATTTATCAGCACACCACTGAGTAACTGTGTCATGTATAACACATGGAAGGAAATGAGGATGCTTCAAAGGTAGTGGCTTTTTCTTTTTGAAGCGTTTCCATCCTATCTAAATAATCTTCCCACCAATTGTATGACGGTGGTAGAGTATTTTTATTGTTCTGTTTTACATACTTGGAAACTGAAATAATGATGCATAGTCATTAATAATGCAAAGTAATGTCCATCAGGATGAAACCAGGACTAAAACCTAGGCTTCCTGACTTACTACAATATTTATTCTATTCTGGTTTGAGATACAGCATCGCAGGATTTTAGTTTTTGCAATTTAGGACTTCCAATTAATTTAAAAGATGCTATGATATTTTCTAAATTAACAAAAGAAAGAAATCATTAGAATTAAATATTCCATATATCACTTAGTGGGGAGTGCTTGGAAATGAGGAGAAAGTCGAAGACGTGGTGAATATTTCCTACAGATGTATTTATTTGTCAACATTGGGTGAATCCTCTGCTGGTTGCTTCTGTGTATAGAAAAAGAATATCAAAGAAATAGAATGTGTACATGTTTCCCTGAGAAAGATTTCATTATGACTAGGAATCCTGAACAGACGTGAAATGCGTAAGAATGTTTACAAAGCAAAATAATAACAAATGAAATGCAGTTTTGTTCAAACTGGAAACCTGTGCACTGAGAGGTCGATCAAAGGAGGCCTCCTGGAGGGAGAGAATATTGAGGTGTGTTTTTCAGGAAGTGTCAGCTAAAGCTGAATTGCTGAAGATGACAGGAAACGATATTGGCCCCTGGTGTGCTAGAACAGCTAAGCAAGGACTTCCTTCCCCAAAGGATTTCCAGCCTTCTGGACATTGCTCTAGATAATGGTACCTCTTCTAGGGATGGGGAGATACAGCTCAAACCAGATACTTTTATTATACCTTTTCCAGTTTGGTAAGAGAACTGAGGTTGCAAATTAATAACAAAATAGATTGAAGCCTAGGATTTTCATTTTCCTTTCCACCATTTTCCTTAGTCATTCCAATCATTTCCTTTTGACATTCTAGTACATAAATCAGGTATGACAGTATCTAAGAAAATTTTCCTATTGTTTTCTCTGAAGCTACATGACATATTGTTGTACCACAATTAACAAAAACCTAGCAGACAAATATCTAAACCCATAAGCCAAATGGATCAGGGTATGGTTATTTGCATCACAAAAAGGATTCACTATTGTTTTATTAATTCATTTTTTATGTAGACATTTGATAAATACAGCCTATATTTTAGGCACTATAGACAGAAGGTTGTATAAAACAGGATCCCCTGCCCTCACAGATCTCAGAGTATATAAGAGGAGACTAACATGTTCTGGCATAATTATAATCACACTTGATGTAGAAAAATGTTGGGGTTCAGAGCCAACAGTTAAGAAGGAATTCTTGAGACGTCTTTGGTGCAAAAGGTGCTTTAATAAAGCACAGGGACAGGACACATGGGCAGAAAGAGCTGCACTGGGGTTGTGATGGGTGACTGATTATATGCTTCCAAGTTGGGAGGGGGTTAGGGACAGTACAAGCCTCCAAGGTATTTTGGAAACAAGGTTTCCAGGATCCTGAGGGGGCTAACTATTGCTAGGAAAAGATCATTTGTTACTGTTTAGTAAAAACTCAGTGAAGAGATTCTTCAAATGTGTATCAATGGGCCATATGCTTGGAGGATGATTGCTTACATTTATCTTAGGGGGTAGAGATAAAGGAAACTTCAAAAGGAATTTTTATATGTTAAAGAAGACTTAAAGGATCCTGGGGGGTTGGGATAAGATTGCCTCTTGACCTTAGCAAAGTATTAACATCTGGGCAGCTGAGCTCCTAGAGGAATGTCACTCTGACTGTTTTGAGGACTTGTCAATGGACTATAAGTAGTAAGGAAATTTAATTTTTCTTTTGCCTTTGTTTTCCACATTAACACCCAATTGTTATAATAGAAGTTCAAACACCATAGGAATACAATGATTAGGACAGTTAACTGTTGCAGATGTTAGGCAAGTCTATAAACAGAAAGTGATGATTAAAGTGGAAATGAATGGGTTCACTGGACAAAAAAGGAGAGCTTTCCTAAAGAATGACAAAACAGAAAAGTGAGCAAGTATTTTTTTTTAAAAAATTGATGTGTTGCCATGGTTTCCACTGTGTTCATGGTGTTCCAATCTAGACCCCTTAGATATAATAACCGAAGGGCTCATGTGAGATTAGGAATAATCCTTACTTTATATCACAGGAGTGAAAGGTGGTTGTTGGATTATAATTGGAGTGGGAAAATTGAAGTTTCTGGAGACAGATTAGGTATACACGATGGTAAGTCACTGAACATTTTCAGCAAGCACAAGAATGGTATGCTCTGATTTATGCCTTTTTGAAAAGATCATTTTAGAGATGATATAGAGGATGGATTGAAAGGTAGAATTCTTCAAATAGAAGCTTCCTTATTACATTCAAAATGTAATTTTATTTACAGAAGTTCTGCTTGCATAGAGCAAACCCTTAACCCATCCCCTGTAGCAAGTGGGCCACACATCAGTTATGTCAGGTGAAGTCCAAAAAGTACAAATGTTTTAGTGCCATGACCTTCTATTTTTCAGTGACAAAAAGAAGTTCTGCTCAGAGCAATAGTCCAAAATTTAAGCTTGATAAACTCTGATTGATCTCATACCACCCACAGCATAAATATTTTCAAAATATCAAAACAATGATTCCAAATAATTCAGATGTATAAGTTCCCAGTTATTTATCTTCCATTTCCCGACCAAAAATGTTAAGGTTTTGAAACCTTAAGGTTGCCTTTTCCTTTGCTTTGAGATGTTGCAAATTGAAGCTGAACTATCTGCAGGCTGGTATAGGATTCATTTCATCCCTTAAGATAAATAAAGGAAAGTTTCTAAGGAAATTTCTAAAATGAGGACTCCATACAAAATATGTAGGCTCTACATCTTTTTTCAAAGGAATTTTGCAATTGAGCTCAGAGTTTGCTTCTGTTGGCTAGCATCCTGCTGAGTTAATGATTTTCAAATTTAGAAAAAATAAAATAATTAAACAGAACTGCTTCTGAGGGTACTGTAAAGGACTGAAGAAATCCATGATTATTCAAATTAATGCTCTGGACCACTTGCCGATATAGCCAGGAATAATGGCAGGCACTTGTTTTTTCCTTGTATTTTAAATCATCTTAATTTGGAAATCATCTTTTGGCATTTATGACCCCAATTCTGTGTCAACATAAGCCCATTACTATTCTCTTTTTCATTTTTTACTTTTAAAAAAGGTGAAAGACTTTATAAAACTCAATTGCAAACTTCTTGAACCAAAGAATCCAGGAAAATGATGCCCTGCCTGCCATTTATAAATAACCAGGTAGATCACATTGTAAGTCAGCCTGAAAATCAGTTAACTCTATTTCTTTTGTCTTCTATCTGTTAGTTAACAGATCTTTGTACATTCTTAGCCAAGGATGGGAGGAAGAGTGTCTGGCAATAGCAGTTTATCTAGGATTGACTCAGACTATAGACTGCTGAATATTTTTCAGCCATTGGCTTTTAGAAAAATAGATCTATCTGTAAGGCTGCTTGCATTTGTAATTTCATTTCAGTCACAGTTTGATTTATCACAGCTCAGTTGACATTAGGCTGTGACTAATTCTTTCAAGACCTTAAAGCTACTGAACCTTTGTTGCCCAGGTGATGTTGAGGGTGGTGGGAAAGCAGTTAGCCTGGTCTACATAATTGTTCAAATCATTATCTAAAAACACCATTTCAGGACTAAATTCTCTACCCTAGGATCCAATCCATTCAATTTACAGGCCTCACAATTCTCTCTGAGCTTCTCTCTCTCTCTTCCCTGGTGCCAGCCCTCTTGCCAGCTGGTGCCCTGTGGTTTGCCTATTTCTTTATTATTATGGCCCATACTTGGTACCTTTGACTTTGTTGCTCATATCCTACCTAGGATATTCTCTTAAATTCTCTCCATTAAACTAAATCCTCAAATTTCTTCAAGACCCACAGTTTAAAAATCACCTTAACAAGCTTATACCATCCCTCAAAGATATTTTGGTACTCACCAAGGCAGAAAATATAATACTCTAGACCCTTTATCATGTATTTTTAGTTCTTTCATTCATACATCATAGGGCTTTATAGCTGGAAAGGACTCTAGAGATTGTTTATAGAAGGGGATGGTGAGGCCCAGAAAGATTGAGGGATTTTTCCAGTTATAGTTCAGTGCAGTGAAGACTGATGCTCCTGAAGATAGTCTTGAGACCCCATGATATCATGAGATGAACTTAAAATCATCAAAGGATGGTTGACTTGTGTTTATTACAGCTTCATAGTTAAATCTGAATCTCAGAAAACAAGCATCCCAGTCCTGCAGCATAGGTATTCCTCAGAACATCACATTATGTACTCCAAGAGCAGACAGAATGTGTTATGTTTTGGAAAATTTCCACAGTTGTTTTGTGTAGATTAAGGTTCCTCTTCCACTTTCCCATAGCAACCATTTCCTTCTGCAGAGCAAATATCTACCATTTTTATAATTGAATTGGACTGTAGTTATCGTATTATTATAATAATGATATTATAATTGGATTATAAAATCATGAGGACAGGGACTGGGATTGTTTTGTATCATTATATCCCTGTGTCTAGAATAATGCCTTGAACACAGAAAGTGCTAAAAAAATGTTAAGTGAATGAATGAATGTTTATGCCTTTTTTCTAGCTTAAATAAATGTACAGTCTACAAGACAGGTTTTAGTTCTTGTTAGCTTAAAGCAATTCATTTAAAGCTTAATCAAGATTTTTAAATTAAAATCTACTAAAACATGAGTCACAATTTAAATGCCTATGGATGCAAGCAGGGAGCACGTATGAGCAAAGCCAGGCTGGATGTGAGAAATACAACACAACAGTGCAAGCACAATCTTAGAAAAGGATAATAATAATGATTAGAAGTATGGCAAATAGCATAAGTCTCACCTAAACTAGCTGATTATTGCTATGTCAGGATGGAAACCCAGTGATTTTTATAGAGAGGCTAAGACTCAGATTTTAATATAAAAATATCACAATATTAAAATATTGATAATTCATTTTAAAAGAAAAACACTTTGTGGACAAATTTTTCTATGGGTAACCCAGTGGCCGTCAATTCCTAGACATCTGCTCTAGACTCAAAGGAACACATCTGGGCAGCTCTGTGTGGGTAACTGAACCTAGTACTCCCCAACTTTCTTGCTGGGACCTTCAGTAGTATGTGGATAGCATCATGCTCTAAACATCATGCCACCATGTGAATCAGATGAATAGGGCCCTTTACTCCAATTAGATGTATATTGCTGGCAGGTGCTGCAGCTTCACAAGACAGTAATTGGCTTGACATTTTTAAAATATGAAAGCAACAAGACTTATGCACTCTAAATTGACCATGAAATGCTCTTGAAGCAAAATTACCACCAAGCCTGTCTAAAACATCTCAGAAAAATAGGAAGGGGGAGGACTAGGATGGGTGAAGTTACTTTCTTAAGCTTACAGATTCTGCTTTGCCTACATATTTGAG
Organism: Mirounga leonina; assembly: GCF_011800145.1. NCBI lineage: Eukaryota > Metazoa > Chordata > Mammalia > Carnivora > Phocidae > Mirounga > Mirounga leonina. The sequence goes on from NW_023270316.1 coordinate 69,881,008, forward strand.
AAAATCTTATAAAAGTAGTGTATAATTTGATTAAGATCTTTTGTATATAATACAGAGGAGCATGTGCACAAGAAAGGTTTTTTTCATAAGAATGATATAGTTTAGAACATACAGTATATTACCTATTATATAGCATTATATGGCAGGCCATCCCTTCATGAACCAAAACAGTTTTCAACTAGAGAAAGTTAGTCAAATCTCTTACTTGTATGGGAACCCATATTTTTTTTTAAATGAAGACAAACAAAACCACTCAAGCAGCTAACACACACACACACACACACACACACACACACACACCCATGAGCTAGGTGAATAGAATTGTTTTATTAAAAACAGAATTTCATCAAACTGCCTTGTGTGTACATGGGCCTAAAACGATATTCATTCAACTACAAGTTCATTGATCAGCCCAGTGTGAATGGAGAAAGTTGGCTGTCAGAAGTAGCATTCTGTGGAAGGGAACTTAGAAAGAATCTACTGACTGTGCTCATCTTTGGCTGGCTGGTCCAGCATGCTGCCATCACTCGCTCAACATCCTTTTGAGGTCCTGCTGTGTGCCAAGACACTGCGTGGACATCAACACTCATCTCTCACCCCATCCTGCCTCCAAGTTGCTCTAGAGACATCCATTTTCAAGATTAGGCACTTAAGGTACACTGCTCCTCAAAGTGAAGAATGTAGTCATTTCAAATATATTGGTGTTTTCTCTGATCCCACTGGGTATTATTTGACAAAACATAGGCAGTCTCAGCACAAACCCAGGGAACAGATATTTTTGGTGAAACAGCTGAGCTGGGACTCAGTATCACCGTCTCTCTACTGACCAGTTGCTTTCTGCTCTTCCTCTGAGCCTCTCTGCCTTAGCCACTGATGGCAGCCATTTATTTCCCAGTTGACCCATTTCCAGCTTTTGAGTTAGCTAGAGATACAAGAGCATTAAACTAGAAAGAATTCTCAAGACATGAATCAAATATCCTGGTTCTACATTACTTATGCAACTCACTTAACCTTTCCTGGACTTGGTTTCCCTTCTGTAAAATAATTAGATAATATCTGCCCATCTACACCCAGAAGACTATAATGAGAATAACAGGAATTTACACACATGAAGTCAAAATATACAACTTGTCCAAGCAGAAGTAAACCTTAACCCAGAACTCCCTATCAGTATTTACCTGGTTTTGCTCACTCCAAGATCTTAATGACTGCTTGTAAAGTGGGGGACTCAAATCTAGCTATATAGAGAAGGTGTTCTTTGAGATGACAAAAATAACAAAAGACATATTGGAAATGACCAACTTTGCCCTGGGATTAAAGTATACCATTTACCTTTTGTATTTATATACAAAGAACTGGGTTGTGATATCATTCCCTAGTTTACTCCCACTAAGGAATGGGTGGTAACCATAACTAGTAGGGCTAAAAGATGATTTCTGGTCTGCTCTAGTCTTTGTCTCTGAAGTTACAAACTTAGGCAACATCTCTCACTCCCTATCACCAGTCCTGTCAGTTCTGCCTCTCCTGTCTGCCTCTGTTGTCTCCTCTCCTGAATCAGTAAACTGCCTCAGCCCAGTCTGGATCTCCTTCCTCTATCATCTGGATTATTGCACTGACCTCCACACCGGTCTCCCTGCTCTAGGCTTGCTCTGCTCCAATCCTTTCATCACACAACCACTCTAGTTCTCTTCCTAAGGGACACATTGACCAGGCCACAGCCCACTCAAAACCCTTCAATGACCTTCCATTGCCTTCATATGTAAGACTAAGTTCCCTACCTATCTTTCAGACCCCTCTACCTCCCCCTGCCTCCTTTCCTGTTTATCATCTTAATCATGCCACTATATCCCCTTTTGCTTTTAGGCCCTCCCCTGTGCTATTATTCTCTCAACCTGTGATGCTATTTTTCCACAATCCAAGTGACTTCAGCATGTGACTGAGCAAAATCCTAGTCATCCAGCTTAAATCTCACCTCCTCACAGGACCCTGCTGAACCCCCAAAATGGATTAGAGCACCCTTCACTTTCCCTGTAATAGTAGTCATTATGCATTATTGTGTAATGTCTGTCCTCCCCACTAGACTATGAGCTCCATAGAGATGGGATCTACTTCATACAGTACTATATCCCCACTGCCTAGCACAATGAGGAACACATACTAGAATCTCAACAACGTTTACTGATAGAGTAAATAAATGACCGAGTGAGTTAATATCCCATGCTGTTATTTCCCCCACTCCCTACCCTTAGGCTGGCTGTAGTATACTATGGTATCTACTTCTTTTTTAGGGTTTTTATTTGTAATCACATATAGTTCTTAATTTTGCTTGTTTGATAAATAGTCTGTAAGTACTGATTTTGTTTGCTGATTTCCATTCATAACTATACCTCACCGTACCCTCTACTTCTCAATTGGCACTAGGAAATATTAGCACTTAGTTCCAAAACAAAGAGGGAGATATATATCTAATCATATTCAAAATCTCTAAGCCATTTTGGTGAATAAAGCAAGTCTTAAAAAATACTTCCACTAAATAACACAATATATTTCCACAGGGCTATATTAAGAAATTTGAAGGGTGCCTGGGTGGCTCAGTCAGTTAAGCATCTGTCTGCCTTTGGCCCAGGTCGTGATCCCAGGGTCCTGAGATCGAGTCCCGCATTGGGATCCCTGCTCCTTGGGGAGCCTGCTTCTCCCTCTCCCTCTCCCTCTTCCTCTTCCTCTCTCTTTCTCTCTCTCTCTGTCATGAGTAAATAAATAAAATCTTAAAAAAAAAAAAGAAATTTGAAGGCCCTAAACAATCTTAAATTTTGAAGGCACTGCTCCACCTAATTTGGAATATATTTCTCAAATTAAGTATAAAAATTTGTTGCAAAAATTAGGAAGGATTTTTCTAATTTTGTTTCTGGAAAGATTTGGTTATATGTAATTTATTTAATTTGTAATTGGCTATAATTTTCAGTAATGATCATTCAGACTTGGGAATATTTGTGAAATGACAAAAAACTAACCTACCTATTTTCTTCAAATGCAATGACTTGTTAATGTTAGTGATTTATCACTTACATGTACGAAGTAGGGATAGAGGGAACATACCTCAACATCATAAAGGCCATATACGAAAGAACCACAGCTAATATCATCCTCAATGGGCAAAAACTGAGAGCTATCCTCAACACTCAGGAACAAGTCAAGGATGTCCACTTTCACAATTGTTATTTAACATAGTGCTGCAAATCCTAGCCTCAGCAATCAGACAACAGAAGAAAATAAAAGGCATTCAAATCAGCAAGGAAGAAGTCAAACTTTCAGTATTCGCAGATGACATGATACTTGATGTAGAAAACCTGAGAGAGTCCACCAAAAAATTGCTTGAAATGATACTGAATTCAGTAAAGTCACTGGATACAAAAATCAATGTGCAGAAGTCTGTTGCATTTCTATACACCAATAATGAAACAGCAGAAAGAGAAATCAAGGAATTGATCCCATTTATAACTGCTCCAAAAACCATAAGATACCTAGTAATAAACCTAACCAAAGAAGGAAAGATCTGTACTCTGAAAACTATAGAACACTGATGAAAGAAATTGAAGGTGAAGAAATAGAAAAACATTCCCTGCTCATGGATTGGAAGAACAAATATTGTTAAATCTCTGTATTACCCAAAGCAATCTACACATTTAATGCAATCCCTATCAAAATACCACAGCATTTTTCACAGAACTAGAACAAACAATCCTAAAATTTATATGGAACCACAGAAGGCCCCGAATAGCCAAAGCAGTCTTGAAAAAGAAAAATCAAAACTGGAGGCATCACAATTCCATACTTCAAGCTATATTACAAAGCTGTAGTGATCCAGACGGTGTGGTACTGTCACAAAAACAGACACATAGATCAACAGAACAGAACAGAGAACCCAGAAATGGACTGACAGCTATATGGTCAACTAATTTTGACAAAGCAGGAAAGAATATCCACTGGGAAAAAGACAGTCTCTTCAACAAGTGGTGTTGGGAAAACTGGACAGAAATATGCAGAAGACTGAAACTGGACCACTTTCTTATACCCAAAAATAAATTTAAAATGGATTAAAGCCCTTGAGGAGAACACAGGCAGCAACCTCTTTGACATCAGCCATAGTGACTTCTTACTAGACACGTCACCAGATGCAAGAGAAACAAAATAAAAAATGAACTACTGGGGTTTCATCAAGATAAAAAGCTTTTACACAGTGAAGTAAGCAATCAACAAAACTAAACGGCAACCTACAGAATGGGAAACGATATTTGCAAGTGATATATCTGATAAAGGATTAGTACCCAAGAGCTGTAAAGAACTTATCAAACTCAACATACAAATAAAATAATGCAGTTAAGAAATGGGCAGAGGACATGAACATTTTTCCAAAGAAGACATAAAGATGGCTAACAGACACATGAAAATATGCTCAACATCTCTCATTATCATGGAAATACAAATCAAAACCACAATGGGATACCTCCTCCCACCTGTCAGAATGACTAAAATTAACAACACAGGAAACAATGATGTTGGCAAGCATGTGGAGAAAGGAGAACCCTCTTGCACTGTTGGTGGGAATGCAAGCTGGTACAGCCACTCTGGAAAACAATATGGAGGGTCCTCAAAAAGTTAAAAATAGAACTACCCTACGATCCAGCAATTACACTACTAAGTATTTAAACATTATTTTTCAATTGTGTAGTTTTCTTTTATTCTTTAGAGGCAATAAAAAAATTTTAGGACTTGAGGGCAGAGCAAGATGGCGGAGGAGTAGGAGACCTGGATTTCATTTGGTCTCAGGAATTCAGCTGGATAGGGATCAAACCATTCTGAACACCTACGAACTCAACAGGAGATCGAAGAAAAGAATAGCAGCAATCTCTGAACAGAAAAGTGACCACCTTCTGGAAGGTAGGACCTGCGAAGTGAATCTGAGGCGATATTTGGGAGGATAGACGGTGGGGGAGGGGGCCTCCGTTGGCCGCTTCTGGCAAGTGATAGAACCGTGAAGCACAAAATCGGAACTTTTAGAAGTCTGCTCCACTGAGGGACGTTGCTCCAGTGGCTAAGCAGGGGGTGGAACCCTTGCTGGGACAGTGTGGTCTCAGGACCCTTGGGATCACAGAAAGACTGGGGGTGCCTGAGTGCAGCAGAGCTCCCAGGTATCAGAGCAGGGAAGGCGGCTGCAGAGACGTAGCCGAGGCACGGGCTCTCAGCTCGGGGTTGCCATAAACCGTGATCCGCGGCACAGTCGGGCCACTGCTCCTCCAGCAGGGACCCAACAAGCGGCAGATCCGGGGAGACTCCCCTTACTCCCCCGGGAGGAGTGGCGCGGGAGTGCACTGCAGGGATCTGCTGGGTTTAGAGACTCCACACTGAGTCGGGTGCCAGAGATAGAAACGCTCGGTCACAGGCCGGGTGAGCACGGAGTGTGGCCAGAGACCAGGGAGACGGGAGTGACTGACAGCTTTTCTCTGGGGACTCACTGAGGAGTGGGACCCGAGTTCTCTGCTCCTCAAGCACGGAGATTGAGGGCCACCATTTTCACTCTCGGCCTCCAAAGCTGTATGGAAAGCTTGCAGGGAACAAAAGCTCCCGAGAGCAAACCCAAGGAGATTACTTAGCCCAGACCGGCAAGGGCGGGGCAATTCCGCCTCAGGCAAAGATATTTGGGAACCGCGGCAACAGGCCCCTCCCCCAGAGGATCAGCAAGAACAGCCAGCCAAGACCAAGTTTACTGATCAATGAGAACGGCAGAACTACAGCACTAGGGGAATACTGCACATAGAATTCATGGCTTTTTTCCTCCTGATTCTTTAGTCTTTCAAAGTTAATTTTTTTTTTAACTGTCTTTCTTTTTTTCATTTTTCTTTTTTCCTTTTTCAACCAACATCTTAACCCCTTTTTTAAAAAAACATTTTTATTTTTCATTTTTATACTCATATTCTGTCCCTTCATAGTAGTTACCCTTATTTTTGGCATATATATATAAGTTGTTCTCTCTTTAAAATTTTGAGATACACTTTCTTCTAACAGATCAAAATATACCCTAAATCTCTACTGTATGGCTTTGTTCTAGTCTCCTGCCTGATCACATTCTCTCCTTTTTTTTTCTTTTTTTTTTAAATCCTCTTCTTTCTTTATTCAAACAACTTCTTATCAACTCCTTTTATAAAATTTTTTATAATTTTCATTTTACAGTCATATTCCATCCCTTCATCGTATCAACCCTTATTTTTATACATATATAAGTTTTTCTTTCTTTAAAATTTTGGGAGGCACTTTCTTCTAACAGACCAAAATACACCAAAAATCTGGTGTGTGGCACTGATCTATGCACCAGCCTGATCATATTTGATCATATTTTGTTTTTTTTTGTTTTGTTCTATTTTTGTTTTTTTTATCTTTTTTTTTCTTTTTCTTTTTTCTTTCTTCCCCTTCTTTTCCCCCAGTTTCAGGTCTTTTCTGATTTGTTTAGAGTATATTTTCTGGGGACATTGTTACCCTGTTAGCAGTTTGTTCTCTCATTCATCTATTCTCCTCTGGACAAAATGACAAGATGGAAAAAATCACCTCAACAAAAAGAACAAGAGGTAGTACTGACTGCCAGGGACCTACTCAGTATGGACATTAGTACAATGTCAGACCAAGAGTTCAGAATCATGATTTTAAAGATACTAGCTGGACTTGAAAAAAGCATGGAAGTTATTAGAGAAACCCTCTCTGGAGAAATAAAAGAACTAAAATCTAACCAAGTTGAAATCAAAAAGGCTATTAATGAGGTGCAATAAAATTAGGGGTGCTAACTGCTAGGATAAATGAGGCAGAAGAGAGAATCAGTCATATAGAAGACCAAATGATGGAAAATAAAGAAGGTGAAAAAAAGAGAGATAAACAACTACTGGATCATGAGGGCAGAATTCGAGAGATAAGCGATACCATAAGATGAAACAACATTAGAATAATTGGGATCCCAGAAGAAGAAGAAAGAGAGAGGGGGGCCGAAGTTATATTGGAGCAAATTATAGCAGAGAACTTCCCTAATTTGGGGAAGGAAACAGGCATCAAAATCCAGGAGGCACAGAGAACCCCTCTCAAAATCAATAAAAATAGGTCAACACCCCGACATCTAATAGTAAAACTTACGAGTCTCAGAGACAAAGAGAAAATCCTGAAAGCTCAGGAGAAGACATATGTAACCTACAGTGGTAGAAACATTAGATTGGCAACAGACCTATCCACAGAGACCTGGCAGGCCAGAAAGGACTGGCAGGATATATTCAGAGCACTAAACGAGAAAAATATGCAGCCAAGAATACTATATCCAGCTAGGCTGTCATTGAAAATAGAAGGAGAGATAAAAAGCTTCTAGGACAAACAAAAACTAAAGGAATTTGCAAACACAAAACCAGCCCTACAAGAAATCTTGAAAGGGGTCCTCTAAGCAAAGAGAGAGCCTAAAAGCAACACAGACCAGAAAGGAACACAGACAATATACAGTAACAGTCACCTTACAGGCAATACAATGGCACTAAATTCCTATCTTTCAATAGTTACCCTGAATGTAAATGGGCTAAATGCCCCAATCAAAAGACACAGGCTATCAGATTGGATTAAAAAACAAGACCCATCAATATGCTGTCTGCAAGAGACTCATTTTAGAACCAAAGACACCCCCAGATTGAAAGTGAGGGGGTGGAAAACCATTTACCATGCTAATGGACACCAAAAGAAAGCTGGGGTGGCAATCCTTATATCAGACAAATTAGATTTTAAACCAAAGACTGTAATAAGAGATGAGGAAGGACACTATATCCTACTTAAAGGATCTATCCAACAAGAAGATCTAACAATTGTAAATATCTATGCCCCTAACGTGGGAGCAGCAATTATATAAGGCAATTAATAACAAAAGCAAAGAAACACATTGACAACAATACAATAATAGTGGAGGACTTTAACACCCCCCTCACTGAAATGGACAGATCATCTAAGCAAAAGATCAACAAGGAAATAAAGACTTTAAATGACACACTGAACCAAATGGACTTCACAGATATAGTCAGAACATTCCATCCCAAAGCAACGGAATACACATTCTTCTCTAGTGCCCATGGAATATTCTGCAGAATAGATCACATCCTAGGTCACAAATCAAGTCTCAACCGGTACCAAAAGACTGGGATCATTCCCTGCCTATTTTCAGACCACAATGGTTTGAAACTAGAACTCAATCACAAGAGGAATGTCAGAAAGAACTCAAATACATGGAGGCAAAAGAGCATCCTACTAAAGAGTGAATGGGTCAACCAGTAAATTAAAGAAGAATTAAAAAAATACATGGAAACCAATGAAAATGAAAACACAACTGTTCAAAATCTTTGGGATGCAGCAAAGGCAGTCCTCAGAGGAAAGTATATAGCAATACAAGCCTTTCTCAAGAAACAAGAAAGGTCTCCAATACACAACCTAACCCTACACCTAAAGGAGCTGGAGAAACAATAGCAAATAAAGCCTAAACCCAGCAGGAGAAGAGAAATAATAAAGATTGGAGCAGAAATCAATGAAATAGAAACCAAATGAACAGTAGAACAGATCAATGAAACTAGGAGCTGGTTCTTTGAAAGAATTAACAAGATTGATAAACCCCTGGCCAGACTTATCAAAAAGAAAAAAGAAATGACCCAAATCAACAAAATCATGAATGAAAGAGGAGAGATCACGACCAACACCAAAGAAATACAAACAATTATAAGAACATATTATGAGCAACTCTCTGCCAGCAAATTAGATAACCTGGAAGAGATGGATGCATTCCTAGAGATGTATCAACTACCAAAACTGAACCAGGAAGAAATAGAAAACCTGAACAGACCTATAACCACTAAGGAAATTGAAGCAGTCATCAAAAATCTCCCAACAAACAAAAGCCCAGGGCCAGATGGCTTCCCAGGGGAATTCTATCAAACATTTCAAGAAGAATTAATACCTATTCTTCTGAAACTGTTCCAAAAAATAGAAATGGAAGGAAAACTTCCAAACTCGTTTTATGAGGCCACCATTACCTTGATCCCAAAACCAGACAAGGACCGAATCAAAAAGGAGAACTACAGACCAATATCCTTGATGAACATGGATGCAAAAATTCTCACCAAAATACTAGCCAATAGGATCCAACAGTACATTCAAAGGATTATTCACCATGACCAAGTGGGATTTATCCCTGGGCTGCAAGGTTGGTTCAACATCCGCAAATCAATCAACGTGATACAATATATTAACAAAAGAAAGAACAAGAATCATATGATCCTCTCAATAGATGCAGAAAAAGCTTTTGACAAAGTACAGCATCCTTTCTTGATCAAAACTCTTCAGAGTATAAGGATAGAGGGTACATACCTCAATATCATAAAAGCCATCTATGAAAAACCTACAGCAAATATCATTCTCAGTGGGGAAAAACTGAGAGCTTTCCTCCTAAGGTCAGGGATGTGGCAGGGATGTCCACTATCACCACTGCCATTCAACATAGTATTAGAAGTCCTAGCCACAGTAGTCAGACAACAAAAAGAAATAAAAGGCATCCAAATCAGCAAAGAAGTCAAATTCTCACTGTTTGCAGATGATATGATACTTTATGTGGAAAACCCCAAAGACTCCACCCCAAAACTGCTAGAACTCACACAGGAATTCAGTAAAGTGGCAGGATATAAAATCAATGCCCAGAAATCAGTGGCATTCCTATACACCAACAACAAGACAGAAGAAAGAGAAATTAAGGAGTCGATCCCATTTACAACTGCACCCAAAACCATAAGATACCTAGGAATAAATCTAACCAAAGAGGCAATGAATCTGTACTCAGAAAACTATAGAATACTCATGAAAGAAATTGAGGAAGACACAAAGAAATGGAAAGACGTTCCATGCTCATGGATTGGAAGAACAAATATTGTGAAGATGTCAATGCTACCTAGAGCAATCTACACCTTCAATGCAATCCCCATCAAAATACCATCCACTTTTTTCAAAGAAATGGAACAAATAATCCTAAAATTTGTATGGAACCAGAAAAGACCCCGCATAGCCAGAGGAATGTTGAAAAAGAAAAGCAAAGCTGGCGGCATCACAATTCCAGACTTCCAGCTCTATTACAAAGCTGTCATCATCAAGACAGTATGGTACTGGCACAAAAACAGACACATAGATCAATGGAACAGATGGACCCTCAACTCTATGGTCAACTAATCTTCAACAAAGCAGGAAAGAATGTCCAGTGAAAAAGAGACAGTCTCTTCAACAAATGGTGTTGGGAAAATTGGAAAGCCACATGCAGAAGAATGAAACTAGACCATTTCCTTACACCACACACAAAAATAGACTCCAAATGGTTGAAAAACCTCCATATGAGACAGGAGTCCATCAAAATCCTAAAGGAGAACACAGGCAGCAACCTCTTCGACCTCAGCCGCAGCAACTTCTTCCTAGAAACATCGCCAAAGGCAAGAGAAGCAAGGGCAAAAATGAATTATTGGGACTTCATCAAAATAAAAAGCTTTTGCACAGCAGAAGAAACAGTCAACCAGGACGCCTGGGTGGCTCAGTCAGTTAAGCGTCTGCCTTTGTCTCAGGTCATGATCCCAGGGTCCTGGGATCGAGTCCCACATGGGGCTCCCTGCTCTGCAGGGAGCCTGTTTCTCCCTCTGCCTCTGTCTCTCATGAATAAATAAATAAAATCTTAAAAAAAAAAAAAACAGTCAACCAAACCAAAAGACAACCGACAGAATGGGAGAAGATATTTGCAAATGACATATCAGATAAAGGGCTAGTATCCAAAATCTGTAAAGAACTTATCAAACTCAACACCCAAAGAACAAATGATCCAATCAAGAAATGGGCAGAAGACATGAACAGACATTATTCCAAAGAAGACATCCAAATGGCCAACAGACACATGAAAAAGTGCTCAATATCGCTTGGCATCAGAAAAATCCAAATCAAAACCTCAATGAGATACCACCTCACACCAGTCAGAATGGCTAAAATTAACAAGTCAGGAAATGACAGATGTTGGCGGGGATGCAGAGAAAGGGGAACCCTCCTACACTGTTGGTGGGAATGCAAGCTCTGGTGCAACCACTCTGGAAAACAGAATGGAGGTTCCTAAAAAGTTGAAAATAGAGCTTTCATATGATCCAGCAATTGCATTACTGGTTATTTACCCCAAAGATACAAATGTAGGGATCCGAAGGGGTACGTGCACCCTGATGTTTATAGCAACAATGTCCACAATAGCCAAACTATGGAAAGAGCCAAGATGTCCACTGACAGATGAATGGATAAAGAAGTTGTGGTATATATATACAATGGAATATTATGCAGCCATCAAGAGGAACGAGACCTTGCCATTTGGAACAATGTGGATGGAACTGGAGGGTGTTACGCTGAGCGAAATAAGTCAATCAGAGAAGACATGTATCATATGACCTCACTGATATGAGGAATTCTTAATCTCAGGAAACAAACTGAGGGTTGCTGGAGTGAGGGTGGTGGGAGGGATGGGGTGGCTGGGCGATAGACATTGGGGAGGGTATGTGCTATGGTGAGTGCTGTGAATTGTGCAAGACTGTTGAATCACAGATCTGTACCTCTGAAACCTATAATGCAATATATGTTAAGAAAAAGAAGAAGAAGATAGCAGGAGGGGAAGAATGAAGGGGGAGAAATTGGAGGGGGAGATGAACCATGAGAGATGATGGACTCTGAAAAACAAACTGAGGGTTCTAGAGGGGAGGGGGGTTGGAGGATGGGTTAGCCTGGTGATGGGTATTAAAGTGGGCACATTCTGAATGGAGCACTGGGTGTTATGCACAAACAATTAATCATGGAACACTATATCAAAAACTAATGATGTAATGTATGGTGATTAACATAACAATAAAAAATTTTTTAAAAAAGCAAATGGACTTATAGTACTATTCTGTATTTATTGAAATAAATCTGTGTATATGTGGGAAAAAAAATTTTAGGACATAAATATTTTAAAGGTCCCTGAAAAGTGAGTAAGCATTAGTTATTATGCTTATCATGCCCAATGGATCAAATGGCTGTATGGCTATAGGTTCAAATGTAGATGGAAACACACAGAAGAAATAAAAGTTCTGGAATTATATACAACGAACTAACAGTGGTTCGTTCTAGGAAGGGAATTATGATTGGAAGTGGAGGGTTGAGGAACACTAGCTTAATTCATAATGCCTAAATTTTGCACAGAGAATATGTTCCTATATTACTTTGAAAATGCAACTTGAAAGGGGACTTAATATTTTTTTAATTAAGTATAATGAGAAGACTAGAGTGAGAGATGTCATAGGCACTAGGGATTTTCAAGTAGAGGTGGGTAATTTTTAATGATGGAAATATTTCTAAACCTATTTTTACCAGGCTGTAACATATTTGGGCAGATGAAATAGTGCTGATTTTTTACAAAATAAGAAAAAAGTCTCCAAGATAATTGTCCAAGAACTTCACTGTAGTATCTGACTATATCAGGTACTCTTGGAATGGATAATTCAATACATAACTTTTGTAATAAATCTTCCCCATTGTTAATATCTGATTTTGTAGCTTCTAGATACATATAATGGAAAAAAATTGATATGAAACTTCTGGTATTAAAGTGATGATACTCCAGAGGTAAAAATAAGTGGACCACGTTTCACGTTACTTTACAGTAGTTTGGTTTCACCTCAGCATTTATTCCAAGACCTGAGTCAGTTGCAAAGGTTTTTCTAAGGACACTAAACCAAAGGGTATGTAACCACAGAGGAAGGTGTGGAAATTTCATGTAACAGGACCCCATTCTTTCAACATATATTTTAACGATTACTTTTGCTGACATTTGCAAACAAACATGGGGTATTAAAATATAAGCATAAAAAGTGCATATTTGGTTTTTTTCTTTCAGTACTTTGTTTATTTTTTTAAGATTTTATTTATTTATTTGAGAGAGAGAGCAGAGTGAGAGAGAGAGCATGAGTCAGGGGGTGAGGGGCAAGGGAGAGGGAGAAGCAGGCTCCCCACTGAGCAGGAAGCTCCACGTGGGTCTCCATCCCAGGACTCTGGGATCATGACCTGAGCCGAGGGCAGATGCTTAACCAACTGAGCCACCCAAGCACCCCTAATTTTTTTAGAGAGAAAAAGAGAGCATGAGCAGGGGGAGGGGCAGAGGGAGAGGGAAAATCCCAAGACAGCTCAGCACTGAGTGTGGAGCCTGATGTGGGGCTTGATCCTGAAACCCTGAGATCATGACCTGACCCAAAATCAAGAGTTGGATGTTTAACCGACTGAGCCACGCAAGCACCCCTGTACTTTATTTTTTTTTTTTATTGAAGTTCAGTTAACATACATTATATTACTTTCAGGTGTACAACATAGTGATTTGACAACTCTATACATTATACAGTGCTCACTATGGTAAGTGTAGTTATCATCTGTCACCATACAATGTTATTACTGACTATATTCCCTCTGCTGTACTTTTCATCCCCATGACTAATTTATTTTATAAGTGGAATTTTGTACTCTTAATCCCCTTCAGCTATTTGCCAGTCCCCCAACCCCCACCTGGGTCCCTGGGTACCTCTGGCAGTCACCAGTTTGTTCTCTGTATTTATGAGTCTTTTTCTGTTCGCTTTGTTCTAAGTTGTTTGGATTCTGCATATAAGTCAAATGGTATTTGTCTTTTTCTGTCTAAGACTTATTTCACTTAGCATGATATCCTCTAGGTCCATCCATATTGTTGCAAATGGCAAGATTTCATTCTTTTTTATGGCTGAGTATTTCACTGTATGCATTTACCACATCTTTATCCATTTATCTATCATTGAACACTGTATGTTGCTTCCATATCTTGGCTATTGTAAGTAATGCTGTATTAAACATAGGAGTGAATTAGTGTTTTCATTTTCTTTGGGTAAATACCCAGCAATGGAATTACTGAATTGTATGGTATTTTTAGTTTTAGTTTTTTGAGAAAACTCCATACTGTTTATCACAGTGGCTGTACCAATTTATATTCCCACCAGCAGTGCATAATGGTTCCCTTTTCTCTAAATCTTTGCCAAGACTTGTTATTTCTTGTCTTTTTTATTCTAGCCATTCTGACTGGTATGAGCTGATATCTCATTGTGGTTCTGATTTGTATTTCCCTAATGATTAGTGATATTGAGTATCTTTTCATGTCGGCCATTTAAATTCTTCTTTGAAAAAATGTCTATTTAGGTTCTCTGCCCATTTTAACTAGATTATTTGGCTTTTTTTTTGGTGTTGAGCTGTATGAGTTCTTTATGTATTTTGGAAAATAATCCCTTATCAGATATATTATTTGCAAATATCTTCTCTTATTCAGTAGGTTGCCTTTTTTTGGTAGATGGCTTCCTTCACTATGCAAAAGTTTTTTAGTTTGATGTAGTGCCAATAGTTAATTTGGCTTTTGTTTTTCTTGCCTGAGGAAACATATTCAGAAATATGTTGCTAAAGCCAATGTCTAAGAGATTACCACCTATGTTTTCTTTTAGGAGTTTTATAGTTTCAAGTCTTACATTTAGGTATTTAATCCATTTTGAATTTATTTTTGTTTATGTATAAGAAAGTGGTCCAGTTTCATTCTTTTGCATGTAGTTGTCCAGTTTTCCCAGCACTACTTATTGAAAAGACTGTCCTTTCCCCATTATATATTCATGCCTCTTTAATTGGTTTACTTCTAGGCTCTCTACTCTGTTCTATTGATCTACATATCTTTTTTTGTTCCAATATCATACTGTTTTGATTACATAACTTTGTAGTGTATCTTGAAATTTGGGATAGTGATACCTCCAGCTTTGTTCTCAAGATTGCTTTGGATATTTGTGGTCTTTTGTGGTTCTGTACAAATTTCAGGATTATTTGTCCTGTTTCTATGAAAAATGCTTTTGGCATTTTGACAGGAATTGCATTGAATCTGTAGATTGCTTTAGGTAGTATGGATGTTGTAACAATTTTAATTCTTCCAATCCATGAGAATAATCTTTCAATTTATATGTTTTGTTTTCAATTTCTCTCATAGTTTTCATAATATGGGTCATTCACCTTCTTGGTTAAATTTATTCCTAGGTATTTTATTCTTTTTATTCATTTGTAATTTCTTTATCTGCTAAAAAAATGCATGTTTTAATGCATCCAAGAACATTCTGTTTTCACCCATTCAGACAAGACAGTATTTTAAAATGTCATAGTTTTTATATAGTCTAACCCAATAAAAAAAAGTATTTTTCTAATAATCTGGCTACCACATGATTGTTTTTCTACATTACTTACCTAATTTTAAAAAAGTAATTTTTGAGATATTTTTAATAGCCTTCTTTTTTCCACAAATTTCCTTTGTTGTTTAGACATTATTTTCAAATCCAAAATCTGAATTGACCATGATGAACACAAGGACAGTTTTGTGTTTCATTTTTTAGTGTGAGGAAAATTATTTATTATCTTTTTATTTCCAAGATAAAGTCTAGAGAAAATGTTAATTGATTCCTTCTGGCAATAATTGAGAACTGATAAAAGTATCATCCTAAAAACATGAGGTAGCAAGCAATGTTAAAGAAAAAAATGTTGGAAACTGTTAAAGCCAAATTTTCCAAACAGTATTATGAAAGAAGGACATGGAGCATTCAATACAAGGACAAGATCCGAGAACAAAGAAATACATCAAACCAATGAGAGCAAGATCATCAAAATGCCATAATATTCAAAAAGTGGCAAGCAGTAACAACAAATTAAGGCATTACTGAAAATAAAAACAGGAGTGATAATTGTGGATGTAAGTAAAATGGAGCTGTGAAGAGGAAAATTCAAGAAATTAAGAAAATTAACAAATTGTAGTTTTTAGTTGATTGTGGCATTTAGATAAGCACCAGTAACATCAAAAACAAGCTTGTTTTAATTTCTGATTCTATTCTGTAACATGAACCAGATGCTACACAAAACCATTCAGTTAAACTGATCAAGTGGAAAATTACCTTCTTTCCAACAGGAACCCTTGGTCATCCAATTTAAGAACTTTGTTCTATTTTGGCATTGTATCAATGTTTTAGGTAATGTAGAAAAAACAGACCAAATTTGAGGTAAATTCTGAGCCACCCCAGGTGGATGTTCTAGGCCTGGCTTTAGCCAGAAGCATCTTGACGTTGCTCTGCTTTAGGTTTTGGTTTGGCAGAGCCAGGTGTTTTGTGACCTCAGATCTGTTTCTCTGAACCTTACTGTTCATGCCATTCCAATTTCCCTCCTTCATTTTAGACTGACTGAAATGGCCATCCTTTATTTTGAATAGGTCTTAACTCATTTTTAAATCTCCTGGAGAGAGACATAAAACTGAACCCCAAATATTGAAGTCATATATGCAGGGCCACCAAATCCCTGAGGAGTCTTACAGGCCTGTACCCAGCTTGGCAACTGATGCGTGTTCCAGGCATTACTCCTTCAAAATCCCAGAAAGCAGTAACTCCTTCTGTATTTTCTAATTTGCAGTGTGGAGGAGAAGATAAATTTTGGAGGAAATAAAAATGTTTTCCAGCTCCTGACATGAATATATTAATGAAGTCCCAACCTCAGCCTCTGGCATTTGGAGGCGAAGGAAATTACTCCACATCTGGGAAGCCTTGGAACATGGCTCAATACCTGGAGATTGAGCGTGCTCAGTAAACACTCTCAGAAGGGGATTCAGCACAACATAGAGCTTATTACCTTCTGTCTATCCCACACCAAATCTAAGAGAACATTTAAAAACAAATCTCAACACTGCCTGATTCTGCTGAAATAAGGTGGCTATTCAAGTTGTTTTAACTTACAGGAGTTCCAGTATGTCAAAAATATTCTTGCTTTGATACCAAGGTTATGAAAAATTAAGGTGACTGGTTGACTTTTTTTCTTTAAATCCATCCTAAATCTTGGACTGTGTTCAAAGGTTTACTTTTTTTTTTTTCCTGTGTTCACCCAAATGAACTTGACCAGGGGCATCAGCCATGTGTGGAAGTTTTGTTTGTTTTACCTCCTTTACAGCCTTCTCATTTAAATCACCAAAATAGGCCAAGATTCTGTTTCCCTTTTCATAGGGAAAAATAAATAAAACATACTTCTCAGTGCTTGTGCACCATAATTCCAATTTTATATTGCTGAATTCACTCAGATGGACTTCCTGAGCGCAGCACCTGTCAGCCCTTTCTGATGGGAAGGAATAGCCCTCAAGCCTTGCTCCTGTCCAGTAGTTTGTTTGGATACTGTGATGTCCACTCATCTTAGATTTTCCAGAAGTATCTTAGCTTTAAATATTGTGTTCTTCTGTTGTCTTAAGACATTGAATGTGAAGGGCCATCCCAGGACACTTCCTGAACCAAAATATCCACACATGAGTTATGGCAATGTTTGGTACAGGCTCTACTTTGTCAGTGTCTTCACAGTTACCCTACAGCAATCTAGGTTCTGCTATCCCAAGGGCACCAAGCTTTTATCTTGATAAAAGCTGTTGTAGGCCAGCCATTTCTGCAGTGGATCAAAGGATAGACTATTTAGCAGAAAGAATCCCATCATACAGCCAATCACAAATGTTCTCAGAGTGGAGAGGATGGTCTAAAATATTTCTTTACTGTTTCCAAACTAAGCAAATTATTTCTCATATGGGCCTCCAGAAGTCCCTTCTTTCTTGATATCCTTTCTTCCTTTCCTACCATCTGTCCACCTTTGTCTACCCCTTTGTCACTGATCCTGTGTATAAGCTCTGGGAAACCCCTCCCTGGTTTCATCCAAAGAGGGGATGGTGAGTTCTCACTTTATTTGGAGAAAAGACATTTTGAGGATTAAATAATATAATCCAAGCAAAGCACTTAGCTCAGTATCTATCATAAAGAAAGTATTCAGTGATATTAGCTACCATTATCTTGATAGGCAATGTGCCAACTTCAATCACCATGATTTTAAAATTTGTATCAGTGGGGGTCTCCTATGTAAATATTTTCTTCTCCCTAAATTCTTTTTATTCCTCTATGGTAAAATGGACTTCTCACCACCTCTATTCCTGTGCATCCTCACCTCTGCCCAGGAGGGATTTTTCTAGTAGAATAACACATCTGTGTTATGCATGAGACAGGCTGGTTTTTAAAGGCCTCTGCTCCAAATAAAGTGAGAACTCACCATCCCCTCTTTGGATGGGGATTTGTAGATGGGGAAAGAGATTAGGAAGATTAAATTGCTTGCTTATAATTAGACCATCCTGACTTTGGGATCAGAAGATGATGTGTACTGTCCACATTATAGTTACTTGTGTATAAGAGTCAATCCTAGATTAAATTAAAAGGACTTGGAAGTCAAAAAGTTTTATACCCACCCACCACTCCATAACACATACTCCAGTAGAGCTTAGAACAGTGACCTGCACATATTAAGAACTAACAAATATTTGTGACGTGCATGAAGGCACAAGAGGATTTGCATAGGTTAATGAAGGCATATACCACATTTTGGGAGTTATAGTCAAGTGTTCACTCTTTAAGTTTACACATATAGAAATAAGAAGTGAAATATAGCAATGACAGGGAAATATTTAAAAAGAGAAATGAAAGACCTTAGCCAGAAATGAAAACAAGATAAACATCATCCCGGACCAGAAATGGAATAGAGATGGAAAATGATGAGCTGGCTGAACCCAAAAGCCCATGAAGCTCTGGGTCTGGACACAGGCAGTGGCTACCAGGAGGCAAGTTTCTGTGGGGTAAAGGGCACTGCAAGTTTTCCATCACACATGGGGCAGGAGCCAGGCTCATAGCATGAAGGCAGGGGTTCAGGTGGGGCTCTCCTTAATCATAAAAAGAGACTAAATAACAAAAGAAAAATAATGTGGCAAGTGTCCTTCTGAAGCTCTGGTCTTTAGAGACCTGAGGATCTGAGAAATCAGCATGTCGATTCATCAAAATACAAGACAGTAAGCCAAGTTGCCTGCTGGCTCTGCAAGAGGATCTACTATCTCCTGTATCTTAGTGGAACAGACATCCAACACTGTTCTTACTCTTCTTAATTTAGAGGCTCAGAGGGCTAGGAGGAGGCAGTTGGAAATCTGCTAGCCTGAGAGGGAGAGACAAAAATACTATGGAATCTAATATTTAAAAAGCCAACAAAATCAACAATGAAAACATTCTTATAGAATATTTTATAGACTCAGTTTTATAGACTATTTTTGGCAAAACCTTTAAATAAGTATGCTAAATGTGTTGAAAAAGAAAAGGAGGCATTACTTCTTTTAACAAAAAAAGGAAAAACTTCATAAGATAAAAACAAGGAAAAATGAAACAGGTACAATAACAAAGAAAAAGAACCAACTATAAACTTGGAAATGAAAACTATGATATCAAAATGAAAATAGAATAAATTCCAGAAAGGCCAGAGTTGAAGAAAGACTGGCTATTTGGACAATAGTAGATAGAACACAACCTGCTTTTCAGTTCATGTCACAAAGAAAATACCTACTAGGTCTTGACCTTTTCTTCCCAAAGGCAATCTAACATCTCTGAGATGTGGCTTTGAGTCTACTTAAGCCCTTCCAGACTTAGTTTAGTAATCATCTCTGATGAGAGCTTTCCAGGAGTAAATGCATCCTGTTTCTGTATTTTAAGGATATTCAGTCACCACGAAAGTGTATGTAGCCCCACTTTGCTACAATAAGGATCCTGAAGCAACGAGAAGTGACTTGTCTCTTCCACTCTCTTCAAGTCCATTTTGGTGATCAAAGACAGAGATGGAGCATGCCTGAGTGATTCAGTGACCACACCTCTGTGCTCTACTAGAGTCCAGAATGTGAGGGGCCCAAACTGGAAGGCCCTTCAACCCCAAGATGGAGAGGGACACATTCTTCAATGAGAGAACATTGATCTCTGTTGCCAAGAGTTGCAGAGGAAAGAGTTTGGGAATTAGAGGAGGTGTTGATTGCCTAAAGAGAGATTGTTGCCTAAAGAGAGAAATGCTGCTCATGGGTTTTGTGTAGTCCAGGACAAAATCAGTCTCCACAAGAAGGCTTGTGTATGTGACTGTGGGGAGGTCCCATTCCTGGTTGGGCTACTAGGTGTGTGGAGGATAAGATGCATCAAAAAAGGCACCTTATCAGGTACTGTATTCTAGAGCTCTTGCCCCTGCTCAAGGGGACTAGGAGGGCTTGTAGCTGAAGGTGGCATGCCATACCTGAGATAGTGGCTCCCCTTGAAAGGAGCCTTCTGTTTGAAGCACAGAAAATAGACGTATGCTGGGAAACTGGGGGGCATTGTGGGACCTGAGGCTGCAGAACAGAACGTGTATGTTGACTTTTCTTTCAGTTTATTCAAACTTTTAAAAATACTATGGGGGCGCCTTGGTGGCTCAGTTGTTAGGCGTCTGCCTTTGGCTCAGGTCATGATCCTAGGGTCTTGGGATCAGGCCCCGCATCGGGCTCCCTGCTCAGCGGGAAGCCCGCTTCTCCCTCTCCCACTCCCCCTGCTTGTGTTCCCTCTCTTGCTGTGTCTCTCTCTGTCAAATACATAAATAAAATAAAAATACTGTGGACATTGCACTTGCCATTTGAAGGGTTGCTGCTCACCATTATTGAAGATTTGAGTAAAGTTAATATTCCCTGGAGTCTTTAATGCATAGGCATCTTCTACACAAAGCTGCATAAACAGAGGTGGCAGCCTGAAAGTAGATTAAAGAGTTTGACTCATTTTATTTGGAGCATCCTCTTAGTGGTGGTTGCACTGAGGAGTTTTGCTCGTACCTTGATCTTACATAGTCTCAACCTGAGCACTACCTCCTTCTGGCTCCCTTGCAATGCCATGCTAGATCCAAAGTGTGTATGCTGGCCTCTGGAGGCATCTCTCCTGTCCCTACCCACATCTGGTCTGCTCACTCATCTCCTCTGGTCAAACTTCCTTTCTACCCTTTAGCAACTCTTAATCTCCAGAAAATTCTGCCTCCCCTCAATTTCTTTTCATTTTTTCCTGTCTCTGTTATTTGTTTTGTTTCCCTAGAAACACAGAGCTGGAAGATACTGTAGGAATTACCTAGTTCAGCACCCACATCTTACAGATGAGGCCCAGAAAGTATAAGGTGTGTGGGTATGTGTGTATGTGTGTGTGTGTTTTAGTGAGCCATGGGATCTGGCTCTTCTCAGAGAGCTGGCTATGTTTCTCAGACTTTACGTCAATAGGGTCTCTCAGGGTGGCAGACTCTTCCTGCAGCCCTTGAGAACACCCCAGAAGTCCAGCAATGCAGTCATTCTGAAAGTATCTGCTCTGTCTTGGGAATAGGCTGAGTCTGTCTCTGATCTTTTTGGACTCTTTGCATAGTCTGACCCAGTGTGCTTCTTCTCCAGCTTCCTGACAATCCTGATGTCATCCAGAATGTTCTTGCCCCAGCCTGACCTGATTCTCCATCTCATTGCTTCTGTCTAATATTGATCTCCTTGCCATGGAATTTGCTTACTGATCCAGCAGCAGGTTGCATCATTCTGCTCCTCCTAAATGTTTCTTGATGCCCCTTGGTGGCCATGAGCAGGGATCAGTTGCTAGGTTACACTGGGATCAACTCAGCCCCCAGCTCCACAGAGACTGAGACATGATCCATCTGCACCTGCATGCCATGCCTGCCAAGACAATGTGCTAAGGAAGATGTTTGCAGATTTCAGGGCTGATGAGGATGGGGCTCTCAGAGAGTTCTTGCTGGACATCTGTGACCCAGGGCTTCTCTTAAGGGAGAATAAAGTGAGGCAAACTTAAATGGGCTTAGAACCATAGAATGTTAGTCCTGAATGATAAGTAAAAGTTAATCTAGATAAGAGCAATGGGCATCAGATTTAAGAAGCATCTACATCGTCTTGGGGGATTATTAAAAATTCAGATGTGGGGGCCCTACCCACAGAGAGTAGGTTTACTTGGTCCATAGTAAAGCCCAGGAAAGTGACTTTCTAATAAGCACAAATGACTCTAATTTGGAGCTCCTCAATATGCATACCTCCTGCTGCTGCAAATAAGGAAACTGAGGGCCAGGACCTCTTGGTCCTCCACCCAGGTGCAGCAGGCTGTGGCTCCCTAGCCCTGTAGAGAGGAGATCTCTAACTTCGATTTCAGGCCTCTACATGGCCATGGCTCTGTCCTTGGCTCAGTGAGAGGTGGGCTGTGCTCCCAGAAGTGTACCTGGAGGAAAGAAAAGAAACCAAGGGTATGAAGGAGAGTGGCACAGAAAGAGAATTGGAAAAGCAGTGAGGACAGCTGCAAGTGTTTCCTCACTTTGCTGATGGAAATTACTGAGCCAAAAGCATCCAGTCAACTCTGGAAAAAGAGCCATCAACCACCTGCCAACCCACTAAATGTGTAGTCAGTCACTCACCTAATGAAACACAACATGAATGTCTGCTGAAGCCTTTCTTTCTTCCAGCCTCATCTTCTTCTTTCTCCATCCTCCTCCTCCTCTTCTTCCTTATTTTACTCCCCGAAGTATAATGTGAAATACCAATCTGGAGAGAGAAATTAATACAAATGTTGCATTGTGTACACTATGTCCAAAAGTTTTTAAATGTGACATCGTACAAATGCAAATATGTCAAGGTGTCCCCTAGTTTCCAAAGTCCACCAGGAGTGATGCAGCAGCATAGTCCTGCCTTCTTGGCATTCCTCGCACTTCCTTTTCTCAAAGGGATGCTGGTGATTGAGTGTTACTTACTCAGAGAGAGTGCAGAAGAGGAGACATTAACAGTTTTCTAGCAGAAATGCTTTTTAAAAAATGATTTTATCTTTCAATCTGAGTTCCTCTTTAAAATCAAAATAGCCATTCAGCTCTTTTGCGCCTAGTGTGCAATTTCAAATTACATCCTCTTGCAGTTTTCCCAGTGCTTGCCAAGACCTCGCAGATGAGAGGATGTTTTATACCTTCAGTATAAGTTTTGTTCCACTTACACACATTAATCACCAAATGCCAAGAAGTGGCAAATATATGGGACAAAACAGGCAGCATAAATTACATTTTAAGGTGAGCAGATAAGAGCAAAGTCAACATCTCCATGTACCACCTCAAATCTCTTTTGGAATTAGATGGTGGTATAAATTTGAAGCTGTAAATATGTAAGACAGTTCTGCACTGTTATACTAACATCATAAGAACAAACCACTTTTTCCCCCTTCTGAATGTACCTGAATTTGAACCAGAAGTTAGAATGGTTTTAGCGAAACACAAAAATGTGCTAAAGAAAAGCAAATTTGAACTGGGATTTTTTTTTTTTAATCACTAAATGAAAGTAATCATCATCACACATTGCAGCTACTTTAGAGCTCCGGTCACACTGTGACAAAAATTCCTGGGTAAATGATCCTCTTCACTCTGTTGAATAACACTGCACACATGGACTTACTTAAAATCTGACAGTTACAGTGCTAATCATTCCTGTAATGAGATAGCTGGTTAAGAGAAAAACAGTGGAAGAAGTCCAGAAGATAAAATATAACGAGTAGCCCTGTGTGGGTTTGGAAAACCCCACACAGACATGTGTTAAAAGTGTCGGTTCTCAAGATGTGCTGGACGATTCTGGACCCCACTGCTTTTGGTGAAGAGGTGTCTCTCATGAGCGATCCCCCAGGAGATGCTAAGTGACAGTTCAACAAATGATGGTAAAGGTAGATGCATCCATCTCTGTACAGGCTGAGCCTAACAACTGGATACCTCTGGATCTTATGAAGAACTTTTGGGGGAAATGAAGTACTGTTTAGCATGCTTAAGTATCAAAAGTGATTTCATTGTGGTTTTGTAGAAGAAACATTATTTTGCTCATAAAAAGTATCATATATTATTTATTGGACCCAATGCCAAAATCATAATCTAAGGATGCAGCAATATTCTAACAATTCTGGGCAAAAGATATACAACTGTATGATTAAAAATAAGTATATTGACATCAATAAATATAAAATGCAATAAATTTGCTGATGAATAAAATTCTACACCTTTCAGGTCATACTGTAAGTGCAAATAACATTTTTGCCTTTCAAAGAATGCCAGTACCTAAGTCAGCCATAATATAAAATGTATGTGAGTGGATTTTTTTAGCACTTTGGACAAAGTAAATATATCGTGGAAAATTCAAGAAAGTGGCAAGACACAATAAACTAATCGAAAATAACTCATAGAGCCAAAGTGCACATAAACAAAAAATAATAATATTAATAACTGATAGAAAGCTTTAAACTACATAATAAATTTGAAAGAATTCCAATATCATGTGTATGCATGCAACAAAACCAAATAATTCCCTGACTGTGAGTAAACAAGGAGAAACATGAATTCTAATAGATACTACCTTGAACTTGTTATTATAATGATTCTATTGGTTTTAAGTCATAGCTTATCTTGAAGCAAATATATATCTCAAACGTTAGTAAAATAATACCAAATCTACTCACCATTTGGCTTCAGGCTTGTTACCTTTTGTTTAACAAACACACGCCACCACCACCCCACCACCCCCAATGCCAGATCCCTCCATAGGAGTAGTACTAACACTCTTGTCCTGATGTCCACCCTCAAACCTTGGAGGCCTGGCCTGACAATTGATCTAGGAGCTCATTGGATATGGGAAAAACTTGTTGTATTTGGAGGCTGAGGGAATGTGTGTTGCAGCCAACAAATCCAGGATTTTTGGATAACTGTAGTAATGGCTAATAGATTGATGTGTTTTGTTATTTTAATTTTCTCTTTAGCAAAAAGGCAACACCAATAACATACTGCATTTTTGAGTGGAATACCTGAAGGTTTTACTAATCCAGTACAATCAGTTGATTTGCTTAGCCAAAAGGAAAAGGGGACCATGACTGGCTTTTATTAGTGGAGTCTTGTACCCCAAAGTGGAAAGCCCTGGCAGAAGTGAGTATAAAGAGGCATGACAACTAACACTGAGAAAGAAGGGGAGGCGCATGCTGACAAGGAGCCTGTGGTCCAGGATTAATGATGATCGAACAGTACTTACAAGTGAAAGGAAATGATAGTAGTAATTAGAAAGATTGCCTTAATTGGAACATTAATGTTCTGAGGGACAACTGTGCTGAAACTCCTCAGGAATTCATTTAGCTGTCATAGCCCTGGGCCAATCTTGCATATTGATACCAGGGACTTTCCAAAGCAGTAATAACAAAAAACATATTTCAGGACCACAAGAGTGTCTACACTTCAGCCCACAGTTTACCATGGTCTGTGTCAACATCTGAGTCTGGAGCTGCAAAATGAGCAGCGGACAAATTGAACACAAATTGTGTAATGAATGATACTTATATGCCCGAGGATTAATTATATTGAAATTGTATATCCACTGAATCTGCTCTGTCTCATAAAATAAGGAAATGCACATTTTAGAAATTTTCCCATTAAAATGAACTATATATAAGATTTAAAAGGTTTGAAGGTATCTGAATAAACTTGGCCATCCAGAAATTCTTCATTCCCCAAGGGCTCTGGATTGTGGAACACTTAAAATACTGTGCAGATTGGGGTGCCTGGGTGGCTCAGTTGGTTAAGCGTCTGCCTTCTGCTCAGGTCATGATGTGGGGGTGGGGGGCTGGGATCTAGCCCCACATAGGGCTCCCTGCTCAGCAGGGAGTCTACTTCTCCCTCTGCCCCTCCTCCTGCTTGTGCTTGTGTTCCCTCTCTTTCTCTCTCTCAAATAAATAAAATCTTTAAAAAAATCATTTATCTTCTTTCACCTCTTCACCTCCTATCTATACACCATGGTGTTCATTTTGTTGCACATAGCTTTCCAATTTCCCTTTTTTAAAATTACAAACTCTTTTGTTTCAGTCTCCCCCCGCTTCTTCTCTCTTTTCTTCCCTTGTGGAAGCTATATTCACAGTACAGACAAAATGTCTACCTACTGAACGTTCTTTATTACAAGTTACAATGTATGTGCACATTGTCTCTCAGAAGAAAAAGAAGAGAGTCCTTGCAGTCCTCCACTATGTGGCTTTCTGCAGCCTTCTCAACACTGATCCTAGAATTTGAGTTTGAAGAGACCATACACATAGTCTGGCTTACTATTCTTATTTGCTGGCTGAAGACAATAAAGGTGTCATGTTATTTTCTATTAGCTCCAGCCCAGTGCTTGTCCCACTGCATAAGAATTCTCCACCTCCACCCCCACTTCCTCTTCTTATTGATGGTAATGTGCCCTGAAGGTTCAGGTTGCTTGTTTGGGGAGGGGGGAGTGAAGTGGGTGGTAGGAAGGGAGCTGGATGGATACTGTTTGTCCAGAATATTATGAGGATGCGTGAACATTGCAAATATAATAATTGTACTTTCTCAAGGGGAAAGCCCCTAAAGTAAACATAAAACATTATTAAGAATCAGATATAGTTTGTTTAACCACAATATGGTTAACATCCAGATGTGAAATATGGAATTTAGAAATACATGCATTCAGAACTAATCTCTTTTCCTTCCTGAACATTCAGATTGGTATGCTACAGAATTTAAACATCTTCTTCAGTCTCCCTGTGGCTATGCTTACAAATATGTCCAGCAGTGCTGTAAATATGTAAACAAAATGCTGTGGAAAAATGACTTCTTTTTCAGAAAGTGCATACAAGACATCCACCATAGGTTTTTCTTCAAATCCAAAAGGATTTAGCTGTTCTTTTTCCTATTCTATGAGCCATGGTGCTAGCACACTGACCTGGTCAAGCAGAACTCCAGGGCTCTGCCTCAACTTTCCCAGGTTTCCTTCTGTGTTCCCCGGTGGCCCCAGGGAGCAACTCATCTCCTGGGGACAATACATTGCTGGGAAGGGCATTCTGTAAAACTCTGTATAAAGATCTTCTGAACTTTGCGTAGAGCACCCTCATTGAAACACGCCTACTTGGGGAGCAACCTCCATGCAATTTACATATAATGCCAGTCAGAGCCAGCTGTAGCCAAAATTGTGACCAGGCATTAGTTGCTTCCAGAACATTCTGTACGCTTTGCCCTTTGGTGACTTGGTGACCTTTAGTATTCACATTATTACAAAGGAAGTTTTGAAGAGTCTGTGAAGTTGCTTTATCTTAATGAGATTATGACAAATAAAAAATTAGTGGTCCAGTTCAAAGCATGCTTATAGAGGAAAATGATGAATAGCAGTTTGGATACAGAAATAAATTAAAGAATGATTTATATCCAAGCCAAAATCCATAACAGACACCAGCCTGAATTTAAAAATGAAAATAAAAACAAACAAAAAAAACTTTGGGGCTTATGGAAAAACTAAGGTGGGGGGAAAAAAACAGTTGTCATGAGAAAGACAGCTTTAGTTGTTTTTTAAAAGGCAGTGTGGTTGAGTTTAAAACCCATTAAGTCAATGAACTACTACTTTCTGAGTTCAAAAAGTGACACTTTCATTTGCTTCATTGTCCTTGAATTTAGTGCTTTTACACTGGAGATCCATCATTTATTTTTTTTAACACTTAAAAAATCTGCTTCACTTTTCCAAATCTTTCCCTCTCCTCTTCGTCTTACCTACATGTACTTCATTTTCCCCCTCTTACAAAAGCCTTAGAAAGGGGAAGGAGAGGAAGAAAAAAGATTTAACAATCAGAGGCTTAAGTAAAATTTTGATAACAGTTTTCATCAAGCTTCTGCAGTCACAACTACAAGAAATTGAGTGTTTTCAGATACTCTAAACAGCTTCTGACACTCTGAGAAAGAGGGTGCTGATTAATCTACCATTCATCGAACTGGATTGACTACTAAATGGGAACTAGAGGAAGAGGTGAACCAGTTTATCAAATGTTCCAGGAGCATTCCTATGTAAAGGCTCTGGTGTTGGGACTCCTGCACCTGTCCCTCTTCTGACCTGCCCACCACCCTCTCGAAGCTCCTCACTGTCTGAATAAGCCCTTCCCCATTTTTTCACAAATATTTATTGAACAACTATTACATGCCTGATACTATTCTAGGTCTCTGCCTTCATGGAATGTACATTCTAATTGGGAGAGAAAGAGAGACAATAACATCTCATTATCCCAAGAGCTAAGTGATTAAAAAATATATATGAAAGAGAATGACTTCGCTGGGTATTAAAAGTGGCAGTCAGAGAAGGCCCCTAAGACCATTTAATATTACATGTCAGCTGCCTTCTCCCTGAGATGCTACAGCTCGGAAACTAGGTCTTCATTTCTGTCTGAAGGGATGAAAAACTTTTAAAGAATAGTCAAATATGGAATAATATGCAAGTATTTACCCTTGGAATATAAACACTAAGAGAACATAAGGAAGCTAGAAATAAGAATAACTATTATAGACAGAACTATTTGGTGAAGTTTTGTAAATGGCCTCCATTCTTAAAATATAATATCCTCAATTCTGCCCCCTTTTGCCCCAAGAGCCAAGAAGTTTCCTGCAAACTTACCAGGAGAGGTGTGGTATCTTTGCAGAATCTCAGGGAAATGCTGCCATCAGCTTCTGCCCCTAAGAGATATGGTGCCCTGTGAAGGGATGAGATGAGGTGTAGTTCAAGGGAGATGAGTGGCAGAAAGGCCATCAGAATCTTGGTGAAATCTAATCCTAGTCTTGCATGGTGGCCAAATTGCCTGAGCGTTCCCCATAGCCTTCCCCAAACTTGAGAGAAATATAGTTCTCCAAGAGGAGAATGGTTGTTTCCTTTGGTTATTGAACTTTGATGATAGAAATGTGGTTCTAATTTGTTCCAACTATGCTGTGTTTCCAATCTTATATTATGCTTGACATTAATTTTTTCTAACCTTTTTTTTCTTTTTGTTCCTAAACAGCTCAGAAAGGGAAACATGGTAGTAATCATACAAGCTTAACGTGCTGATCCCAGTCTTTATGGCATCTCCTTTCTAAAAGTCTAAAATCTGGCCAAGAGTCAGGAGAGGATGGTTTAGGAGATATTCAGTGACCAAGCATACAAGCCTACCATGCCCCTCCCCTCAGTACAGTGTATTTCACAGACCCTCACAGTCCCTTGTCACATATCACACCCCTGATTCAGAAGAGAGTTGCTAAGAAGGAGGGGTTTCTCATTTTTAGTTCCATCATTTGTGTTGATACAACCTTTTAGGTTTAACAGAAAAAAAATAGGATAGGCAAGGTTAAACTTCTATCTGAACCTTTCTTCTTAAATAGTTTTTGGATTTTTAAGGTAATTATTTTGATCCCTAATTTTCATTTTTTTTTCTTGAGAACTTTAAACATTTTTCCTTAACTGAAGAATCTTAAGAATAAATGCAAAGTACTTTATTTAACATGTTGCAGAGGAAAAGTCTACACAAAATATTATAATTGTTTATCAGTTTGTAGGATGACCCTACGTTAAAAGCTTCTACTTTTTAATGGCGATGGAAAGCATTTTTAAAACTGAATCTTATGTAAAGTACCAACATATAAAGTCAATAAAATTTGGTTGTTCTCATTAAAATGGAGGTGGAAAGACTTCAATGTCCTCTTCTTTCACAAACACACACCACACACATAAGAAACACATTCGTACCATGCACCGAGGAGGTCCTGATGTGTGTCCCCAGAATAGAAGGCTCTGAGGGATGCAATCTTAGAGTCAGTTTTTGGGGGACCTCAATCCTTCTAGCTTCACAACATCACATTTTATAGGTGGCCATATTGGTTATACTGAATGTGATTACCTTTTTGGTGTGTCTAGCATTTGATTTTTGCTTATTCATTTCCAAACACTATCCAGGAAATTTAAAAGGCACCACATTTAACTCATTTTTTAATTTCTCCTTTTATACCCTTTTATGAAAATAAAAATAAATAAGTTAGTAATCAAGTTGCTTTGAAAGGAGCCTAGAAATTTTACCTGGATCTGCTCTTAGTCTTAAATTTTTTGGTTTTTATTTGTTACTCTGTTAAATATTCACCGAACTCCTTCTATACACAAGGCAATTAATTGTCTAAACCAACCAGATTAAGGCAGCATTGTTAAATGGGAAGGACATGGGCTTTGGAGTTATCCCAATTCAACCAGTTAGTGTGTCGTCGCACTGTGCCTCAGTTTCTTCATCTGTAAATTGGGGATAATACCTAACTTGCAGTGTGGTTTTGCAGTGTGGTTTTGCAGTGTGAGGCTCAATGGGATAATGCATATGAAAATGCCTATCCTAGCACTTGGCCCAAACACCCAATTTCCCTTTAAGTGGGAAGAAGAAGAGGGAGGGGTGTGGCTAATAAGTTTTCTGTGGCTTAACAAAGAGTGCAGGGTAAAAGCCTGACATCTAGTGGTCAGAATGACAGTTGCACCTCATTTTGTAGGGTTGAGTCTCAGAAGTTCCCAACTTGGATCTGCATCAGAATCACCTGGAGAACAAAGCCCCTCTCATGAAGATCGTGATACTGTAGGTCCAAGCGAAGACCAGGGAAGATCTAGCTTTAAGAGCTCCCCAAAATGATTCTTATACCACCTGCTAGTCATAGATAATTTGAGGTCACTAACCCAAAGATTAAGAGAAGAAAGGCTGGTAGTTGAGAAAGGTCTTTATTTTAAGCTTTTCATAAAAAGAGATCTTGTGCCTGCAGGAACATAAAGGCAAGAAAGTACTTTATGAAAAAGTGGATTTCCAGGTGTGCCAAGTCAAGCAAACCTAACCAAAACTAAGAATGATCTCATAGAGAAAGAGCAGTAACCATAGCTCCTTCTATATATATTATATATGTATATATAATTGAGGGAAACCTACCAAAAAGCACTACACTTAATCTCTCAATACAGTTTATTGAGAAACACAGAAAATCAGTTATAGCATTTCTATGCATTTGAGAAGCACTTATCCAACAAATATTAATTTACCATTAGCTATGTTCCAAGAACAATGTTGACCCTTAAGAGTATAACCTGAGTAATATTGATTCAGTATATTCTCCTACAGATCTCATGGGCTGCTGGGGAGATGAACAAGTAATCAGACTATTAAATGGCATCTTAAGAGTCTTAAGACATAGAAAGGAAAGAAAGGTATGAAAGTATGTAAAAAGCTATCTGTATTAGTTTTCTGTTGCTGCTTCAACAAATTACCACGGACTTAGAGGCTTAAAACAACACAAAGTTTTAATCCTACAGCACTGAAGTTTAGACATCCAAAATGAGACTTATGGGGCTAAATCATGGTGTCTACAGAGCTGTGTTCCTTTGGAAAGAATCTGCTTCCTTGCCTTTTCCAGATTCTAGGAGCTCCCTGTGTTTCCTGGCTCATTGCTTCATCATTCTGACCTTGGCTTCCATTGTCACATCTTCTCTGATTCTGACTCTCCTGATTCCCTCTTATAAGGACCCTTGTGATTACATTGGGCCCATCTGGGTAATCCAAGATCATCTCCCCACTCCAGTCTCCTTAACTTAATCACATCTTGCAAAGTCCCTTTTGCTACACAAGGTAATATAGTCACAGGTTTCGGCATTAAGACATGGATATCTTTGGGGAGCCATTATCCTGCCTACCACATCATTTCACCCAGACTTGGGTAATAAGGGTGAGAAGGCATTCCTGGAAGAAGAGATATCTGAACTGAAACTTAAATGATAAAATATTATATTTCCAGGAAGAAAAAAAACGGTGAGATATGTGAAGAAGGTGATCAGTCATAGAGTAAGATTTCTCAAAGTGGAAACATGTGAGAAGACCCAGAGGCGAAAGGAAGTATGCCTGTGGAACTAAAGACAGTGCTTTAGGGCTCTGTGGTAGGTGGAAGAGGGAGGGGATAAGAAGGCACTAAAAATAATCAGAGGCCTGAGTATGGAGAATAATGTCAAAAGCTGAATTATGTGACTTTGGAATTTATCCTGTGAGTAGCAGAGAGCTAAACTAAAGAACTTTAATTGGAAATATTTCACTCTGGTGTGAAGTGAAGCTTGGAAAAGGTTATAGTTGGAGGCTGACCTACATAGAAATCCAGAGGAGAGATGATATAGCTGCCTAATCTGAGGGTTTGGTGGCTAATGACACTGGTTCATGCTACAAGGCCCCTTCACCTACCTTCTATGTGGTAGGTGCAAAATGCTTAACCTCTTTATACCTCATTTTCCTTATCTGTAAAAATAAGAATAACACTAGAGCTCACTGGAACTTACCCAGTTGCAGTGTTCTTTTTTTTTTTTAATTTTATTTTGTTATGTTAATCACCATACAATACATCATTAGTTTTTTGATGTAGTGATCCATGATTCATTGTTCTGAGGAATAAATGCAGAAATACATTTAAAGCACTTAGTATAGAACCTGGTACATAACAAAGGTCCAGTAAACATTAACAGTTGTTATTTAATGGTCATTTCAGTAGGAATGGAGACAATTGAGCAGATTCAAGAGGTATTTAAAAGAAAGAATGAGGTAGACCAGGAAGCCAAGGCTAATGCTCTGATGTCTAGGTGAGCAGTTGATTTAATGGTGCAACAGATAATGGTGCCCCAGGACACAAGGAAAGAACTAAGGTGTGAATATATGTGTGCGTGGGGTATAAGGGAAGTGATTGGTTCAGTTTCTGACATGTTGAGTTTGAAAGTGATTGTGAGAATCTTGAGAGATCCAATAGACATTTGGTGGATATGTTTAGAAAGATTTGAGCTGGACATCTCTACTTGGGAGTCATTAATTGAATCCAGAAGAGTGAATGAGATCACCTGGAAGCACATATAAAGTAAGGGAAGGAAGACCTAGGATAGATGTGAATGAAGAGGACTCTGCATTTTCCTTCTCATGGCATTTGTGACATTGAATTGTAATTGGTGTTTATTGTCTCTGCCACATGACCCCATTATACTGCAAGCTCCCTGGAGGCAATGATAAAGTCTAACTTGCCCGCTGTTGTACCTTGAAAGGGTAATATCTGGCTGGCATAGAACCACACTGAATAAATATCTTCAGTTGACTTATTAAATTATAGGCATCCTTCAAAACCAAAAAAGGTTTAGTATAATATATAGTAGAAAGAAGTTGTGAAAGATCTTTGAAAGTCTGAGCATGAAGACAGTTAATATTGTAGCAATATGCATATGGTATTGGGTAGTTTTAATAATGACGTGTATGGGAATTTGGTAAGTAAAAGTAGAACAATCACTCTAAGATGAGCTATGAAGGAAGAATTGACAGAATGTGGTCATTGGATGGTGATGATGGTGATGGTGGTGATGATAATGATGGTAGGCAAAAATGAGACTTATGGAATGACAGTGTCATTAAAAATAGGATAAATGGCCATTTATATCCCTGGGTGATTCAAGTACAATCTTGTCTAGTGACAGATCTTTTTCTAGTCCAATAGTTCTGGGGTAATGGCAGCCTTATAATGGGCATCCTAGGTCAAAGCCTAAAATATTCCTTTTCATATATTTACATAGTCATTCCACAAACATTCATTGAGCACCTACTGCGTATCAGGACACAAAAATTAGTGAGACTGCCTAAGAGGGAGTGATATGATATGATACATCACTGGTATAAAAGGAAATGTAAACAAATTAGCTACAATATTGATTTTATAGTCTAGATATAGGACACTCTATCAAAATTGCTTTCCCTGGTCAATAATGACCTCCATGTTGCCAAACTAAATAGTCAATTCTATGTCCTCATGTTATTTGACCTATCAGTAACATCTGAGAGAATTGATCACTCCCTATTCTTGTAATACTTTATTCCCTTGGCTCCCTAGTTTGATTTTGCTGCCTAGTCCTCTTTAATCTCCTTCAGTGATTCTTCCTCTCTTCCATGACTTCTAAACATCAGAGTACCTCCGAACTTAGTACTTGGATCTTTTCTCTATCTATACTCACTTCCTCAGTGATCTCATCTAATGTCTTGGCTTTAAATGTGCTGAAGAATTTTATATTTTTACTTCAAGACTGAAATTTTCCCTTAATTTCCAGGTCATGTAATCAAATATCAAACTGAAATCTCCTCTTGGGTGTCTAGTAGGTATCTCAAACTTAACATGTCCAAAATCCAATTCCTGACTATCCCTTCAAAACCAGCTCTTCCCACAGTCTTCCCCTCTTAGTCATGGCAACTTGATCCTTCTAATTGCTCTGGCCAAAATATATGGACTCATCTTTGACTCCTGTCTTTCTCTAGCACCCAACAGACAATCTATCAGAAAATCTTCCAGCTTTATTGTCACATTATATCCAGGATCTCATTTCTTTCACCACTATCAAATTTCTCCACACCATAGGCATCCCTTACTTGGACAATTGCAAGAGTTCCTAACTGTTCTCCTGCTTCTACACTTGCCTTCCTATAGCCTTGTCTGAACACAGAAACCAGATGATCCTGTTAAACATGTTGGATTACTCTTCCACTCAAACCCTGCTTTTTATCTCAGAGAAAAAGCCAGAATCATGATTACCTATCAGACCTCAGATCCTCCTCTTGCTCATTCTTCTTGAGTCATACCAGCCTCCTTGATATTTCTCAAACATGCCAGACGTTTGTTTGTTCCTTCCGCCTGGAACAGTTTACTCTCAGATAATGATGGCTCATTCCTTTACCTCCTTTTAGATCTTTGCCCAAATGTGAAGTTGGGAAGAGAGGCACAATCGGCTCTTTTGAACTGGTACTGGCAGACTACAGTGCACCACTGGGAGGCTAACTTGTGTGAGTTCATTTAGTTTCTTTCCTCTATGAGATTTAAAGACCTATCCCTCAAATGCCTGAAAGATTCTGATAGCACTAAAAAAAAAAACAAACCACCTTGGGAATATCAAATTATGTCTCTTTCCTCAAATAGGCCTCTTCCCAGCAAAACACAGAGAGAGTGACATGATTGGCCATGTAGTCCTTTGGTTTAGGATGTGAAAGTTGGACCAGAGGGAAAGTGGAGAGAAGGGCTACCCAGTGAACTTCACTTGTGCTCAGCTTTTAAAGACCTGCTCATTCTGGGCATAGCCTAGATAACAAGACAGTCCTTGTCCTCAGAGGCTCATAACGTATTTCATTCAAAAGTCCTGCTGGGTAAGAATCAGTCCCTAGTTAAAACAGCAAGTAGACCCACAAATCTGAAAAGAAAAATGAGAACAAGTTTAGATGGGCAGATTTATCTAACCCTCTAAAATTGCAAAACTCACAATTCTAAGGCAACTGTTTTCCCTTCAAAAGAGTTAGAAAGAAAACATTTTTCTTGGAGAAACATCTAAGATGATTTGAATAGGGATTAAATATATATTCCCAGCCCCTAGTAACCTGCCAATATGAACCCAAAAATATGAATAAAGTTTAAAGGCAATAAGTCTTTTTTAAAGTGCTTAAAATGTGCCAGATATTGTGCAGACTGTTTTATATAAATTAGTTCATTTAACCTTCACAAAAACTCTCAAGTTAAGTGTTACTCTCCCTATTGTGTAAATGGGGAAACTGACACTCAGAGAGGTCAGATAAATTGGCTCAGGTTGGTGGTAAATGACAGGGTCAGGTCTATTCCCCCCCAAAGCCATGTGCCTTCCACTATCCCAGGTACTGAAGACAGGTAAAAGGGATGTGGGCAATATCTCCTACAGAAGATGATGCTGCGGACAAGGCGGATTTCCTTATTGAATTATTCCTTACCCACCCAGACCTGCCTCCTTAGTTCCTCTCTGGTCACACCTTCCATAAAGCGACTGTGGATCATGGCCACTAGAGGGCAGACATGCCCAAAAAGTCAGGAGCGCTAGGAGGAAGGAGGAACTTTATCCTGTCCATTTCCTCTCCATCTCATTCACACAGGACTCGAAGAGGCACTCCTGGGTCTGCAGAATAAATGGCAATAATTACCATTTATATTTCCACTGAACAAATACATTCCAGATCACATTCCATTTCATCCTTGGCACAGCCTCATCAACTAGTGCTTTTTATCATTTTCATTTTACAGAAACACTTAAAAAGGAATGAGATGAAGATTTATATTACTATCAATATTTTTCTACATTGTAGAGTCTTGTTGGAACTGTGGAAAGCACTGATCCCTCAAGACAAATTGGTCTGATGGGATAAGCAGCCCAAAGGATAGAGTGTAGACACTTAGAGGGAACAACACTGTCTTCTTCAGCCCTGGGTTTCTCACAAACAAGAAATATTAATTAACTAATTTTAAAAAAAGAAACTCAAAAACTTACTGTGTCGAGTTTACTACCGTCAAGATTTTGCAAATGAGACTCCTTGGCATTATTATCCGACTGTATAAGCAAGATATCTGAAACTCAGAGAGACTCACATTAAACCACAAAGTTTTTCAGTGAAAATAAGTATGACTTGCACTAAGTATTTCCTTTTTGAACTCTTTTTACCAAACCTCATGGTAATTGCTAGATCCAGAATCCACAGAAAAATTAAAGTCAAAAGAGACACAACCTGATAAATAAGTTCTAGGAGGCTGGGTATGTCACTCACAGGAAGAGTCAATGTTTTGTCCACCCCACTCAGTTTGACCCGAATTAGAGAAAACTGCTAACCTCACCCTGTTTCCAGGGTTTTAGCATGTTATAGATAACAACAAGGCATTGGAAGAATACTTTTGAAGGCTTATATTAAAGGAAAGGTTAAGAAAAGCAGATTCTAACTAGATCATTAAGATGACCCACCACAGAGTAGCTGCTAAGAACTTGTACCAAGCCATGTTGATGATATCTGAACTAAGATGATGGCAAACACTGGTTTGAAGTTTCACTGGATGAGGAAGAAAGTGTCATAAAGAGCTTATTCCATTTAATTCTCTAACCAGATTCCAATCTTTTTACTCCAGGGGCCTTGAGAAGACTCTTTAATTGTACTTCCTAGTCATTTCTCTGCCCGACAAGCTTATTCCATGCTGGTGAACTCTTGGTTGCTGCTGCTTTGGTTGATATTCCTTTTGAACTATCTGTTTCATTCAGACATTTTGCTCATTATTTGTGTTAAACTATGATTGTTAAAAATTGGTTATGCCCATTTCCATCCCTACAGTGCTGCTTGTCTCAGGTGGTGAGATCTGTGTGTGGTGGTTTTCCATATAGCAGGGGTCACTGTCAATGTGCGGCTGGAAACGGAGCTCAGAAATAGTTTCAAGGTCCAGCCTGGTACTCTATTGATAGATGCTTTTTACAGTTAAAATCTAACATGCTAATAGAAATCTAAACCTCCGCTTATAAACTGTTTTGAGAAGTAGCTCAGGAGTGATCTAAGATATGGTGCCCAGTGATGGATTCATTCTTTGGTGGTTTGCTGTTAATTCCCTGTCCCTTTTCAAGTGACAATATTTTGTGTAGTGTAAGAATTTGCTACTTCCTTCAGTAAGACATTTAGAAATGGCTTTCTCCATTTCTCCACTGATGTATCCAGTGTCCAGAGAGCAAGGATGAGAATGCTAAAGTGTCCATTTCCGTAGAAAGTGTTGTCCCTAATAGCCAGGAAATCTATTAATTAAAGCTCAAATAATATTCAAAAAAATCTCCATTAACTTAAAATTCAGACATTTTTGGAGGGGCACAGAACTAAGATATACTTTTATGTCATGTGTAGGGGAGAAAAGACTTTACTAAGTATGCAACTTTAATCAGTGTATTTTTTCCATTTTCCATCCCAATGAATTATTTTTTCCAATTTTACATATATATTTTTTCTCCCATCTAATTGATCTGATTATTAGCTAAAATTTTCAGAATTAATTGAAAGATACACTGGCTTTGGTGCTAAAAATAATAGAACAAAGAGAGATCCTAAACATTCTGGTAGTATGTAGAAGTGGGGTGGGATTCTAAGACTTCTGCTCTGGATGCATAATTTTCACTATTCTTTAGAAATCAGAATACTAAGGACATGACCACAACATGGATATGGAAATATGGTGACAACATAATGCTGTATGGAATTTAAGAAGTATAAATGAGGATTTATGTATATTATTTTTCCTATAATTAACCTTACAAATTAAACTGTCCACACTTCAAATGGGCATTTTATTTTATTTTCACCAAACATTCCTTTGCTCCTCAAATGGTTTAACTTTATTTATGTAGTCCAACATAAGGTCAAGCATTAGCCATTATGGAGTATGTATTATCACATACGCACATAACAATTCCTTATCTCTATAGCCATGTGCTCATAAATGCAAACTGGATGCACAAGTAGGAAGAAATTCATCATTCTCAGTTTGGGTTAACACATTTATATGGTCTCATGATGAGCTTGAAGCCAGACACAGTAGGTTTGTCTTTCCCCATCCCACAAAGACTCATAAAGACCAGATCTGTTGAAACATACCCAATCCACCCTTGTTTGTTGAAATCATTCAGCCATCAGCACGTGCCTTGTTCTGTTTCTTCTTGTGGATCCCTAAGCTCCAGGCTTTGCACACTGCATTTTTCCTTCTCAGTCTATTCCAAAACCAGTTGGTTAACATATGAAAACAAACACATCTAGGTTAGGCATTCCTCTGGATGTGCTTTTTTTCTTCTTGCATCCCAACCCACAAAAGACAGCAGCTGCCAAGAACTACCACACTCTGGCCTTTAAAAGCATAGTGCCTGGTCCCAGATCAAAGATTTTTATTTATTGGATGTTTGTAAGTCTCCTGGAGCTAAACACAGAATTGTTTTAAAGAACTATTCTCTGAGGAGAAACCAACTTACACAAAAGTGAAGACTTATACCCTCATGGCTTCTCCTTGCCCTCAGGATACTTCCTGCCTCTTTGACTCTTCATCCCGGCATTCAAGGCCCTCCTCACTGAGGCCTCGCTGCCTCTCTAGTCCTTTTCCACAACTGCTCCAACATGATCCATCTGCTGCCTAATTTTTTGTCCTTCTCTATGCCTGGAATGCACTTTCTTCTTGATTTGTCCAAATGCTATTTCACCCCCTGTGCAAACCGCTCCTTATCCCCTCTGAAACCTTTCCATACCTCTTGGATCTACTTCCCTTCTCTGAATTCAGACACTTATTTATCCGTATGGTTTATTTCCCAAATGTCATATACTTAATTATGACTTTGTTTTATCATTGACTTTTTATATTATTTGACTTGTTGTGACCTTTCTTCTCAACTAGACCCTACGTTTCCTGAGGGCATGGGCCCTGTTTGTCACATCTTTGTCTCCCAATAGCACCTAACAGCATGCAGTAGGAACTCAATATATATTTGTTGATAACATATAAGGACAAAGAGCTCAAGAACCTCTAGAAGTCTATTCTCATGAGAGACTGAAGATAAATATATATATACATATATTCAGTGATACCAATTCTCTGGAGAAACAGGAAAAAAACCCACCTCTCCTCATGGCCTGAGTGTCATTTGCACGCTCTAGCTCCTCCTCTCCAATCTGCCTCTGACCACCCTTGAAAGAGGCCCAAGTGGAGAGATTCTTTAGGCTGCCCCTGCTCTGCCTTCTGCCCTCTTCCCACTCCCCATGCCTGGACTTCTCTGGGTCAGTGATTTAGCACTCATCTTTCACTGTCCTGT
Organism: Mirounga leonina; assembly: GCF_011800145.1. Lineage (NCBI taxonomy): Eukaryota > Metazoa > Chordata > Mammalia > Carnivora > Phocidae > Mirounga > Mirounga leonina. The sequence continues at coordinate 69,920,537 of NW_023270316.1, forward strand.
GTTTTTCCTCCAAAGAGAACCCATGAGCAATGATCAAGTCTAAATGCCCTGTGTCCCAAGTCTGCTTTTCCCCCATTATTGCATGGGGTGTGTAACACATCCCTCTGGTTATTCATGCTTTCCCATAGTGTCATCCTTGTAATGCTTTCACCACTCCCACTCAGCCTCCTTCCTCCTAAACCCTTATATTCGGCTGTCTTGCACTCCCCATTATCTACAAACTCCCCTGTGTCCTCAGACCACTCTGGGAACCCCTTCCTCCTTTCCACATCTTAACTGTGACCAGCTCTCTCCTGGTGGCACCATTTCTCCTACAGTGCCAAGAAGCTGCTCATTTTCTCACACCCTTGTTAAATGAGATAGAATAAATCACAGCTTGGTACCGAGTAGGGGTTCCAGAAATGGTAGCTATTAGTAGTCCATTATTATAATTATCATTGTTGTTATTCCTCAGATCAGGAAACGAGGTCATCATCCTCCCCACTCCTCCATCTTCTGGTGAAGACCCTGCTCTTTGGAGTGCATGCTGCCTGGGAATATTACCCTTGATTCCCTATTAGAACTGTCCGTGGGGCCTCTGGCTCATAGATAACATGTTGTCTTCCCGCTCTCCACCAGCCCCACCTCTTTGCACTTGCCTCCCTTTGCATTGTAGATTTGGGATGGTGTAGCATCTCCATCCCACTCCTGCCCAAACTCTAAATTCTCTTGTCCATTGTCCTTTATTTCTGAGCTACCCAAACAAATCTCATCCCTGCATGGTATCAATTTTGCTTTCTCTGTGACAGCACCTGAGCAAGTAAGCCCCAGACTCAATTTGTTAATGTTTATAAAGGAGTTTTGTCATGTATTTTATAAGATAGATTATTCTGAAGTTTTCTTTCCGCAATACATTGTTCAAAGCAACATGTAATTTCAGAGAATCTGATTTGCCCCAAACCCTGATAGCAGTGAAAACATTGACATGGCCACAGGCTTCTCGATGCCTAATACTGTGGCTGCAGGTCTTGAAAATAAATTGGGAAGAGTTTTATCTTTTTTATTCTGTTAAAGAGTTTTAATAGCACAGGAATTCAACTGTCCCTTAAAAGTTTGATAATGATTAAGGCTGATTAGTTTTCATGTGGAGTTTTCACCTTTGAAAGTGAGAATCATTAAGAAATGGAAGTTATTTAAATTGACACAGATTCAGTAATAGAACCAGGAAGGAACACTTGACTTTAAGCACTTCTTTGAGTTCTAGATTGTTCTTCAACTATTTACTGTTTGTAAATAGTTGGGCCTTTCGTATTGAATTGCCTGGTAATTGACCATAAATAAAAGCAATTATTTAAGAGATGGCTGAATGGCTTACTTGGGCACAAAATTCCATTTCTCTTACCTCAAGACTATTTCAGACATATATTTCAGACTATATCAGACAGTTCTGTAACTTACAAATCCTGCCTGAGTTTTCAGCCTGCTGGTCTTCCCTACAGATTTAAGACTTGCCAGTCCCCCAGTCACATGAGTCAATTTCTTAATAAATCATATACATATGATGTATATATATAATACAGATACATATTACATAAATACATGAACACACAGACACACACTATTGGTTCTGTTCTGGAGAACACTTACCAACATACATAATCCAAAGTTTTCTGCATTTATAACTGTCCCTTCACTTTCCATGGACCATGGTCTATAGTTATTTCCCTTCCTTTGAAGTCCAAAGTAACATAATCTATCATTCAGTAGCTGAAGTTTTATAAGCACTTAGGAGTACCTAAACCCTCAGGTGCTTTCAGACAATAAACTCATTCAGTTTGGGGGCGGGGGGGACAATATTTTTTTTTTAAATAGTAAGGCCTGGGATAAGGTTCACAAAATTATATAAAATGTTTTAAATCTATACAAATATAATATATCTATTATAAATCTATAATGTAGAAAATCTATAAATACTTGGTGCATCATGCTTAGGGCACTGATTCTTTTTTTGGTTCTGATTTTTCTTAAACTTCATTCTAATTAGATATGATCTCAATTTGGATTTTTTTTTAAGTCAAAAACAAAACTGGGGAAAAAATATGGTCATTGTTAATCTCCTTGAGGAGGAATCACATACGGAATGTTTAACTTCTTTTTGTAATGAACATATGTTGCTCTTATAATAGAAAAAATAGCTTCTGAAAAACAGAAATACTTGCTTATATAGAATACAATTAAATAAGAGTTGGAAAATTTGAATAATGCGGATGAAATTAAAGAAATAGGGGCGCCTGGGTGGCTCAGTCGTTAAGCGTCTGCCTTTGGCTCAGGTCATGATCCCGGGGTCCTGGGATCGAGCCCCGCATTGGGCTCCCCACTCAGCAGGAAGCCTGCTTCTCCCTCTCCCACTCCCCCTGCTTGTGTTTCCTCTCTGGCTATCTCTCTCTCTGTCGAATAAATAAATAAAATTTAAAAAAAAAATTAAAGAAATACTGAAAAAAATTAAGAAATTGAAAACTTAGGGGTGTAGGAATATAAGTTTATTTCTCCAGGGCCACAAACAAATATACATGCAGGACAGACAGAGGGACAGGAGTATAGATAACAGAATTAACCATCACACAATGGAAGGAAACAGATTTAACTTTCTGGGAGAGCCAAGCCCCAAAGTTCTGAACATCAGTTAATGGAATATGACACTCTTATTAAAAAGTAAGACTGTTAATTGGGGCCCGGGGTCCTTGGAGTATCAGCACTATGTCAGCTCATCAGCGCCAGCTGGGAATACCCCAAATGAAATGGAAAGATGAAGTTAGGAGTGGATGAACAAGAAGAAAGAATTTGGGAACAAAATGCTATCCAGAGAAACTGAATGATAAAGAAACTAAATGACTCATCTCTTAATGCTGATTTTTTTTTCTTTTAAAAAGGAATAGCCGTCCATAAGAAGTTAAATTGAAATGCGTTGAATCTGACAACACAACCACAGAAGATGAGAAAAATGTTCAGAAATATATGTGAACTTTGAGAAACTTTACCAATCAAATGCCACCCAAGGAAAGAAACCCTTCTGGGATAAAAATCCTTTTACTGAATCGTGTAAAGGCTTTTTAGGAGTGTTTCAGAAGAAAGGCACCCTGGAATGTTTAAGTTATTTTTATCACTTTTATTGGAAAGGCCATTTCTCTGCTCTAAGGCTGAATTTTCTGATGCAAGTTCGGTGGCTTTGGGATGAATCTGAATGCAGTTTTCAGAGCAGTGAGAAAAATCATGCAGTGTTAAGATGCCAAGCTTCCTCCAATAAATCTTTTGAAAATAACTGATAAAGATGCTTAGGGCTTTTCTGAATTCCTGTGAGGTATAGCATTCAAAGAAGCTGGTAGTTTGGAACAGTGCTTTCCTTTGATTATAGACTGTTGAATTCTCAAATGCCACATAGCAATATAAGAGCAAAATATATTCATTTTTAACTCACAGTGGACAAAATACATAGGTACAGTCTTCACTTTGAGGCTGAGGAGGTAGATGTGGATGCATCAGTCAAGTTATCTTGTTGACTGGTCTTGATGATCATTACCAATGCCATGGCCATCAGGAGGGAGGGAAATGATAATATAAGCTGTTTCAGGCATTTGGCAAAGATAATCAAATACCAGGAGGAAGAAATGGGATAGAGCAGAAACAAATACAACAAAAGTCCTCATAAATCAAGAGATCCAATCTGGCCAATGGCCAATGACCTACATAATAGCACATAGTAATTAATATCATATGATTCTAATACAGGGGAAAACATTGTATTGTTTCTGGAGTTTGGACATTTTGTGAATTTTGGGGGTTTTAGGATTTTAATGCTGCTTTGTAACACAATTTGAACTTTACTTTTCAAAAAGATTTAAATTTATTTTGAGAGAAAGAGAGCACGAGTGCAGGGAGGGGCAGAGGCAGAGGGAGAGGGAGAATCTCAAGCAAACACCACACTGAACGCAGAGCCCAGTGTGGGGCTTGATCTCATTACCCTGAGATCATGACCTGAGCCAAAATCAAGAGTCAGACGCTTAACAGATTGAGCCACCCAGACACCTCTGAACTTTACTTTTTAAAAAATATTTATTTAAGTAATCTCTACCCCCAACGTAGGGCTCAAACTCATGATCCCAAGATCAAGAGTGGCATGCTTCACCAGCTGAGCCAGCCAGGCAGCCCCCCAACTTTTTTTTTCTTCACAAATTGAACTTTAAAATTTCTCCTATATACCAAAAGTCATTCACTTAATAATAACAATAGTCTACACATACCATGCTTCTTATATACCAGACATCATAGTTTACAAATACTATCCCACCACAATCCTTTAAGATAGAGGATTGTTTCTGCCCCCATTTTGCAGAAGAGAAAACTGAATCACAGAGAGGTTAACTTGCCCAAGGTTATACAACTATTTGGTGGCAGACCTGGGATTCAAACCCAGTTAATCCAGCTTAAATATCAAGGCCTTTATACTACTACACCACACACTGCAGTTTATATTTTTATTGAGCATCTATTAAGGACATAGCACTTTGCTTATTTATGTAGATGATGTGAAGTATGAGACAGGATTTTTTTTTTAATTCTTTTAATAAATAACATTCAGTATTTTTCAACTTTCCAAAACCCATGCATGTATACATAGCATTGCTTAGCGTTTTGCCTCAGTCTTTGGTGCCATCTGTACTGAAAATCCCCCAAATAGTGAAAATAGCTTACTGGCAGAGAAGAGCTGATAATAGGACACTTAATACTCATCTTTCCCGACGGTAAGATCTGGATCCGCTGGAGCAAACAAATGGCTTAGTGATGGCTCTCTGGGCTGTAGGCTTATGCTGCACATTCCTACTCTGATATCAGTAATGAGAGAGCTCCCCTAGCCTCCATGCCCAGTCCACTCCTCTGTTTCTCCAAGAGACAATTTCCTGGTGGAAAGTGGCATATTAAAGGCCAAGACTCATCTCTGGATTGCCTTGGATCTCCTTTCACTATAACTAAAGTCTAATAATAATAATAACAACATTAATTAGACACATATGTTGCTTAGCACTGCCCTATACAGCACTGATTTGTTATAATATTCTCACCACAGAAATATTTTTATTAAAAATAGAGACTATATAAAGCCATTATAGTGAGCCAGAGTATAATTAGAATGGTGAAGCATATGAAATTACCAAAGGCTCTGAAGTTAAATTCAACCTTTCTGACCTACAAAAAAAAAAATGTTTTCTTATATACAATGAGTATAGATACATAGAGTATCCTAAGTTCTTACCCAATGAACCAACTTCCCATAGGGCGCTTTGCTTAATCTCAATGAGGTTTAACTCTCTGATCTTTCTTCCATTATTGGATATTCTTGTGGTCCAACTCTGACTCACCAAATTAAAAAGGGTACACAGGTGACATGGCCTCAGATGCAGCAGAGCTTCATGGAAGAGCTGAAGGATGATGTGAAATGCAGGCTTAGTGGCTAGTGGCCTTCCCAAGGGAATGTCAGAGAAGCACAAGGTGAAAATCAGCTGCCACGTAGAGGGCCATGCAAGAAATAACACATTATGAAGAGCATCATAAGCATCGTTGTTGCACTGGAAAAATAGAACAGAGACATGTCACAACTTTGGGAAGTATAAGAAGAATGAGTAACTGTCAAGATTGCCTTTTCATAGGGATTATCCCTGGCAACCCATGTTTCCAGAAAGAATTCTCTATACTAAACAGGTATGTATAGAATAACAATGATTAGTCTATACTTTGTGGGGACTATGATGGGCAAGGCCCTGTGCTAACTGCTAACTGCTCTGCATGTATGTATTAGGGTTCTCCAGAGCGACAGAACCAGTGGGATATTGCGATCTGCTTTAAGGAATTGCCTTACACACTGGTGAGGCTGACAAGTTCAAAGTCTATATGGCAGGCCAGCAGGCTGGAGACTGTCAGGTGGGAGCTGATGCTGCCATCTTGAAGCAGAATTTCTTCCTCCTCAAGAAATCTCAATGCTACTCTTAAGGCTTTTCAACTGATTGGATGCTGCCAATTCAGATTGTAGAGGATAATCTCCTCTACTTAATGTCTTTTGATTATAGATGTTGACTGCATCTACAAAATACCTTCAGAGCAATCCCTAGATGAGTGTTTAACTGGGTACTATGGTCTAACCAAGATGACAGCTTAAACTAATCATCACAACATGTATGCTATTATCTCCTCGTGAAAAATCTGTGAGGATGGTATCATTTTATCCTCATTTTACAAATAAAAAAACAAGTCCAAGAAGGTCAAAAACTTGTTCAAGGTGATAAAATTTGTAAAGGATGGAGCCATGTTTTGAAACTAGGGAATTTAACTTCAGAGCCTGTGAATTTAATCACTGGGCTCTTCTGTCTCACCAAGTAGCAAGGATTTTATGCTAAGGAGGCAGAAGTTGAAAAGGCAAAAGCCAGCAAAATGTAAAGCCAAAAAGAGGTCAGTATTAGAGAATCACAAGCTTTCCAGCACCATACCCCCTCCACCCCAGCCATCTCACCATGCAGTGAACACAAGCTGAGACATATTAAATGAGCCACTCTATAAATAGAAGATTATAACATAGTACATACAGGGGTACCAGCTTGTGTGAAAAAAAAAGTCAGATCAAATTGGATTACACATAAGACAGAAATTAGAGGGATGCATTAAGAAGTCCTTCTTTCTCCCATTCCACATGGACTCCTTCCAAGGTTTCATTCCAATGGCAGCATTAGCAGTATCTGGGAAAGCTGCTCCCTCAGAGCTGTGACAATGTGGACGTGGAAGGATGTGGGACTTGGGGACCCCAGGGAAAAGCCAGTTGACAGCTAGCTGGAAGGGGATTTTACAGTTGCAGGAGGACTCTCCCTCACCTCCCAAACAAATGCCTCTCTCCCACTGTCACCCTCCCTTTCCCATAGACACTGGAGGCGCTTGCAAAACCTTTCCATGTCCCTAAAACTCTCAGCTCTGCTTGCAGATATTTTAGCAGAAGACCTTGTTCCCACCTTGGGAGAAAAATAGAGGCCAGCAGAGTCTACCTTCCTAAACATCTTCTCATACCACCACCAAACATAGATCTGTACTAGTCCTCCCTGGCTTCCTCTGTAAGATGACCCCTTGTCTTATGCTCTGGACTCCAAATATCATTGCCATCCATCACCTCTAGAACATGCCTTGTCAGTCTCAATTTCCTTTCCCTCTCTTATTTTTTTCAACACTTTTAGTTTTTTTTTTTTCTTTCCCCTCTGCCTGCAAGTAGAACAAATGCTTCCACCACCTTAAAAAAGTACCTTGTTTCTACATCATTATAATAAACATAAATAGATTCAAATGCTTTACAAATCAGAAAATTTGATCAGAGAAGATGGGATAAAACAATTATATTCTGATTATAATAAATACATCTTACATATAAGGTTATAAAGATTATAGGGGCACCAGGATGGTTCAGTCGGTTAAGCGTCTGCCTTTGGCTCAGGTCACGATCCCAGAGTCCTGGGATCGAACCCCACATCATCGGGCTCCCCGCTCAGCAGAGAGCCTGCTTCTCCCTCTCCCTCTGCCCCTCCTCCCTGTTTGTACTCTATCTCAAATAAATAAATAAAATCTTTAAAAAAATTAAAGATACTGTAGATAAAAAGATAGAAAAAAATAAATTCCTTCCAAACCCTAAGCAAAATATGGTGTATATCACATAAAGAAAACACTGAGACAGGAAATATTACTAGAGATAAGGAAGTTTCATAGAGATAAAAAGTTCAAATTAACAGAAAGATATAAAAAATTGTAAATCTGTATATGCTTAAATATACTCTTTTAAATTTGCATATTCTTCTAAATATAGACAGCAAAAATTAACAAAAGAGGAAATATATATCAGTAATGTACTGTGGGTTTTAACACACCTCTACCAGTAATTTACAGAGCAAGCAGATACACAGTAAGATTTCAGATGGTTTGATTAACATGATCTGACATATCAATAAACTGTGCTATCACTTGAATGTAGAAATGCATTATCCCTCTTCCTACAGATACACTCAACCAAAACAGGCACACACATATACCCAGAGACATTTACAAGAATATTTATAGCAGCACTATTTCTAATTATCAACAACTGGAAACAGGCAATGGTATCAAGGCAGATGAAATAAATGAATTATGGTATTTAAAAATATATATGCCTTACCTCAATTCTGCTTCTCCTAGAGCGACCAAAACTTTTCTTTGTTTCCTTATCTGACAGTCTTGAGTACAAATATTTTCAGAAAAAAAAAATACTAGCTCTATTTCCTCACATCTATTGCACTGCTCAATCCTTAGCAATATTCCCAGCCCCCATCTTGCCACAGCAATTTTTCTGGACAAGGCAGCAATTACAAAACTCCATTTATCTTGTTTCTTTTTTTTCCCCCCATTATCTTGTTTCTTATACCTGTTCTACTAGGTTGGCTTCTCAGCATCACGTGAAACGGATGGTTACTCCCTTCAACCTAACAATTCCTTTTTTCTTAATTTATTTTTTATTAAAAAAAATTTTTTTAATATATTTATTTTAAATTTTAAATTTTTAAATTTTATTTTAATCCCAGTAGAGTTAACATGCAGTGTTATATTAGTTTTAGGTGTACAATACAGTGTGATTCCACAATTCCATATGTCGCCCAGTGCTCATCACAAGTGCCCTGTTTAATTTCTTGATTTCTCTCTTGGTTCTTTTTCTGTTGCTAAAACCTTTTCTTTTTCCTTTTTTTTTTTTTGTCTTCCATATCTTCCACAGCCTCTTGTTCATCATTGCAGGTACACTGAGACCTGAGGCCTTGTCTCTCCTCATGCTAGGTAATGATATTCAGTCCCACAACTTTAGTGCCATGTCTGTGTTGAGGCAGTAGGTGCAGTTACATGGTTGAGCATGGACTCTGAAGTCAGATAACAAGTTAACTTTGCCCATTAACGTCTCTAAACCCCAACCCTTCTCCTGAGCTTTAAGCAGATGCACCCTAAAATAAACTTGACCCAGGTCATATCTGTGCAGTGAACCAATTTTCATCCCTTCACATCCATAAACTGTTGAAAGCTCATATCCTATTCTCATAATACCAGACCCAGTTTATGTATTTCTCAGATTTGCTTGTCTATGTTGTCTGCTTGGTGATACAGAGGACCCTCCAGGAAGATCACTTGGCACCAATGGCATTCTTGTTGGTGCAGAGAGCTGATGTCCATCTTTACTGAAGAGAAGCTTGCTGAGCTCTGTCCTTGCCCTCATGAAGGAGGCTGATCTCTTGTTGCACCAGGCTGCCCGGCACTTGGCCCTACTTCAATAAGCAGCTGCTTTTGATTTCTCATGTTGCTAGAAGCAGAACCAAACCATGCCTCATTTCACACCTCTGACCTCACACTGCAAGTATCTCTCTTCTGTCCTTGTGCTTTGCCATCATTGCTAAAGTATAGATGCCAGAAGCTTTATAAGCTCCCCAATCCACCCATCCCACTGGCTTTCCAGGATGGGTCTTTCAGAATGCAGTTTGCAAAAAGGCAGGCATGAAATGTTGCTAGCTCATGCCCTTTCACTAGCTAAATGCCACTGTTCTTGGGGAAAAAATAACCAGAAATGTGGGGGTGTTACACCCCAATGGTGGAGAAAAGGGGAAACTGTTCAGTGAGCAAAAGGAGACTGAAAGGAGCCAACAGATTCTTCTCCCTTTCTCCTCCCTGAGAGAGTATTCTGGGACCCACTATTTTCATTTTCCTTCTCTGGAGTTGTCCTACATGACTGAGGAACCAGTAAGTTTCCTGGCAAAATCTAGACAGCTTGGAATGCACTCCTTTGTACTTGCTTTCTCTCATCCCCTACTTCACTTACCTGGTTCCTTCATTTTTGCTTCCCTGTATTACACCCCTTCGGCAAAACTTTCGCACCTAAGTTTTGACTTCTGCTCAGTACTTTAGGGAAACCACACTAAAATATTCACCATACAAGGGAAAAGGGAACATAATCCTCTTGATTCTCCAGTAAGTGCCTGTGGTTTTGCTAAGTGACTTCCATTTATCTCTTTGAATCTTCACAGAAAACTATGCAATAGATATGATTTTTCTCCTATTTCAGTGAGGAATTAAAGCTCAATGATGCTCAAGTAATTTACTGAAGGTGGCACAGCTAGGAGTGACAGAGCTAAGGTGCTAACACCCGCATGTCTGGCATCTGAGGCATTTTCTTCTCCCTATTCTTTACTGTCTCTAATATCAGGACATTGGGGCCTGGAGATTCTATGAAGGTTGTATGTGGCAATTCATTGTTAGAGTTTTCAGAAGCTTTGAGAATGATTAAGTGAAGCACAGCACCATAAGAGAGTCCTAAGATGAGAGGGTGAGCAATCAATAAAAGCAGATGGTTAAAACACCCTTATTATTTGACATTTAGATATCACTTATATAGTCATTTCTAAATGGAATCCCATTAATGAGCCAGCTAAAGGTCATGAAAGCAGCTGCTGCAGGAGGAGACACGGAGATCCAAAAAGAGAAACAAGGGAGGGGAGCTCTGCCCCACCCAAGCCCAGCTCGGCGCTCCATCGACGTGTGAAATTACTTGGCCAAGCTCATCTAGATCACCCAGATATGTCTGTTCTCCTCATAAAGATCTTTGAGAACAAAGAGTCCAAAGATTTAACTAGGAAATTAATCTTGAAGTAGAGGGGTCCTGACTGCCAGAGACTGACAAGGGAGAGATTTCCTCATCCTGCACAAACTGTTACTGGCAGAATTCTGTGTATGTCCAGAGGTTTGGGCCAGGATTGCACTTTGGAAATTGGAGACGGACTGAATGTGGACCCTATTATGGCACTCAGCATCTCTCCAGGTTGTGAATTACAAACTGAACCTTTTCAATGTGTCCCTCCTATGGGAAGGAGATGTCTTATTGTGTGATTAAAAAAATCATACTGTTTACAGATCTAATCATTTTCTCTTGGTCTGATAAAGTGCTAGAGGATTGACCCCTTGAACATGGCTCTTAAATCATAAATGCATACTTACAAAAGCTGGTGGATTGTGAGGAAAACATTAGTACCACCTGCCTGATACTGAAACTCTTGCCTTTAAACTCAATGAGCATCCCAGAGGTCTCCAGGAACTCTGCTGTGCCACAGGAGGTTAGTTCTCCCAGCACCATTGCCTGCAGAAGCCTTTTCCTCTTCTGTATTGTCCCTGCATGCTGTTCTGTCGCATTGCTGCAATGCCAAAACCCTTACCTCAAGAATTAGCTCGTCTCTCAAGAAATGTAAACCCCTCATCTCTCAAACCACTCTCCCACAAAAACCTGTTCAAAGAGCTTAAAACACATTGTCTCGAATTGTAGTATCACCTGGAGGTCTTGATAAAATGAGGACATTCTGATTCAGGAGGTCATAGTAGGAGGGGGTGGGAGCTGAGATTCTGTATTTCCAGCCTACTCTCAGGATATGTCAATGCCGCTGATCCCAGGAACCAAACTTCGAATAGTGAGAGCTTAAAAGACCACCTTGATTCTCTTTTGAGTTTGAAGATTATTTGGTCCCTAGAAAAATTTGCTCCTTGAAACTTCCTCATTGTTATCAACAAGCTGTTCTGGGCACCACCGCAGAAATTTTCAAACAGATGGGGACAAAGTTAGAAAAACTGAGAACATCACATAAGAGCTGTTCTCATTGGCCACATTGTTTTAGCTCTCGGCACCAGCACAAACTCAATGCTGACCTAAAGGCTTATTCTCAAAATTACATACAAAAATGGATTTTGCCGATGCTACTTGACTAACGTGCTTGTTCCTGAGACCACCAGGTTCATTTTATTCTGTCTCAAATTGGTTATTTTTCTTTGGGCAATTTCAATTATTGTAGGGGGGTAAGAAGATTTAAATGTTAAAGCACATAAACAGAAGTAGCTCAATTGTGTATTTAAATTCTAATTTGTTTTAACAGAAGTAATACTTGTTATTCTGCCTCTATTTTAGGGTTTTCATTTTCTGCCTGGAGAATTCAGTCATTTTAATGTCTTAAAAAAAAAAAACTACTATGGAAATGCAGCTAGTCCAAAACATGTCTAACTGTCTAGAACAGATGAGGGAAAAGGGTATTGAACTAGGCAGCTCTTTCCAGATGCTTTAGAAATGCTTACTTAATATGTATTGCCTTTTACCCAAAGAGCATAGCTATGTATTATCTTATGTAGAAAAACACCTTACTTAGAGAAAAAATAAAGGTAAACATGTGGTTATATATAAACTATACCAGTTCTTAGATTTATCCCTTATATTCATTTTTGAAAACTACCTGCCTCGATCAAATCTTCACCACCACATTTCGGTAACAGCCTCCTGGTTACTATCCCTGTCTCTAGAGGCTATCTATTCTAAGTAAGTATCGATTCCAAAACACATTTGCCAAAATCTCCTTAACTTAAGGAGCTTAAGACCTTAAAAACCATTTAGCATATCATTCTCCTATTTCAAGACATTTGTTTAAAGCCTGTAGTTCTCAACCCACTACTCAACACCCTTCATCAAAGAAATTAAAAACCAAAATCTCAGATTTGGGAAACCAATATATTGCTCAGCAGGGGCAAAATAAGGAGCCCTACCTCAGTAAGTTAGTCTTAATTAATTTTCTCTGTCCATACTGACCTGTGCACTTAAATATAAATTCCATTTCTTTAATAAATACAGAACTATTCAAGTTATCTATTTCTTCTTCAATGAGTTTTGATAGTTTGTGTATTCAGAGGAATTTCTATTTCATCCAAGTTGTTAAATGTATGTGCATAGGGTTCTTTATAATTTTCCCTTAGTATATTTTCAAGGTATGTTGGATCTGTAATGATGCCATCTTTTTTCCTCCCGATATTGTAATTTGCATCTACTCTCTCTCTCTCTTTTTTTTTTTTTTTTCTGGTCAATCTGTACAAAGTTTTATCAATCTTACTGATCTTTAGAAAAAGCCAGTTTCTGGTTGTACTTACTATTTTTCTGTTTTCAATTTTATGGATTTCTGCTTTCTATTATTTTCTTCCTTCTGATAACTTTGGTTTACTTTGCTCTTCTTTTTTAGTTCCCTAAAGTAGAATTATATCATAAACTTGAAGCCTCTTTTTTTTCCTCATGTTTGCATTTAATGACACATTTTCCCTCTTAAGTACTACTGTAGTTTTACCTCACCAATTGTGATATGTTGTATTTTCATTTTCACTCAGATCAAAATGTTTTCTGATTTCCTCTGAGACTTGCTTCCTGGCCCATGGATTACTTATTATCTAATTTTTATCTAAATTATTATCTAATTTCTAAGAATTGGGGGATTTTCTAGTTATTTTTCTCTTATTTCTAGATTAATTCCATTATGGTTAGAGGATATACTTTGCAAGATTTCAATACTTTTAATATATGTTAAGGTTATTTTATGACCCAGTATATGTTCTATCTTGATAAGTGGTCCCTGTGCACTTGGAAAAAAAAATGTGTATTCTGCTGTTCTTTGGTGGAATGGTGTTGTTCATGTCTTCTATGGTTTTATTTTTTTGTCTACTTGTTCTGTTACTGAAAGAGGACACTGAAAGCCTCCAGCTATAATTGTGGGTTTATTTATCCTTGCAGTTCTTTCAGTTGTATTTTAATACCATTTTTGGTTTTGGTTCTGGTTTTTCTGTGTGTGCATACATATTAAAGACTGTATGTCTTCTTAGTGTATTGACCCTCTTATTACATAATAATAAGATTATGCCTCTTGGTAATTTTCCTGTTCTAAAGTCTACTTTGTTTAATATTAATAGAGACAATCCAGCTTTCTTTTGATAAGTGTATGTTACATATTTCTCTTTTTACTTTTAATCTATCCATACCAGGATGTTTCGAGTGGGTTAGTTTCTCAACAACATATATTTGAGTCTTAGTTTTTTTGTCCAACCTAATGATCACTGTCTTTTATTTGGTGTGTTGAGACCATTTATATTTTATGTAATTATGGATAAGCTATTGTTTTTGTTTGTCATTATTTTGTTTTCTTTTTGTCCCCTCTATTTTATATTCCTCTTTTCTCCTTTTGTGAATTTTTAAAAAATATTTAGCTATATATTTATATTCCATCTTATATACTGTCTTTTTGTCTTTATCCCTTTTCTTAGGGGTTGTTCTAGGCATTACTACATACATATGTCACTTTTTACTGTTTATTAAAATTAATATTTTACCTCTTCAGTGAAATATAGAAACTGTATTCTCCCCCTTTTATGTTAGATTTGTAGTTGTCATAGTACATCTACATACATTAAAACCTTACCAGACAATATTATAATTTTTGCTTTCTATCATACATATTCCAAAGAACTTGAAGAGAAAATAATCCATTATATTTACCTAGTTATTTACCACTTATGTTGCACTTCCTTCGTGCCTAATTTTTGTTTTTCCTGCAGTTCCTCCTTTAACATTTCTTTTAAAGAAAAGGCCTGCTTTTGACTAATTTTGTTAGTTTTCTTTCAACTCAGACTGTTGTTATTATTCCTTCATTCTTGAAAGATATTCTTACTGGATAGAGAACTGGGTTGACCGTTCGTTTCTTAAATGACTTTTAAAATGTTGTGTCACTTTATTCTAGCCTCCATTGTTTCTCATGAAAAATCCACAGTCATTTAAATGTAATGTGTAATTTTTTTCTCTGGCAGCTTTTAAGATCTTTAATATTGATTTTCAGCAGTTTGATTAAGATGTATCTGGGCATGGTTTCCTTTGAGTTGATCCAGTGAGGTGTTCTTTAAGTTTCTTGAATCTGTAAATTTATGTCTTTTACCAAATTTTGGAAATTTTCAGCCATTATTTCTTCAAATATTTATTCTGCATCATCTTCCCTCCTAGGTTTCAACTTGCATGAATGTTATATCTTCTTATACTATTTCACAGATCTCTGAGGCTCTGTTCAAACTTTTTTTTTCCAATATGTTTTTCTCTGCTGTTCAAATTGGATAATTTCTATTGCTCTATTCAAGTTTATAGATTCTTTTCTGTGTCATCATTACTTTGTTTTTTATTTCTAAAATGTCCATTTTATTCTTTTTTACAGCTTCTCTTTCCTTGCTGAGAACTACTATCTTTCCATTCGTTCCAAGAGTGTTCAATCTTACTTCATGAAACACAGTTACTGTAGCTGATTTAAACTTTTGTTGGATTTAGATCATCAGTAGTAGGCAGC
Source organism: Mirounga leonina (assembly GCF_011800145.1). Lineage (NCBI taxonomy): Eukaryota > Metazoa > Chordata > Mammalia > Carnivora > Phocidae > Mirounga > Mirounga leonina. The sequence continues at coordinate 69,935,782 of NW_023270316.1, forward strand.
TGTTGAATGTTTTTTCCTTATGAGTTATTGAGATTTTTTCTCTTCCTTGTATATCAAGTAGGTTTAAATTGTATCCTAGGCATTTTAAATATAATGTTATAAAACTCTGGGTCAGTTGGAAATCCTCTGGGTTGTAGGACTTCTAGTTCCAGCCAAGTTGAAGCAACAGAAACTAGTTTCACCATCTTTTTGAAACAACCCTCCCCTTTCAAAAAAAAAAAAAAGGACAAAATATATGCAACAGTGGTTTTCAAGACACTGGATATCAGGCCATTAAGGACAGCAATCTATAAGGGATAGGAAACAAGGGGAGCCCAAAATTGCCCCTTTTTATTTCTGTAGGAGAGTTATCAGGCCATAATGCAGGGAGTGGAGGCCAAAGCAGGACCCAGTGGATTCCCTGAGTTGAGTAGATTAAGCTCAGCATCCATAGAGACCAAAGTGGCTAGAGTTTACAGTGCAAATAACAGAGATGGGAGAACTTCCCAAAGAGGGGACTCGAGATCTGCAGGGGTAGTGAGTGCATATGTGTGAAGAAACTACTTGATGCGAGCAAATAACCACCCTAGAAGGATCAGAGGAAACATTCTTTGGCATTCACAGAGGACCAGGAATATGACCTGCTTCCACCAGCCAGAATGGAAAACCTCATAACCCATGAAACATCTGGTAGAGTACTCAGAAGTATCTTATTTCAGTAGTGAGAAATAATTAGCCTTAGGTTAAATGCTGCTCTGATTCTGCCTAAACAAATCTTAAAAGCAAGACATAAAAAGATTAAGCTGTTTCTTAATTGTATCCCAGAAAAAAAAATATGAAGAATATTTATAGGAGGGGCACCTGGGTGGCTCATTCATTAAGCGTCTGCCTTCAGCTCAGGTCATGATCCCAGGGTCCTGGGATCAAGCCCTGCATTGGGCTCCCTGCTCTGTGGGAAGCTTGCTTCTCCCTCTCCCACTCCCCCTGCTTGTGTTCCCTCTCTCACTGTGTCTCTCTCTCTCTGTCAAATAAATAAATAAAATCTTAAAAAAAAAAAGAATATTTATAGGAAAACAAAAATGTCCAGCACCTAACAAGGTAAAAGTCACAATGCCTGGAATCCAATTTAAAAATCACCAATCGGGGGGAGGAAAAGATGGCGGAGGAGTAGGGGACCCTATTTCAACTGGTCCCTGAATTGAGCTGGATATCTAACAGACCATTCTGAACACCCACGAAATCAGCCTGAGCTGTAAGAAGATATATCTAGATCTCCACAAACAGAGTATCTCCAGCAGTTGGTCTGAAGGTATGAAGCCAGGAGCTGTGATTCCGCAGGCAGATATCAGAAGATAAACCAAAGGGGGAGGGAGCTGCCATAAGTGCTTGAGCCAGGAAGGTGAAATAATACAGGAGCATAAAAGCCTGCTGCAAAAGCCTGCTGCTGGGGACTGGGCACAGACTCACAGACCAGTAGCTTCGGGGTAAGGACTTTAGGGCAGCCCCCCTGGAAAGAAACCTAGAGCTTCAGGGGCGTGTGTGCAAACCAGGGGCGGCTTGTAGTTTTAGAAGCACAAAGGGCAGAGACATGCCCTGACCTGGAAGCGAGGACTGGGAGTGCTGCTGAGGGGCACACAACCCAGGATGCTGCAGTTTTAACAGCACAGACAGAAACGGAGGCAGTGTGGCCTGGAGAGCTCACTAAAGAACAGACTACGATCTCTCTGTTCTGAGACAGAGGTTTGGATACGGTCACTTCTGCTCTGACTCTCGGAAGAGACATGGAAAGCTGCCAGGGAAAGTCACAAGAAAACAAAAGCCTCAAAAAACTGGTTTTCACTGAGCCCATCCCCCCCCCAGGGGGTAGGGTAACTCTGCCCAAAGAGGGCTGCCTGAGTAACAGTGCGGCAGGTCCCTCCCCCAGAAGGCAGGCTGGAAGAACAATAGGCTGACAGCTCTAAGGTCCCTATAAAACATGTGCATCTTGCTTGGGTTGTGGTCAATAATTTGGACTCTGTACATTCCCTCAACCACCCCTCAAAAGAATGACTAAGAGGAGGAACCCCCAACAAAGGAAAGAACCAGAGAATGTGACCTCTGCCACAGAACTACTGGATATGGATATAACCAAGATTCAGAAATTGACTTCAGAGTAACAATTATCAAGGCGATATCTAGGCTTGAAAAAAATATTAATGACAATATAGAATCTCTAAAGGCAGAAATGAGATCTAATCAGGCTGAACTTAAAAATGCAATGAATGAAATGCAGTCTAAGCTGGATACGCTGCCAGGATAAACGAGGCAGAAGAACGAATTAGTGAGATAGAGGATAAGATGATAGAAAAGATGGAAATCGAGGCGGCATGGGAAAAACAAATTAAAACCCAAGGAATCAAACTGAAAGAGATTAGTGACAGAATGAAACGTGCCAGTGTCAGAATTATTGGGATCCCTGAGGGAGTAGAGAGAGAGAGAGGTCTAGAAGATATATTTGAGCAAATCGTACCTGAGAATTTCCCTCCTCCCAAGATCAATGAGAACAGACAGACACCACGACATATAATAGTACAATTTGCAAATCTTAGGTCCGAGGAAACAATCTTGACAGTGGTGAGAGGGAAGAGATTTCTTACACACAGAGGGAGGAACATCAGAATAACGTCAGACCTATCCACAGAGACCTGGCAAGCCAGAAAGGCCTGGCAAGACATATTCAGGGTACTAAATGAGAAGAACATGCAGCCAAGGATACTGTATCCAGCAAGGCTGTCATTCAGAATGGATGGAGAGATACAGAGCTTCCAGGACTGGCAGAAATTAAAAGAATATGTGACCACCAAGCTGGCCCTGCAAAAAATATTAAGGGGGGTTCTATAAAAGGAGAAAGACACCAAAAGTGATATAGAACAGAAATTTCCAGAGACAATCTATAGAAACAAGGACTTCACAGGCAACATGGTGACAATAAAATTATATCTTTCAATAATCACTCTCAATGTGAATGGCCTAAATGCTCCCATGAACCGGCACAGGGTTGAAGATTGGATAAAAAGACAGGACCCACCCATATGCTGTCTACAGGAGACTCATTTTGAACATAAAGATACATCCAGTGAAAGTGAAGGGATGGAGAACCATTTTTTCATGACAACAGACCTCAAAAGAAAGCTTGGGTAGCAATTCTCATATCAGACAAATTAGATTTTAAGCTAAAAACTGTATTTAGAGATACAGAAGGACACTATATCATGCTTAAAGGGACTATTCATCAAGAGGATCTAAAAATTGTAAATATCTATGCCCCCAAGCAGCCAACTACATAAACTGTTAACCAAAATAAAGAGACATATTGATAATAATACGCTAATAGTAGGAGACCTCAACACTCCACTCTCAGCAATAGACAGATCATCTAGGCAGAACATCAACAAAGAAAAAAGAGCTTTGAATGACACTCTGGACCAGATGGACCTCATAGATATATACAGAACATTCCACCCTGAAACAACAGAATACTCATTCTTCTCAAGTGCACATGGAACTTTTTCCAGAATAGACTGCATACTGGGTCACAAATCAGGTCTCAACTGATACCAAAAATTGAGATTATTTACTGCATATTCTCAGACATTAATGCTTTGAAACTGGAACTCAGTCACAAGAAAAAATTTGGAAGAAATTCAAACACTTGGAAACTAAAGACCACTGTGCTTAAGAATGTTTGGGTCAACCAGGAAATCAAAGAAGAACTTAAACAATTCTTGGAAACCAATGAGAATGAAAACACATTGGTCCAAAACCTATGGGATACTACAAAGGTGGTCCTAAGGGGGAAATTCATAGCCATCCAAACCTCACTCAAAAAAATAGAAAAATCCTGAATACATAAAGTAATTTTACACCTTAAAGAACTGGAGAAAGAACAACAAATAAAGCCGAGGCCGCGCATTAGAAGAGAAATAATTAAGATTAAAGCAGAGAGGGCACCTGGGTGGCTCAGATGGTTAAGGTCTGCTTCGGCTCAGGTCATGATCCCAGGGTCCTGGGATCGAGTCCTCCATTGGGCTCCCTGCTCAGCAGGGAGCCTGCTTCTCTCTCTCTCTTTCTCTCTCTTTCTCTCTCTCTCTCTGGCAAATAAATAGAATCTTAAAAAAAAAAAGATTAGAACAGAGATCAATGAATTAGAAACCAGAAATACAGTAGAGCAGATCAACAAAACTAGAAGCTGGTTGTTTGAAAGAATTAATAAGATCAATAAACCACTGTCCAGACTTATCCAAAAGAAAAGAGAAAGGACCCAAATTAATAAAATTATGAATGAAAGGGGAGAGATCACAACTAACACCAAGGAAATAGAAACAATTATTAGAAATTATTATCAACAACTATATGCCAATAAATTAAGCAACCTGGAAGAAATGGATGCCTTCCTGGAAACTTATAAACTACCAAGACTGAAACAGGAAGAAACTGACAACCTGAATAGACCAATAACCAGTAACAAGATTGAAGCAGTGATAAAAAACCTCCCAAAAAACAAGAGTACAGGGCCTGATGGATTCCCTGGGGAATTCTACCAAACATTCAAAGAAGAAATAATACCTATTCTCCTGAAGCTGTTTCAAAAAATAGAAACAGGAGGAAAGCTTCCAGACTCATTCTATGAGGCCAGCATTACCTTGATCCCAAAACCAGGCAAAGACCCCATCAAAAAGGAGAATTACAGACCAATATCCCTGATGAATATGGATGCCAAAATTCTCAACAAAATCCTGGCTAATAGGATCCAACAGTACATTAAAAGGATTATTCATCATGACCAGGTAGGATTTATCCCTGGGATACAAGGGTGGTTCAACATTCACAAATCAATCAATGTGATAGAACACAGAAATAAGAGAAGAGACAAGAACCACATGGTCCTCTCAACTGATGCAAAAAAAGCATTTGACAAAATACAGCATCCTTTCCTGATTAAAACTCTTCAGAGTGTAGGGATAGAGGGAACATTCCTCAATTTCATAAAAACCATCTATGAAAAGCAGCGAATATCATCCTCAATGGGGAAAAGCTGAGAGCCTTTCCTTTAAGATCAGGAACATGACAACTATTGTTGCCACTTGCCACTATTGTTCAACATAGTACTCTTGCCACTATTGTTCAACATAGTACTGGAAGTCCTAGCAACAGCAATCAGACAACAAAAAGAAATAAAAGTATTCAAAGTGGCAAGGAAAAAGTCAAACTCTCTCTCTTCACAGATGACATGATACTTTATGTTGAAAATCCAAAAGACTCCACCCCCAAATTACTAGAACTCATACAGCAAATCAGTAATGTAGCAGGATACAAAATCAATGCACAGAAATCAGTTGCTTTCCTATACACTAACAATGTAACTGTAGAAAGAGAAATTAGGGAATCAATTCCATTTACAATAGCACCTAAAACCATAAGATACCTTGAATAAACCTAACCAAAGAGGTAAAGGATCTATATGCTAGAAACTACAGAACACTTATGAAGGAAATTGAAGAAGACACAAAAAGATGGAAAAACATTCCATGCTCATGGATCGGAAGAGTAAACATTGTTAAAATGTCTATGCTGTCCAGAGCAATCTATACTTTCAGTGCCATCCTGATCAAAATACCAATGGCATTTTTCAATGTGCTGGAACAAACAGTCCTAAAATTTGTATGGAACCAGAAAAGACCCCAAATTACCAAGGAATTGTTGAAAAAGAAAACCAGAGCTGGGGGCATCATGTTGCCTGATATCCAGCTATATTACAAAGCTGAGGTCACCAAGACAGCATGGTACTGGCACAAAAACAGACACATAAATCAATGGGACAGAATAGAGAGCCCAAATATGGACCCTCAACTCCATGGTCAACTAATCTTTGACAAAGCAGGAAAAAATATCTGATGGAAAAAAGCCTCTTCAATAAATAGTGCTGGGAAAATTGGACAGCTGTATACGGAAGAATGAAACTTGACCATTCTCTTACAGCATACACAAAGATAAACTCAAAATGGTTGAAAGACCCAATGTGAGACAGGAATCCATCAAAATCCTAGAGGAGAACATAGGCAGTAACCTTTTTGACATCGGCTACAGCAACTTCTTTCAAAATACGTCTCCAGAAGCAAGAGAAACAAAAGCAAAAATGAACTTCTGGGACTTTATCAAGATAAAAGCTTCTGCACAGCAAAGGGAACAGTCAACAAAACAGAGACAACTCACGGAATGGGAAAAGATATTTGCAAATGACACTACAGATAAAGGGCTGGTATCCAAGATCTATAAAGAACTTCTCAAACTCAACACCCAAAAAACAAATATCAAGTCAAAAAATAGGCAGAAGACATGAACAGACACTTCTCCAAAGAAGACATACTAATGGCTAACAGACACATGAAAAATGTTCAACATCATTAGCCATCAGGGAAATTCAAATCAAAACCACAATGAGATACCACCTTACACCAGTTAGAATGGCAAAAATTGACAAGAAACAACAAATGTTGGAGAGGTTGTGGAGAAAGAGGAACCCTCTTACACTGTTGGTGGGAATGCAAGTTGGTTCAGTCACTTTGGAAAACAGTGGAGGTTCCTCAAGACGTTAAAAATAGAGCTACCCTATAACCCAGCAATTGCACTACTGGGTATTTACCCCAAAGATACAGATGTAGTGAAAAGAAGGGCCATATGTACCCCAATGTTCATAGCAGCAATGTCCACAATAGCCAAACTGTGGAAGGAGCCAAGATGCCCTTCAACAGATAAATGGATAAAGAAGATGTGGTCCATATATACAATGGAATATTACTCAGCCATCAGAAAGGATGAATACCCAACTTTTGCATCAACATGGATGGAACTAGAGGAGATTATGCTAAGTGATATAAGTCAAACAGAGAAAGACAATTATCATATGGTTTCACTTATTTGTGGAACATAAGGAATAGCATGGAGGACATTAGGAGAAGGAAGGGGAAGATGGTGGGGTGGGGTGGGGGGAATCAAAGGGGAGAGGAACCATGAGAGACTATGGACTCAAGGAATCAAACTGAGGATTTTAGAGGGGGGCGGGGGATGGGTTAGCCTGGTGATGGGTATTAAGGAGGGCACTATTGCTTGGAGCACTGGATGTTATATGCAAGCAATGAATCATGGAACACTACATCAAAAACAAATGATGTACTGTATGGTGACTAACATAACATAATAAATTATAACTAAAAAAATAATAAATAAATAAATATCACCAATCATGCAAAGAAGCAAAAAAATATGACCAATAATGAGAGTAAAAATCAGTCAACCCAGAATTGACATAGGTGTTAGAATTAGCAGAGAGGGACATTAAAAGTTATTTTAACCACATTATATATGTTCAAAAATTTAAGTAGAGACCTAAGAAGATATTTTTAAAACCCAAATCAGATTTCTAGACATGAAAGCTACAATGTCTAAGATAAAAACTACATTTAATGAGATTAACAGCAGATTAGACATTATTAGAAATAAAGATTACTGAACTTAAAGACAGAACAATAGTAACTATCCAAACCGAAATATGGGGAAAAAATAATCCAGAAACGAGCAACAGTTAACTGTGGGCTAACTTCCAGAAGTGTAATATTAGTGTAAATGGAATCTCTAAACTAGAGGAAGCAGGAAGAAAATGAAAATATTTTAAATAGTAGCGGGAAAAAAATCTCCCAAATTTGATAAAGGCTATGAACTCCTACAACCAACAGGTTCAATGAACACAAACTTGCTCAAAAACAATGGTAAAGAGAAAAATCTTAAAATCAATTGGAAAAAAAGATTTGTCAGGTATAGAGAAACTAAAGTAAAGATGACATCAGATTTCTTATTGGAAGTAAGGCAAACAAGAAGACAGTAGAGAGCATTCTAAAAGTACTAAAATAAAATTACTATATAGAAATATATCCCTAGTGAGAATATCTTTCAAAATTATAGCAAATTATACCATTAATAATAATAATAATCTTATAATAAATAATAATAATAATAATAAATAAACCATTTATTTATTTATAAAAGCTGAAATAATTCATTGTTAGCCTGAAATAAATGATAAAGTCCTCCAGGCACAGGTAACTGATTATCAGATAAAAAAAAATAAATTAAAAAAAAAAAGGAATAGTGAATATCAGATATAAAAGATTTATTTTATTTAAATGTCTTTAAAATTAATTTTTATATATATTGGATAAGAAAGCAGGATTCAACCCTATGCTGCCATTCAAGGCTACATATGTGTGTCTGCATATGTTTGTGTGTGTGTGTATATACATATATAGAGAATCTTGACTTTTATTTATACCAATCTACCATCCTAATATTAGTCATAAAAAATCTGTTATAATTATATTAACATCATAAAAAGTATAATTCAGAGCAAAGAATATTACCAGAGGTGAAGAAGTTTAATAATGATAAAAGAAACAACTCATAAAGAAGACATAAAATCCTAGTCTTTATGTACCTAATAATAGAACTTCAGAATATTTAAAGAAAAAAATTAATAGAACTGTAAAAAGAAATAGACAAATCTAAACTTATATTCAGAGATATCTATACTCCTTTATTAAGAATCTATAGAACATGTAGATAAAAATTCTAAAAAAAAAAAAAAACTTTTAGCAGGGCGCCTGGGTGGCTCAGATGGTTAAGCGTCTGCCTTCAGCTCAGGTCATGATCTCAGGGTCCTGGGATCGAGTCCCACATCGGGCTCCCTGCTCCTTGGGAGCCTGCTTCTCCCTCTACCTCTCTCTCTCTGTCTCTAATGAATAAATAAATAAAATCTTAAAAAAAAAAAAAAAAAAAAACTTTTAGCAAACAGTCCAACAATACGTTAAAAGGAAAATACAACAAGATCATGTAGGATTTATTCCAGGCATACAGGGCTGGTTTAACATTAGAAAATCAATCTAATGGAGCAGCCATTAGATTTCCATGCCCTGGAAAACAGTATGGAGATTCCTCAAGACGTTAAAAATAGAGCTAGCCTACGACCCAGCAATTGCACTACTGGGTATTTACTCCAAAGACACAGATGTAGTGAAAATAAGGGGCACATGCACCCCAATGTTCATAGCAGCAATGTCCACAATAGCCAAGCTGTGGAAGGAGCTGAGATGTCCTTCAACGAATGAATAAAGAAGATGTGGCACATATAAATACATATACACATACACAATGGAATATTACTCAGCCATCAGAAAGGATGAATACCTACCATTTACATTAACATGGATGGAACTGAGGAGATTATGCTAAGTGAAATAAATCAAGCAGAGAAAGACAATTATTATATGATTTCACTTATATGTAGAATATAAGAAATAGCACAGAAAACCATATGGGAAGGGAGGGAAAACTGAGTGGGAAGAAATCGAGAGGGAGACAAACCATGAGAGACTCGACTCTGGGAAACAAACTGAGGGTTACAGAAGGGAGGGGGTTGGGGAGATGGGGTAACCATGTGCTGGGTATTAAGGAGGGCATGTGATGTGATGAGCACTGGGTGTTATATGAAACTAATGAATCGTTAAACTCTACATCAAAAACTAATGATGTACTAAATGTTAGCTAACTGAACATAATAAAAGAAAGAAGGAAAGGAAAGGAAAGGGGAAAGGAAAAAGGGGAAAGGAAAAAGGGGAAAGGAAAGGGGAAAGGAAAAGGGGAAAGGAAAGGAAAGGGAAGGAAGGAAGGAAGGAAAAAGAAAGAAAGAAAAAGAAAGAAAAAAGAAAGAAAGAAAAAGAAAGTCTGATTCATCATATTAACAAACTAAGAAAAAATATATTATCATGTTAATAGACGGAAAAAAGGCATTTAACAAAATCTAACATTCATTCAAATAAAAAAACTCTTAGCATCTAGGAATAGAAGAAAGCCTTCTCAACCTGGTAAACATCACACATAATAGTGAAAGATTAAATACTTCTCCCTAAGACCAGGAATAAGACAGAAATGTCTGCTTTCACCACTTCTGTTCAGTATTGTATTAGATGTTCTAGTTACTGTGATTAGCCAAGAAAAAGGAATAAAAATTACTCTGATTTAAAAAGAAGTAAAATTCCTTATTTGTAGATAATATGGCTATCTATATAGAAAATTTGATGAAATTTTACCAAAATAAAAAATAAAAGCTCCTAGAACTAGTAAGTGAATTTAGCAAGGTTGCAGAATACAAGTTTAATATACAAAAATTAATTGCATTTCTAAGTATTAACAACAAATAATCAGAAATTGAAATTTACAAACAACATACAATATTATCCCAAAATATGACATATTTAGGAATAAATCTGACAAAAAATATGCAAGACCTGTACACTAAAAGCTACAAAACATTAATAAGAGAAATTAAAGAAAACCTAAATAGATAGGCTAGGTTCATGGCTCTGAAGACTCACTATTGTTAAGATGTCAGTTCATGCTCTCTCTCAAATAAATAAAATCTTAAAAAAAAAAAAAAGATGTCCGTTCTTTCCAAATTGACCTAAAGTATTCAGTGCAATCCCAATTAAAATCCCACTTGGATTTTTTTGGTAGAAATTGACAAGCTAATTCTAAAATTTATATTGAAATAAAAAAATCTAAATTAGCTAAAACAAGTTTTAAAAGAAAAAGAGAATTAATTTTTCCTGATTTCAAGGCTATTATAAAACAGAAGTAATCAAGACAATGATTGTCTTAATTGGCATAAAGATAAATAGATCAATAGAAATAAGAAAGATTCCGAAGATATATGAACATATCAACAAATATTAACAACTGATTTTTGACCAAGGTACCAAGGCATTAAAGACATTTCAGTGGAAAAATTGGATATCCTATGCAAAAAAGAGAGATGACTTCAATCTATACCTCATACCATATATAAAAAGTAACTCAAGATAAGTCCTAGATTTAAGTATAAAATCTCAAACTATTAAACTTCTGGAACAAAAAAGAAAATGAAAAGACAAGCTACAGACTAGGAAAAAACACTTTGCCCATTTTTAATATTGAGTTGATTATTTCCTTATTATTGAGTTTCAAGAATATTATAGATAAAAGTTCTGAACAGATTTATGTTTTGGAAATACTTTCATTCATTTTGTTGTCTTTTATTCTTTAAGAGTCTTTTTTTTCTCCAAATTTTTATTTAAATTCCATTTAATTAACATACAATTTAATATTAGTTACAGGTATAGAATTTAGTGATTTATCATTTACATACATTACCCAGCGCTCATCACAAGTGCCTTCCTTAATCCCCATCACCTGTTTAACGGATCCCCACCACCTCCAACCACCTCCCCTCCAGTAACCATCAGTTTTAAAGAGCAGACATTTTTAATTTTGATAAGGTCTATTTTACCAATTTGTTCATTTATGGATTATACTTCTGGTGTCATATTGAGGAAATCTTGCCTAACCCAAGGTCACAAATGTTCCCTCCTTGCTTTCTTCTAGAAGTTTTATAATTTTAGGTTTTATATTCAGGACTATAATCTACTTTGAGTTAGTATATGGTGAAAAGTATAAAACAAAGTCAAAACAATTTTTTAAAGTTTGAAAATATTTATAAATCAATAAAGAATTTATATCCAGAACATATAAAAAACATTCAAAACTCAGTAATAAGAAAATGCACAACCAGCGACACAAGCAAAAACAATGAATAGATGCTTCACCAAAGAAGATAATGTAGATGGTAAATGAGCATATGACAAGATATTATTAGTTATTAGTAAAATGCAAATTAAAATCACAATGAAATACCACTACTCACCCTATTAGCATGTCTAAAATCAAGACCAAGTATTGATTTGGTCATGAGACAATACTAAAGTCAAACCAAGTATTGGCAAGGATGTGGAGGAAATAGAACTCTCCTGGTCTGCCTCTCATAGGTCAGATTTTTAAATCGTACAATCATTTTGGAAATGAGTTTGGTAGTTTCTGAGAAAAGTTAAGCACATGCTTACTATATAATCCATCCTTCCTCTCCTAGATACTTAACCAAAAGAAATGAAAGCATATGTCTACAAGAAGCCATTAATGTTCATAGCAGCTTTTATTAATAGCTCAAAACTGGGAACAACCCAACTGTCTATCAGTAGAGCTAAATGGACAAAAACATTTTGTTTATTCACATGTATTAGTTTCATAGGGCTGCCATAACAAAATGGGAGGCTTAAACAAGAGATATTTATTGTTTCACAGTTCTGGAGGCTAGAAATCCAAAATGTTGGTTGCTTCTGAGAGCTATGAAAGAGATCTGTTCTGGGCCTCTCTCCTAGCCTCTGGCAGCCTCAGGAATTTCTTGACTTGTAGTTGATGTTCACCCTGTGTCTTTATATCATCTTCCCTCTGTGCATTTCTCTGTGTCCAAATTTTCCCATTTTTTAAGGACACCAGTCATATTAGATTAGGGTCCACCCTAATAACCTTATTTTAACTTGCTTACCTCTGTGCAGACCCTATTTCCAAATAAGGTCACATTCTAAAGTACTGGAGTTCAGGACTTCAACATATCTTTTTTTGGGGGGGGGGTTGGGGAGGCACAATTCAACCTATAACACTATACAGTGGGTTACTATTCTTCAATAAAAAGCAAAAGCATAAATGATTTTGAAAACATGAGTGAAAGAAACCAGATTAAAAAAAATAGTACATACTGTATGATTCCATTATATAAAATTCTAGAAAATGTAAACTAATCTTAAGCTATTTTCTTTTTGGAAGGAGATCAGTGATTGCCTAAAACAAGGGATATATGGAAATTTCGTTGGTGATGAATGTTTGCTATTTTTATTGCGATAATTATGGTCATGCAGACAAAATGATTTAGAGACAAAACAATCAAATTCAGTCAGTGGAATGAAACCACACAGAAAAATAATCCAGTTATTGGCAATGTTGGGTATCATTATCCAGGACAAAGGAACCAGTAGTCTTCCCCTCTGGCTTCACCATCATGTCAGTTATGCTCTTTGTACTGGCATTCCTCAGAGATACTGTGAATTTGGTTCCAGACCACTGCAATGAAGTGACTATGGCAAGTCAAAAAATTTTTCTGTTTCCCAGCACATGTAAAAATTATGTTTATACTGTACTATAGTCTATTAAATGGACAAAGCATTATGTCTAAAAAATGTACATACCTTAATTAAAAAATAATTTATTGCTGAAAAATGCTAATAATTATCTGAGCTTTCAATGAATTGTAATCTTTTTGCTTGTGGGTGGCCTTGTCTTGATGTTGATGGTGGCTACATATGCCTCAGAGGCAGTGTAAATAGACATGACTATCAGTTTTGCTAATTATTGGAGCCTTAGCCAAGATGTTTTATTTTTCTGGGTCTTAGCTTTTTTAACTAAAAGACAGAGATAATCATATCTATTGCAATTCAACTAGATTTGATAATATCTACAGTTATTCCATGTTAGCACACTTTAAGAAGAGATTTTTTATTTAATAAACTCTGGCGTAGTATTACTTGCCAGCCATTGTTCTAAGCAGTGTTCAAATATGAATTCATTTAATTCTAATAATAATCACATGATGTAGGTATTATTTTCCTCATTTTTAAAGCTTGAATAACTTACCCAATGTCACAAAGCCATAATGTGACAGAGTTGAGACTTGAGCCAAAGAGCACAGTCTGGCTACAGTCTGTGTTCTTAACCACTATGCATTGCTGCCTTATATTTGGGATTAAATGTAAATTTTAACAGGAAAAAAAAATCCATGTCACTCACTAAAAATGACAGTCATTGTGTTGAAGCAACAGTTTTCATTAGCCGACATTAAATAATACTTCTGTTTAGTTATTTGTTACTGTCTGCCAAAGTTTCCAGCACTCAGTAGGCACACACAAATATCAATTAGCTGACTTGCCACATTGTCAGTTCTCAACTAGCCAAACTGACAAAACACAGGGATCAAACAAGTAATAGCAAATTATTTATATTTGGCCTGTGCATATCTAATATACGAGAGCAAGATGGAGAGGGTTCTGCAATTCGCCTTCCTAAATGTACTTCCCTAGCACATTTACTAAATTGTCTCTCAGATATTCTGCAAGATGTCAGTAAATTTTCTAACTTTCTCTCATTAAAAATATCATTTTCTATATTTCTGAAATCATTTTACTCTCTTAGCCTCTATGAGTCTGTAACTCATTCCTTTGTTAGCTCAGGGATGGCAAGTGGGTTTCGACTGGAGTGTCAACTCTGGACAGTTGTGTCTCCCTGGGAACAATGGATAGAAGAGTTCTGAGGCTGGCTCCTGGTGTATTCATATGGAGCTGCATCTACAGGGGACTAAGGGAAGCATGCACATAGGGTCACACTTATTTCCATCCCTGTGGCCCATCTCCATACTCAGCACCACATGTCCAACCATCAGAGTACAATAATGTATGTTAACTAACTGGAATTTAAATAAAAACTTAAATAATAATGGTGAGGGATTCAAACACCACTGTTAGAGAATCCTCAAATAGTAAGAAAGACATCCTCACTTTATTAAATTGAAGTTCAGCAAAGATAGAGCCAGCAACTTTGATTTCTGCTTGTCACTCTAATAAAAGTCAGCTGGGATTCTATTCCTATTTCCTCAGTTTCAAATGACTGGCCTCTCAAATAAGTGATTCAGGAACCAGGATCATTAGAGATCCCCTTTAACCTCAAAGTTGAGAAGCTGGAGATGATGCAAGTCAAATCAAGTGTGGTAACAGAACCTGAGAACCTAGTGCTTTGGCAACTGAAAGTAAGGATCCTTGTCTTCTATGAGCATTGCTTTATCTATCTATGAAATGTCACCTATTTCTCAAGGATGAGTCATTGGAAATAATATATTTATAGGATAAAGATAGGGAATATCTGAAAATCATTAGAATTCATTTTCCTAATATTAACTTAGATAAAATCAATTTTAATGATGTATATAACAACACAAAAAATTTATTTATTTGAAATGCTCTCTAAAGGAGGAAGTTAACTCAATTTTCTTTCATTAAGTGCCCACTTCCTAGGACTCTAAGGAGATGGTCTCTGTATGAAGAAAAGGAAAAATCCAAAAGAGCTCAGTGGAAGACTGAAAAAAGAAAACTTGGGCCAGCCCTTTGCTGTATATAGAAGAGGCTCTCAGCCAAAGGGCCATTGATTACCTCAGAATATGGTACTGTCCTCAGATGTTAACTCTTCCTCTTACTACATTTCTACCGTACAGAAGCACAGGAAAGCATGTTCATTTTTTCTACCTCAGAGACCTCTGGCAGCCTGGAATGCTCTAGTGGTGCTTGGATTTCTTCTCCCATCACTGTGGCAAGTCTCTTCAGAGCAAAGATTTCAGGCACATCTGTCTGGTGGGCCAGCCTGAGACACACATGAAAACCTATGGCAGAAAAAGAAATTACCATGTTGTGGAAAAATATTTCTGCCATTTTAATTTTAGAACATTAGAAATAGACTTTTAAAATGGAAAGTAGCCCAGTGGCTTTAAAATTCTAGCTATTAGTTTTTCTAAAAATTCTATAAATGAAACTGAATCCTTTATCCCTCCAAAAAAAAAAAAAAGAGTGGATAGAACTGTGTCATTTCACAAGGTGACTTTTTTTTCAAAGGCTTTTTGACTCTCAACTTTAAAAAGGCTGACAATTCAATAAGAGCTAAAAGCCTCACATTATTCATTCCTCTTTGAACTTCTCTTGAATGTGGTCTCTGATCATGGTGTTTTTGTATAGACACCCTTTATAGCAGCTGCCCAACGATCCATTAGAATGACAAACGAAGGACCACATGGTGGGCTGAGTGCACTTAGTGCAACTATGACAGGAGAGATGACAAAACGGTTTCTTCTGGTCAGTTGCAGAGATGCCTCTACACCTGGGAGCAGAGGGAGAACTTTTAAGTTAAAGCATAGAATGATCTTTGAATCCAGAGACTGGAAATGGAATTGAGGAACCATGGTGCCAAATGAATCAAAGTGATTTTAAATTGGTATTAGAAACCAAAGGATGCAAAGCTAGTTAGAGGACTTGCTACAATCATGTTCCAATTATAACCTCTTGTCAGTGGGTTAAACTATCATCTTTATGAAAGTTTTATGAACATCATTGAGTAGATGACACCATCCATGATTATCTCTTTAATTACAATTAAGCCTAGATTATTTATACTAATGTAGAATCTGGATGCATGACAGAGAACTATAGATGACAGATGACCTTCCTGGGATTTTTTTAGACAGCAACCATTAATACCCATGAGCTTACTACTGCAGAGATCAAATTCTATAGTGCAAGCTTTGAGAAACACAAATGTGAAAACTTTAGTTTTTTGACACAGGACTTTTAAGGGACTCCATTTCTAGTTAATGTGAGCAACAATGAGCTGGATTAAGAAATAAGTGCTACATGCTTTCTGTTTGATTAAAAAAATGTTAATGAAAGTCATCAACAAGAGGCCCATGTATTTTCTTTTTAACTTTCTATTATTTTGAAATGATTTTAGATTTACAAAAAGTTGCAAAAGAGAATGAACTAGAACCCCATGAACCCTTTACCCATCTTTCCCCAATGGTGACACCTTTTATAACTGTAGTACAATATCAAAATCAGTAAATTGACATTGGCATGTTACTATTAACTAGATTACAAATGTTAATTTTCACCAGTTTTTCACAAACTCATTGTTCTGCCAAACTTTGAAGAAACAGATTATTCCAAATATATATTAGAGGAGTACCCATGAAATGTCAATATTTGGTCAGCTGAAAATTGACTATGAGTTGTAAACATGATATAAATATGATTCTATTTATGCTATTGAGAATTTGCAACAATATTTCCTCTTTAATTTTGTTTTCTTACTGAGCTTATTTTTGTTTTTATTTTTCCACAGAAGTAAACGATATGATGTCTTTGAAAGAAATGTAAGTAGTTTTTTTATATGAATTTAAATGAACATTTTATAGCTAAGACAGATAAGATTGTTTTGGGTTTTCTATGTAGACAGTCTGATGTGAATAATGACAATTTTATTTCATCTTTTCTAATCCTTATATTATCCTTTTCCTTGATGTACTGTTTTATCCAGAACTACCAGAATAATGTAGAAAGGACATAGTATTAATGGGTTTTTGATTTTCAAATGGGATGATTCTAATGTTTTACCCCTATGAAGTTTGGTATAAGTTTTGAATATATAACCTTAGTCACATTAAAGGCTTTCTTACCATGGCTTTACCAAGAGCTTTTTTTTTTTTTTTTTGAAATCATGAATGAGTACAGAATTTTCCAAATTCTCTTTGTGCCCCTATTAAGGTGTTTGTACTTTTTTCTTTTATATTAATATGACTACATTTAAAGATTTTTCTAATGGTAATCACTCCATCTCTAGAATAAGCCCAACTTGGTCAGAATATAATTTCTGTTCTTTATGTTACTGAATTCAGTATGCTTTTATCATGTCTAGGATTTTTTATGTAGATAAATGAGTGATATTGTGTTATAATTTTCTTTTATTATATAGTCCTTGTCTGATTTTGGTGTCACAATTGTACTGACCTCAAAAATGAGTTGGGAAATATCCTCTTTTTCTATTCTCTAGGAAAGTTTATGCCATATGAAATTGCTGTACTTATCAATAATAGAATTCTGGAGTTTGGAGGAAAATAAGTTTTAATCAACACATATGTACCATTAACATTAAAAATTTTTTACACTGGCATATTAAATATTATAATCAATTTTGTAAATTTGGTGGTTTTATATGACATAAATTGTTCTGGTCTTCCAATTTACTAGTTCTTGATTGGGGAAGGTTTTGTTTTTTAAAGCTCCAATTGGTGAATGTAGTGGTGGTCCACTGGAGAAAATTTCATTGAGTATGGCAAATACAGTATGATGATATCAGTAGTTGTTTTATCTGAGTTTAATAAGCCACAACACAGTCACCAGATTTACAAGCTTATCTTGCTAGTATTTGGTGGAACATGGATTCTAATCTTGACAAACTGACATCAGAAAACTTAAAATCTTGAATT
Source organism: Mirounga leonina (assembly GCF_011800145.1). Classification (NCBI taxonomy): domain Eukaryota; kingdom Metazoa; phylum Chordata; class Mammalia; order Carnivora; family Phocidae; genus Mirounga; species Mirounga leonina. The sequence goes on from NW_023270316.1 coordinate 69,953,852, forward strand.
CCACACTGAAAAAGAGATAAATCTGTACAATGCCTGATTTTCTGGGAGGTATTCAGCAACTATAAAGTAAGCAATGAAAGCTGGCTGTCCATCAGTAGTTGCTGTCAAATTCTGGTCTCTCCTAATCAAATATATTAATCATAGTTTATGTGTCTTGGGAAGCAGCCCTTATTCTTCTGGAGGAATACCAGAGAAATAAGTACGTTTTGAAACTCACACTTTGAAAAATATGCTTGACTCCCTCTACACTGAAAGGATAATAAATAAAATGTACACACACACAAAGACATAAGCCATAAGGGACACCATCATAACCACTCCCTTGCATACACTCTTAACACCTCAACTTCTGCCTGGCCTCACCATATTCATTTGGCAAAATCACAGTCCTAGTTAAAACCAGCTGTCTGCATATTTCATACCTGTATCTGTACAGCTAATATGGCTGGAGGAAAACACCCAATCACATTGATTGATCCTACTTCAAATTCATAATTTTAAGGCAAGTGGACCTTTATTTTATGATGCCCAACAATCATGTTATAGTTCCCTATTTCATTCACTCTCCTATTCTTCTAGAAAAGTACAGTCAATTTTTGTTATTTGCTGCAGTCACATCCTTTGAAGTCACCAGCAACAGTGAACTAATGCATACTGAACCAGTGCTCCTAGCAAAAATACAGAGTTAAGTTTTAGGAACTTAACTGGCCACATTTTCATCAACTGATCGTGTATAACCTTGTTTTTTGTGTGTGTGTGTTTTCATTTAAAAACATCTTATTTAATATATATTATTGATGCACCAACATTGAACTTACAAGTCAATAGCATTATAACTCATACCTAAATAAAGCTTATCTAATACACATATTTTCTCCATAAGGCATGCCACAGCCTCCTTGCTCTTGCACTTTAGCGCTATGCCTGGAAGGGGGGCAATGTAAACAGCAAAATCACCAATAAAAAGCACAAAATGCTAAATATATACCATATATTAGATGGTGTACCATCTAAATATACCATGAAGAAGACACTTTCTTCATATCAGTTGAGAAACAAGACAGAGGATCATAGGGGAAGGGAGGGAAAAATGAAACAAGATGAAACCAGAGAGGGAGACAAACCATAAGAGACTCTTAATCTCAGGAAACAAACTGAGGGTTGCTGGAGTGGTGGGGGTGGGAGGGATGGGGTGGCTGGGTGATGGACATTGGGGAGGGTATGTGCTATGGTGAGTGCTGTGAGTTGTGTTAAGACTGATGAATCACAGACCTGTACCTCTGAAACAAATAATACATTATATGTTAAAAAAAAAAAAAAAAAAGAAGAAGAGGATAGTAGGAAGGGAAAAATGAAAGGGGGGAAATCAGAGGGGGAGATGAACTATGAGAGACTATGGACTCTGAGAAACAAACTGAGGGTTTTAGAGGGGAGGGGGTGGGGGGATGGGTTAGCCTGGTGATGGGTATTAAGGAGGGCACGTAAATGGAGCACTAGGTGTTATACACAAACAATGAATCATGGAACACTATATCAAAAACTAATGATGTAATGTGTGGTGACTAACATAACATAATAAAATAAAATTAAAAAAAAAAAGACACTTTCTTATAGTATGAGAGCTGAAACAAAAAGGCAGAGTGTCACCCTGTTCAGTCTCAGCTGGGAACATACATGTTGGGTGACCACAATTTTTCACAGCTCAGAGTGTGCATGTATCTGCAAATGAAAACACTGAGAGTACAGATCTGGGGGTGACAAGTTAATTTTAACAAAGGGGTGAATTTGCAAATATGAAATCCACAAATAATGAGAATCAACTTTATTTTACCATCTTCTCCTCTCAAAGCTTCATCTTCTCCTCTGCCCTCACTCTAACTCATGACCTTGTTTTTTGCTTCTCCAAGAAATTTGAAGCAACCAGAGCTTCTGCTCCCACCACCACGCTGTCAACCTTCTAGCACCTTCTCCCACATACTATACCTTCCTGCTTTCTACCAAAGATAAGTCCTCCTTGTTCCTATTTAAAATCACCCCCCAGGGCGCCTGGGTGGCTCAGTTGGTTAAGCGACTGCCTTTGGCTCAGGTCATGATCCCGGAGTCCTGGGATCAAGTCCCACATCGGGCTCCCGGCTCAGCGGGGAGCCTGCTTCTCCCTCTGACCCTCTCCCTTCTCATGCTGTTTCTCTCGCTTGCTCTCTAAAAAATAAGTAAAATCTAAAAATAAATAAATAAAATAAAATAAAATAAAATCACCCCCCACCCAATCTGGGCACTAAGATCCCATACCCTCTCACCTCCTCAAGGACATTGCTCTGGCTATTCTGCCTTTACTACCAAGTATCAGTTTTTCTCTCTCCTAGGTCATTTCTATCAGTACAAAAATTTTGTTCGCTCTTATTTCTTGATAACTGTTCTGGAAGTTATTTTGCAGTATTATGAAAAGCTTTTTAAAATAGTCATACAGTTTGGAAAAGATTCCTGTCTGCCCTTAATACTAATGAAATAATCAGAAATAAGTTTCTATGAGGTTATTAATTGCAGCAGTATTCATAAAAGCAAATAATTAAATTTGGGACAACATGGGTGGATATAGAGGTTATTATGCTAAGTGAAATAAGTCAGAGACAAAAACAAATACCATATGATTTCACTTATATGTAAAACCTAAAAAAAAAAAAAAACAAATGAACAAACAAAAAAAGCAGATGGACCCATAAATATGGAGAAGAAATTGGTGGTTGCCTGAGAGGAGGAGTGGGAGGGTAGAAAAAAATGAGTGAAGGGAGTGGGAGGCACAAGCTTACAGTTATGGAATGAATAAGTGACAGGAACAAAAGGTACAGTGTGAGGATTTTAGTCAATAGTATTATAGTAGTGTTGTATGGTGACAGATGGTACCTACACTTGTGGTGAGCATAGCATAACATATAAACTTATGGAACCACTATGTTGCACCTGAAACTAATATAACATTGTGTGTCAGCTATACTTAGAAAGAAAAAAACAAAGAATTAAAAACAATCTAAATAAATAGTAGAGGGCTGCTTAAGTACATACAGTAAAATGCTACACAGACATTATAAGCTACAGATTGATATTAAGTAATGTATTCATTTCTACAAATTAAGTTAAAAACACAAATTACTGAACAAATTATAAAATATTGTCCTACTTTTATAAAAAGAAAAAATATGTTGGTTTGTACTCTGAAAAATAATCAGAAGGATATGTGCCAACATTTTACTCCTGGTTTGCCTGACATCCAAACCCAGGGTCCTAGTCACTCCACTAAACTGCCAGGTGTGCCTGTTCTCAACTAGACTGGGATGGAAACCCATGGAAGTTACTCTAAATCTTGGCCCAGAAATCACACTAAAACTGTACGTATTTTGCTAACTTATTCCTAGAATGTAAAACAAACAAACAAACAAAAAACAACCCAACTAGTTGGGAGTTGCAGTGTCTTCTTTGTCTTATATAGATACACCCTGCTTAATTGTAAAACTGGGAATATAACTAAGGGGCTTCTTAACTCTAACAAAATGTCTGCCAAAGTGATGAGCTGGGATCACGCTCCCTTAGTCGAAGGCAGAGACCACAAACTCTAATACCCCTGGTAGAATAAGAACAAATAGCTCTTACAATAGCAAAACCAAACAACAAGTGTCTCAAAACTGTGTTTAAAGAAAAAAGAAAAGAAAAGAAAAAAACTCTGATGTCAAAGAGCAAGCAGAGCTTTTCTAGGGTAGGTAGGAGGTATGTTTGTAGTGGGATGACTAGTTCAAAGCCAGACTTCCATCTTGACAGCCGTTCTGATTCTCACAAATTGTCACCATGGCTACTCCTCAGCTAATTCTCACCAGATGTTTTGAGAGATTGAGAGCATTTCCCAAAACCTAGCCCAGTTCCCCAAAACAATTAAGACCTATAATCAGATTCTAAAACTCACCTTCATACACTATTAAACAACAGTGCATTACCTAAGGACAAAATAAGAATAAGCAATAGAATTTATACTATTTCAGTGTCGAAGGACTTAAGTAAAATTTTTTTGTTGTTGTTTTCACAACAATCCTATGGAACAGGAAGAGATAGTACAGTTACTCTGTTTAATAGGTAAAGAAAGCAGGGCTCAGTGGGATTAAGTGCTTTGCTCAGTCACATGTCTGATAAGATGCAGGGTCAAGAGCCCAGATCTGCTGCTCATGGTTCACTGCTCTTGGCTTCATGCCTTGCTGCTCAATGTCTTCTCAGGCCTTGGTGTATATGTACCCCAAAGCACTCACACACCTTCATCCCCTCCTCCTTTCTGTGCACCTCAAACCCTCATCACTATGCTTTTACAATGTTCTGCCAACCCTTTTCCACTATTTGCCCTACAAGCTCCCACATCAGTCAAGTTCAAGGACTAGATTCTGCCTTTATAGAAAACACATATTTAGGTTACATAGGTGTTTGCTTAATAATTATTCTTTTAATGATAATTTTATGTATCCTTCTGCTTTATATCTCAAAAAAAGTAAAAATAACCAGTTCTATGATGAAGAAAATGGTTAACTTTTAGGGTTTTTAAAAATATTCTTGCCCATATCTATCTGTTAGCAGGTCATGACAGAACTTTGACCTTTTCATGACCCCAATTTTTGCCAAGCTTCCTGATGCCTGTTCAGTCAACTTTCCTCTTTGCTCCCACCCAGTCCTACGTCAGTACTCCACCCCCTGCAGAAATCAGCCTCATTAGCACAAGAGTGCTGCCCAATGGGCTCCTAAACTCTGGGGGCCTAGTCTTCAGGTCTACCCAATCCATCTATGGGCATAGAGAAATACCTAGAACTCTTTAAGTTAGGGTTTTATTTGAAAATAGCAAAACAATGTACTGAATATGACTGGAACACATTCTTCAAAATGAAAACTATAGCTTTTTATATGCATGTAAAAGGGCATTTTTATCCAGGCCAAACCTGAGGAACCTTAGAACTCGTGACCTCTGACCTAGAGGTCGGCTCAGGCAGACCGCCTCTTAACTGTCATAGAACATCGGGAAAGTTCTTAACTGTCACTGATAGCAATGTCCAGACATACCTCTTGATGCACCTGATGGAGCAGGAACCCTGTAGGGACATTTGCAACTAACATATATTGAGGTATTTCTGCTGGACTGAGTATCCCCAGAGGAAACCAGACAGAAGGGAAGAAGTAGAGTCCTGAGAAAAAAATCCCTGCGAATAAAGATTAGCCAATTGGGGGTGCTTGGGTGGCTCAGTTGTTAGTTAAGCGACTGCCTTCGGCTCAGGTCATGATCCTGGAGTCCGTGGATCGAGTCCCGCATCGGGCTCCCTGCTTGGCGGAGAGTCTGCTTCTCCCTCTGACCCTCCCCCCTCTCATGTGCTCTCTCTCATTCTCTCTCTCTCTCAAATAAATAAAATCTTTAAAAAGAAAAAAAAAAAGATTAGCCAATTGGATCTGGCAGGGCATGGTGAAGCAGATGTGCCAGCCGGGGGGACATTTTATGTGTCCCTGAGGCAGCTTTCTGCCCACCTACTCACAACCTGTTCCCCTTCCCCAGGGGAGGAGTATGTTCCAGAAGGGAGTGGTCCAAAGGAACAAAATCGTGTCCCTTGGGCTCTAGTACTGATGGAGTGGTGATCCAAAAGAGATGGGCAGCCTTGTGGGGAGTGACCTGTGTGGGAGGAGACCAAAGCATGGAGATGAGGCCAGAGAGATTGTAAAGCATGTGCGCTTTGTTTTTAGGATGCAAGTTGCTGTGCCTCCTTGGAAGTGCTTCAGGAAGAAAAGTGAATTTACCTTCCTAGAAGTAGGGATATTCAGATTACAAATGAAGACACACTTGGAAATCCTGAGGAATGTTTTGGAAGAGGGATCTTGAAGGGGGGAGAAATAGAATTTTTGCTGGGAAGAGACATGGGAATTCAGAGCAGGGAGAATGGCAGGAACAGTACAAATGGGGAGTGTATGTACTTAGTGGCAGATGAGACTGGCTGTAAACTCAATGTGTATACAATGGGGGATATGAATCTGGAATTCTTCCCCACTAAAGGGATCAATGATAAGCCTTAACCAGGGTGGATTAGGGAACCATCCTGGTCCATTCTGGGTCCTCTTCCTCATGTCCCAGCTGTCCCACTTTCCACAGAACATATCTTCATTGAATATCCCCTCTTGCTTTGGTGCCCTATAACCTGAGACCAGGACTTTTTGCTTAGGAAGTTGCTCACATAACAGCCTCCAATTACACTGTCCTTGCCATTTATTTTATGGCAGGCTCTGCTTCCCTGAACCATATATGCTCTGAGGTTTGCCATGGCTCTCTCTAGCCCAAGTCTGCTGTGCCTGTTTCTGTGTTCTCTTTGGCAATTGCATTCTCTCTTTGGGACCCAGCTTCTTCCTACATGATATGGTAATCAGACAGGTGTTTTAAATCCAGCTCAGCAGCTGAATATTAGCTCAAACGTATCCCCATTAGACAAAAAAAAAAAAAAAAAAAAAATGTGGATGGGTTACAGTTTTAACATCAAAGGTCAGTTCCTGCTTGAAATTAGAGGTGAAAAGTGTTCCCCACTAGTCCAAAACATGGACACAAATCTATTGCTTGTGCTGTAGGCAGCAAGCTTCTCTCTCTAGCCTCCCACCCCATCCTCTTGCCACAGTAACTGATGACAAGTACATTTTGCCAATTTTGTGCCAGTAATTAATGTAAAACTCCATAGAGCAGGTTCTCAGACTTTCCTGCCCACCTCTGGTCATTTTGCTTCTTTGTTTCTTAACTTGCCAACCAGTACCCTGATACCTAACCTATAGGTAACCAGGTTACCTGCCTGATCTATACTCTTGCTGCCCTTCACTGTTGTCTCCTTCAGAGGGCCAGTAGGACCCAGGTAGCAAGAGTCTGGCTTCACAGGAAGAAGGGTTGGAAGGTATAGTCAAGGTGTTGAACTCTAGAAGTCAGTTAAACTTAAGGGAAAAGTAGACACCGTAAGTCTATATAGACATGCCTGGAGTTTGGAAATCCAGGTTTCTGGAGCTATTGAGCCCCTTGAGGTAGAAGTTGACACCTTTGGCAAAGGTCCAATGATGAAAGCACACAGCTTCCAGTTCTAGTTCTGCGAGGTTGTTGGGTGAATTGGGGCAAGTCACTAACTTTGTAACCTTGGTTCTTTATCCAGACTTCAGGGAGATGGGGAAAAGCTGGGGAGGGCAATTACCAGGAACCTTGTGAATCTGCAATCCAGAAGTGAAGGCAGGAGAGACTGAGACCGACCAGCAGGAGATGCTGAGATGGCTCAGCGTGAAGGCATTAGCTCTGCTCTCTTTTGTAATACCTGCCCCAGCTATGTGGTCTGGGAACCCCTTGATGCAGATATTTTCTGTGTCTCCTGACTTCTGTAGCTCATTAAGCTGCCTGCTTCTAAGACTCTCAGGACCCCTAAAAGAATCCTGAGATTCTTCTACTTTCTCCATATGTTTCCTTTATCCTCATATCCCCTAGCATGTTGAACAGCACAGAGTAGAGACCTCCCCAGCTGTAAAAAAGACATTAAGGTCTGATTCAAGAGCAGCCTCATTTTGTTGTCTTTTTCTCTGTTTTATTTTTTATTTTAATTTTAAAAAGATTTTAAATTAAAAAATGTATATTTTATGAGGTGAATGGCACTATCTCACTTAAAACTTTATTTAGATGTTGCCCCTTTGTCAACAAGTCAAATCAAACTCCTTGGAATGAAATTCACAATTCTTCACAGTCTGGCCCAAACTTTCCTTTCCAATGTAATCTCCTGTCACTTTCTCCCACCCAAATTGCTTCAGCTCCTTCAGAGAGCTTAGAATATACTAAATAAATAGTTCCATGCCTCTGTAATTTTGCTTATGTCGCTAGTCCTTTTCTCTCCTCTACCTCTAGAGCATGACTTTACCATGTTCTCTTCAACATTACCTTGCTACCCTCTACCTCTTTCCTCCTTGAAATCCACTTGCCCTCCCTGCTCCACACACTCAAAGTCTACTTCATTTATTCTCATGATTGTATAGTCTTATTATTTAACTTGTATATGTGTCTCATCTTCCCAACTGTTAAAAGTTCTAGGGCAATAATAGATGGTTCTTGCATTTCTTTTATACTCCCTATGTTGCCTGACATAGTAGACACATGTTCGATAACTGTTGAACTAAAATATAGGGAAAGAAAGCATACCAACCAAACCACTTTGAAGATGTGCCAACCTTAAGCTTTCCTTCTAAACCTGTAACTTTTGTCTCTTGGCTGAGTACTTTCCTATTCTTGCATGTCCTCAATGCCTTAGTGTTCAAGTCAGTTGATCAACATTGATGATGCTATTGCATGTCCAACTCATAGGCAGAAGCCAGGTTTCCAGGCGTAAGCCAATGAGAGCAGAAATCTTCCAACATTGCTTTTAAGATGTCTGAATCTGTCACGTTGAGGTTAGACTAAAATGTCATGAAAGGAAAAAATAATGAGTGCCCTGAAGCTGTGCCTACACAGGATGAGGTCAAGAGTTAGAATCTATCTACTTAATCATATTTTAGAGAGAGAAGCTGTATTATTCAAAGTTTAAAGTGGAGTTTTTGAGAAAATTGACAAAGTAGATAACTCAATAAAGCTTTTATTTTTTCTGAATGTCTTTTAAGTGACAAATTATGTCTTAGGAGTCTTGGTTTATCTACCTTCTCAAAAGAAATCTGACTGAGTTTACTCTCCAGTAATTTCCCTCAGGAATAAGAGATGAGAAAGATTTATTATGGGTTATGGAAGAATTGAAAGCAGAATGATCTTTAAAGTATTAAGGAAGCTATTCATAGCACTTTAGATCTTCTTACCAACTATTTCCAGAACATATATTACAAATATTTACATAACATAGGTAGTGGTGTATACCAGAACATACACAGTGTATGCCCTTAAATTGGAAAAAAATAGACTTGAAATGAATACTACAATTTCTTGACTGAAGAAAACCTTCAAGCCCAAAACACAACATTCTACAAAATCATCAACACTATACTAGGGTGACCTTTACTCATATTCCCTCCTGGCATTTTTCAGTCTCTCAAGATAGGACAAAAAAACAAACTGCCCTAGATAGGATAAGTTCATTGTGCTGGGAAATACAAACTTTTCTGAAACAAAAAGCCATGAATTCAACTATTCATCAAGATCTGGGGATTATGAAGATCCCTGGTTCTTGGGCTATTACTTGTTTTCCAGAAAAGCCAAAAAGACATCAGTTTTCACTATCCTTAACCTGATTAAAACCATTTTGATTCAAAATCACTTTGAGAGGTAATCATCCACGTGATATATCCTAAATCTCTTCTATTCTGAACAGACACTGGACAGCATTGCAGATATAGTCCCTAAAGAGAGGGTTTTTAATCCTGAAGTCAAATTCCACTGGATGAAATTTAAATTACAAAAGGACTTCCAAATCTATGATTTCCATCTGATTTTTCATCTTATGAGCATATGATTTTCAAAAATGTGGACATTGAAGGATAACATGCATTTTATTTTTACCTGTAAAACTGTCCTCACTGCCCTCTCTAATAACTCCATTCCTCTTGCCTTCTAATTGGTTCTCCACACACAGGCCGAAGTATCTCTACAATGCAAACATGATCATGTCACTTTCCTATTTAAAATCCCTCAAAAGTCCTCCATTGCTCTTAGGATGAAGTCCAAATTCCTTATCTTGGCTTACAGACCCTGCTGGGTCAGCCCTGGCTTATCCAACTCTCTTATCTTTCCATCTATCACCCCTGCTATCAGCACACGTCTCTGCTTCCCAACTCTATAGAAAATCCCTTAATTCTCTGTGCTCTGCTGTCTCCATGTCTTCAGCATTTTTTTCCTTCCTATGCCTGCTCCTGCCCTCCATACTCCTTTAATTTAGGCTTGACTTCACATGCACATGTTTGCACAAACACATGTAAGAATGAATGCCCTGGCGGTGTGAAGAGTAAGATTTAATTCTTAAATGTTACACACTACGAACCATGAGAGACTTATGGACTCTGAGAAACAAACTGAGGGTTCTAGAGGGGAAGGGGGTGGGGGGATGGGTTAGCCCGGTGATAGGTATTAAAGAGGGGATGTACTGAACGGAGCACTGGGTGTTATACGCAGACAATGAATCATGGAACACTACATCAAAAACTAATGATGTAATGTATGGTGATTAACATAACAAAATAAAAAAAATTGTTACACACTACAAATTCTATAGTGATTTTACAGGCTAACATATAACTTACCATTTTAAATGCAGTCGTATATTTTTGTCTTGATTATCTCTCCCACCCCATCAAGTCAGTTTAAATGTTTGACGGATTATGAAATAAGTTCTGTTTCAAACTAAAAGCAACTCTAATATGTGGAGGATTCTGGCAGTCTCTCTTGATGTCTGTAATTGTACTCTAATAAGATTAGATGTAATCACTCTGGCTGTCTGTGTTTGATTTGGCTTGCTCTTGACTATGTAAAAGAGTATACAGTAACATTAATAAGATATTTAATTCACCAAAGAGGTATTTAATTTTCTCATTTGCTAAATTAGAAGTATGATAGGTAATCTAGGAGAATGATGAAATATAGTTCACCTGCCCAATTTTTACTAGATTTTACAGTTCTTAGAGGTCCTTAGAAAAAGTATCATAGTACTTTCTGTAGTTCCATAGGAAAATAATGCATTTGGAACCATTACCTCTCTCTACCTCTAAGCTTTTACTTTCAATACCCCTAGTATTGAAATGAAATTCAGGATCATATATGGTAAGCATTCACAATTTTTGCTGGTTGTTGGTTACTGCCAAAATATCTGGTTAATGATCTGAATTCTTCAGTTTTAAATTGTTTTAATGCCAAGAAACCATAGCTTTATATAACTTTAATCCAGGAAGCTTTTCCTAAGCATTTACTATAAAAGCCCTTATTTTACTCCGACTTACATGAATGATTCTGTCCAGTATATAGAGGAGCGAATGTTCAAACACTGACATTGACTCTAGGACCTCCTGAAGTGATGAGGCTCTCTAAGGGGTAGTCCTTCCCCAAGCCACCTGATGCTTTGTGTAATGCTAGCACCCTTCCCTGCTGCTTGCCCTTCAGAGGCTGCATGCTTGTACCCAGATAGGTGACGTCATCTATCATACAGTGGTGTTACAGAATACCGCTAGGATGGGTCTGGAAAATGAGGGATTTGTGATATTAAGTTCTTAAAGAATTCCCTAAATCAAGATTTGTATAACCAGGTTCCTTATCCAGTCAGAGTTGACCCAGGATCCCCATTTCCAGCAGCCCAAGAGCTCCTATAATGAGCTCAGCAAGTCTTCATATAAGTGATTGCTGGAGCTGTGCATGGGGCTGGAGCTGGGGTGGCCTTGATCCACTGCCCCTGTCCCCTCCCCGTCCCAAGAAAATCTTACATCCAAATGGCAGAGACTGAGCCTGTGCCTCCCACCCTGACCTGATGTTCATAAAGGCACTTAACAGTGAATCGGAGAATGAAGTGGGAAGCTTTTCAAAATGGACAAGTTTATCCTAATCAAACCAGTCTTTTTTAGTGCTTGAGAACAAAGTCAAAAACAGGATTAAACCAAACTCCAGAACTAATACGTTTAAGGGACAAGAGCAAATGAGAGTGTTAAGATTTGGTAGAAAATAAAATCCTTCCTGTCCGTAACATTGAAAATGTAGGCAATCTGCCAAGAAACAAGTCACCAGTGCCTCTCGGCAAGCCAACTCACCTGTCTTCCTTGTGGGATGTGGGGATGGAAGTAGGGAGGCTGTCTGGTGGGTCCTTCAGGTGCAGGGAGAGCTGCACACTGCCAGAGGAGGTTTTACTCTCAGAGAGCCACACCAGTTCTGTTTGGGAACCATGTGACAGAGAGGCTAACCTCTGGGAGGAAGGAGAGGTCCGGGAAGGGATGGACCCTACAAGATGCTCCTGGGCATCATTAACAGCCTTCCCTTGACCTCAGCGGTGCTTACATGACTATCAGTTTTATAAATATTTGTTAAACTGCATGGATTTATGCACTTTTCTGTAGTTTTATTTTACAACATTAAAAATGTTAAAATGCAAAAGAACAGGGCACAAGGATATAAAAGCAGGCCCTCTTCCTGGCTCCATAGTAACTGTAGGACTTTGGGCAGTAAAAATAAGAATAAAAACTATGAGATGCTGGTTGTGTCCTTATACTAAACTTGCATGATGCAGCAGTCCCATAGTTAAAATATTATTGTGCCCATTCTACAGATGAAACTACTACCTTAGCAAGATGAAATTTTACACCCCTTGAGAGGCAGGGCCAGGTTTAGACACAAAGTCCTCTTATAGGTCTACCCAGAGCTGCTGTCCTGCCAGGACATGGGAAGATATCCTCCATGGCCAGCTTGCTGCTGGTATAGCCACTCAAACAAAACCATGCTGTCATGCTATTCTTGGAGAGTAGGGTCATTTTTTGAGATTGTAATCCAAAGATGTGGTCTTGACAGTGTACTTTAAAGAATGTGCCACCAAGATATGCCTAATGTGATTTTTTAAGATTGCTTATAAGGCTGTGTTTTGACTCGACATGATGTTTCTGCTGGGTTGTATTAAGGAAAATGGCTGGAGGAGCTTAAATACTTAAGGGGTTTTTACTTGCGTTAAATGGCGTACCAAAATATGGGTACATGATTGGCTTTCTCTGTAGTCCCTGGTTTGGCCTCTGGCTCCAAGTGATGCACCAGTCAACCCCTCAGGTCCCTGTACAATAGTCCTTCCACTCCTCAGGAGCAGTAATTTGGATAGTCACTGAGTTCTGGTGACCCTGGAGAGCCACAACTGGCCACTCCCCACCTGGAAAAATGACTGAGCACATGGGGACCAAGGACCGTTAAACCATTTCTCCAATCACTGGCTCCCACCGCCCAGCCAAGGGCAGTCCCGCCAGGCATGGGGTTGAGGTCCAGGACTTTGGCGACATGGGTGACTGTCACTGACTCTGTGCTTGAGCCAAGTCCATGGGTCCTGTGGAAATTGTTACTCCACAGTGTCCCATCTGGTTCCCCAAGCCACTATGCTCATAACCCTGGTACTATAATGCCATCTCCATGCTTCCCAAAAGAGAGGGGTGCTTAGGTCTGGATATAAGTGGCAGAAGGCTGGGGGGTACAAAAGCCACTCAATAAAATGTGTACATTTTCCTAAAGTTTTCAATTAAATATTATTAACGCTGCAGGATTTTCCCTGTAGCCTGATTCTAAGAGACCCCTGGGTGTCTAAGCCTTGTTCAAGTTCACAGCTCTAAGATCAGGAAAGGTTCAGGCTGTGGTGGCCTGAAGAGGCTGAGGGTGATAAGTCAGGAGAATGTGCATGCCCGGGTGGGCTGCGCTGGCCCTTCATGTTGTACCTGGTGCAACATAAGAGCAGTGGCGTGCACCTTGCACAGAGGAGGGCCTCCAGCACGTGCTCCCAGTCTGCAAGGCCTGGCCTGAGGGCAACAGGGTTCAAATGCTGTGTATCTGCGTTCATGAGCCTACTCTGGGGCCCTGGAAGCTCAGACCTCCATCTGTCACTGGGGGATGTAACTGTTCTCTCTGTAGTCTACCCTATTTGCCCAGACTTCTTTATCCTTTAAAGAAGCAGATCTTGTTTGATAGACCTATGCCCAGTCTATCAACAGGAACCTATTTTTGCCATTTGTCAATATTGGGGGGGGGGAATACAGAAGTACCATGAATATGTTTACTTCTGTACAAGTACAAAATTGCCTGAATTTTCAGACAAAATGCAAGATTTCAGAAACAGAATCAATGTTTTGGGGCAGCTTTGGGCTGGCTTAGAGTAAGATTTGGGAGGGTGTGGTTGCTATCAGGGGAGGTGGGATAATATAAATTCATTCTCCTCTGCCCTTAGGAACATGTGGCTTGCAGAGCAGATTCTCCAAGTCCAGGCTGACAGGTACCTCTCAGGAATAAATGATCAGGACAGGCTCTGTGTGGTCTGCATCGCCGCACATGAATAAAAGTTGTGAGCAGTGTCATAGAGTTCAGAGAACTCTAGGAGGGATAGAGAACATCCCTGTAGCACCCTGCGTGGTCCAACAACTGTAGGCCCAGTGCAAAAGTGGACATCACGGTGGACACTGCAGACAGGTGACCCTTTTGTAAAGCCCTGGAATTTAGCCAAGATCCAGAGCCAAAAGCATGAGAATCCCTATTTTCCCATTGCCCTATCAGGCTGACAGGCTCCTCCTGCCAGGACCGCCGCCTCCTGTGCTGTCTCTGGCAAATTACATCTCCGCTTCTCATTTTCCTCTGAAGATGGTAATAATAGGACCTACCTCATAGAGTTGTTGTGAAGATTAAATGGGTTAATTTACGTGAGGCTCTTAGAAAGCATCTGGCAGAGAGTAAGCGCTCAGTAAATGTTAGCTAGCAGCAGTAGAAGGAGGAGGAGGACTGTCGTTGAGGAAGAGCAGCCGTCCTCACCAGAGATCTCAGCCTGGGTCTCAGGGAAGCCGGTTACTTTCGCCCATAGTTCTCCTCTGTCATCTGTCTTCTGTTTGCTGTCAGTGGTTTGTAGCATTATCGCACATGTTTTTAAATCTATGAGCAATTGCAGGGACTTCTTGAGAGAAACACTCCCCTGCGCCACATGATGCTATATTGCTACTTCTCCTTTCTCCTCCTCATAGAAGCACATGATTTCCATATTCATTTTTCCCTGGCGGACAGAGCGAATGCCAAGCTGCAAAGGGAAAACCTGGCCTCTGGATGCCACTTGATCTCATTTTTCCATTATGTTCCCTTTCATCCAGATCCACACCCCAGAGGCTTTTCAGTACTAAAAGAAGAGAAGGACAGAGAGAGGGAGGGAGGGAGAGAACAAACTCCCCTTTTTGATTGGTTCGTGAAACATGCTTAGATGCTGGACAGAGGCTACATTGTTCTGGTTCAACAGTGTAAGGAAGCATTGACCGTTAAGGGTAGGAAATATATTCCTCCCTAGATTTCACATATGCTTTCCAGGCACGCTCCTCATTTAATATATTAGTGTCAGCCGTCAGCAGCAGGAAAGGACCAGGGTGCAGGACAACTCTGGCCCACTCAGACTTTTGGTTTGCAGCACAGGCACCTTCCCTCACCTGGGGCAGTGAGGTTGTGTGTGACCTAAAGGACTCAGCAAAGAGAAGTGACCACAGATCGCTGAGGGGAAAAGAATGTCTTCCTGCCTTTTGAGTTTCGAAAGCCTGGACCTTTACGGGAATTAAAAAAAAAAAAACAAAAAAAACCCCAAAACCCTTTGGCTTTAAAAAATTTGGGAGAAAGTCACGTGGGTAAGAGCAAGACTCCCCATGCTCCTCCATAACCAATGATAGAAGACTCCTCCCGCTGGGGTGGAAGAGAGAGGAAGGATATGAAGTTTGATGTTAGAGGGTCTCTGGAAGAGACCTGCTCTCCAGGTGAAGCTGTGAGACCTGTGAGGACCAAATGAAGAGAGAGCCTGTGCCCTAGTTCCCAGGAAAATCCCTAGAGAAATGGCCAGACTCCAAAAAGTTCGATGAATGGGGGGGGAGGTGTCTAGAAAGATGGGGCTTACGTGGTCTCCAGAAACTTACAGGCGGCTCGGACTAGCTGAAAACCTGAAGCTGGTTCCTTTGTGCTAGAGACATGATGTATCAATCAGAAGATGGGAACATCCCTGTAGCACCCTGCGTGGTCCAACAACTGTAGGCCCAGTGCAAAAGTGGACATCACAGTGGACACTGCAGACAGGTGACCCTTTTGTAAAGCCCTGGAATTTAGCCAAGATCCAGAGCCAAAAGCATGAGAATCCCTATTTTCTCATTGCCCTATCAGACTGACAGTTTCAAAGATACATTTCTGAGATGTCTGGCCATTTAGATACACATGCATCCTAAAACAATACAAAATAGTGTGTAAATTATTGAGCCTGTGTTATCACTGCTGAAGACATCTCCTCAAATGAAATATTTGTAAACCTATAGAATATAAGAACAATTTGTTGAGGGTTGATTATTCTGAGGGCTTATCCCATGTTTGGTGTAGCACTGCCCATACCATGGTAGGAGGAGAATGGTAAGTAGCTACAACTACAGCCAAGTCAAGAGGAATCTCTTAGGCCCACTGCTTCCCCATGGGGTAGGGAGAAAGTCAACTAATGTTCCCAGATCTTCAAGGAGATTTTGGAATTCTGAGAGGAAGAGTGACCAAGAAAGGGTCTGAGGTCTAGAAATTACAGAGGACAATGACAATAGTAAGGTCATCAGCAGGTGGTGAGAAAGCCATAACCTGATGGATCCCAGGACCAGACATCTGATGCCCAGGTCACTGACATGTTCAACAGATACTGCAGGGACAGCCAACCATGCTCACTGGGGACAAGGCACCCCTTTCCTAGTGCCAGAAAGTACATTAGTCCCCTTCCCCCCCAGGCACTTAATGTCACCTCCAAAAAGAAAGGCAGGTGAAAGTGGAGAGAAAAACCTAGGTAGCAGAACATTTACCTCACCATGGTAAACTCTGAACTTAACAGTGGTTGAGAAAACAACTTTTTGGTGTATCTGAAAAAAATCCCTGGATTAGTTTGAATATGCCAAAATGGGAAAGAATGAGTTATCTGTTCTCAAGAGCAAAGTTGAATTCAGCATTTGAAAATAATGTCACATTTGCTCACATTCAAATTCACAATGGTCTGATGTGGACTTACATTACATGTCCAGGAGAGTACAAGCAAAGTAATATTATAGGAGTGTTCTAGAAAAAAAAAGGGGGGGGTGGAAAAGCAGCAGGCAGTCATAGTCATGGCAGTACACATGAAAGGAGACAGTTATAGCAGGGAAACATTGCATTAAGCTAGAAAGCCACTTATTAAGTTTAATTTCACATTAGAAAATTCACAAAGGTAGTAATACAGATAGAGCAGGGAGTGTGATGTTAGAGATAGAAAGCCAGAAGTGAAGCTGACATTTACCAGTCCAAGAGATAGAAGTGACAAGGTTGAGAAGAAGGGATGGATTTCAGAGAGATTTAGGAGGTAAAAAGCAAGAGAACTTGCTGTTTGATGCTTGGCTAAGGAGAGGGCAAAGGAGGGTAAAGGATCCAGGGTAGCTTGGAGCTAACTCCTTTGGACAACTATGTGCATGGGCATGGCATTCACTAGTTTTACCAGGGAAGGCAAGGGCTAAGGGGATAGCAGTTTGGGTGGTTAGAGAAAATAAGGGAGATGCTGAACTTGAAGCACCTGTGGAACATTCAGTTGGCAAGTTCTGCTAGCCAGGAACTTTTCCCAGAGATCTAGAAAGGAGTCACCAACATACAGATGGTAGCTGAAGTCATGCCATGTGTGAGACTGCCCAGTGGCTAAGCATAGAGTGAGAAGAGGAAAAGGGCCCAGGGGCAGAGAGTAGGAAGGATGGACATTGGGCAGACTGAGAAGAGCCCATAGTGAACTATGGCCATGAGCAGCCAGAAGTCCGGGACGTGAGCCAAGAGAGAGTAGGTTCAGGGAAATGAATGGAAAGTTTCAAGAGGGAGTGGGCAGTTGGGTCAGATTCCCAAAGGAGCCTGGTAAGGTGGCAACTTCAGAGTCAAAGGCTCTGAGTTACAACGTTTCTGCCTTTCCCCTTTTCTTCTATGGTTGCATGATTCTAGATGAGCTCAGGGTTGCTATAAACTGTCTTACTGAACCTCCAACCATGATGGGATTTTGTTTTTGTTTTTCTTCTACTACTCCCCTGAGTTCGATAAGAACAAATAAATTAGCCTGACGGTGACTATAGAATGGCAAGAACTATGTGGGGGGCAACTTCAGCCTTCTGGACAGACCCCAGCCCTGTTGTCCCTGTGAGACTTTGACTTTTTCAGTGTCTCCTTTGAACTCCAAATGCTGGAATCTCTGAGTCTCTTAACACTTTAGAGAAATATGGCCAACATACAAACTGTCTAAGTAGCCTCAGAATTATCCCAGGGCTACAGTGTGCCCTTTGCTTATAGTGGCCCCCAAACAGGATAGATCCACACTTTGGATTGTTTTCAAATGTTCCCCATGGCTATTCCTCTCCTCAGTGCTAGCCTTACTCTGGTTTCTAGACCTGTATAAATCTCTGCCCCCTTTTTATCCTACTACATGGGCCACCCAGAGTATGCCCAGTCACAAACAAAAAGGATTAATGAAACTCTCCTCCATGCAATTCTCTGAAGATATGTGTTTGTAAAGGTCTCCAAGATTTTCATCCTCCCTCTGGTCTCCTCCAGCCCTACTCAGATGCAGAGACAGGAGACTCCCAAGCTGTGAGTTCAGCTCCATGCCATTCCTGATCACTTTACCTCCCTAAGCATGGTATTTGATGTGTCTCCTGTGCCTTCTGGGATACCCACTGGCCCACTGAGTCTTTCTTCAATCCCAGCATGGTAACTTCTCTGAGTCCTATTTTCCTGAGTGTGCTACAATTTGCCACACTAGGATGGGAAGTTTTATCAACTAAACTTGTCCCATAGCCTCACCTATTCATAGCCACCTCTTTTTTATTCTCAAGAGACTCAAGAGGTATTAAGCCCAACATGCCTCTCCTATATATCATCTAATGGTTTATCCATTCAACAAATATTTTCATGTCAGATACTGGGATATAACGAATTAAAACTCAGTCCTTGCCCTCATGGGACTTGCAGTCTCCCACTGTAGACAGACAAGAGAACAGACATGACAGTGCTGTGATAAATGGTGGTAAAGGTGCATAGCTGGCACTAGAAGTCAAGAAGGTTTTTCTTAAAGGATGTCTATGCTGAACAGTGAAGAATTGTAAGGTCAAAGGGGGAGAGGAGGCAGGGAATGGCATTCCAAAATGAATAGACATCAGATCAAGGAAGTCAGCGTGATCCATGAGAAGAACAGATTCTAGGCCATGTAATATATCCTGGGGTCGGATGAGAGATCAGGGGCAGATGGTGAAAGCCTGGGCCTGTTGGGGGAAAAAGCTTGGACTTTATCCAGTAGGCAATGAAGAACTGAGGAAAATATTTTAGTCAGTGGAATAACAGGATGAGGTTATATTTTAAAAGATCTTTGGAAGGCCCTGACTTGCTTTAATCAATGGGCATGGGCAGGGAAGAGCATACTATGGAGAGGACTATCATGGCATTGACACCATTTTTTTTTTTTTAAGAAATGTACCTGCACATGTGGAAGAGATGAGATTGTGGGCACTTAGACTTGAAATTAAAGTAGCTAGTTTTCATTCTCCTAGTTGGAAATGACACGTGTTCTGATTTAGTCACTTCCTCTTCACTATCCTTCATTTTGAAATCTTGATGTGCATCACTTGATAAGCCTTCTGCATATCCTCTTTATGGAAATCTAACGGTCATTAATTTCTTACTTTGAAATTTTCCAGTTTTTGACTCTGACTCAGGCCTCAGATGGATTGG
Organism: Mirounga leonina; assembly: GCF_011800145.1. Classification (NCBI taxonomy): domain Eukaryota; kingdom Metazoa; phylum Chordata; class Mammalia; order Carnivora; family Phocidae; genus Mirounga; species Mirounga leonina. The sequence goes on from NW_023270316.1 coordinate 69,973,326, forward strand.
AATAAATTCATCTTAAATGCCGCAGGGGCAGTGCCCAGGAAAAGAAAATCAGAAATCTCAATTCAACTTGAAGTCCAGCTTTGTGCATTGATAGAAGGATGTGAGGATGTTTGTGGTGGTCCGAATGAACCTTTATGTGGTAATTGAACTGCCTACCTGAGCCACCCATACTACATCCTTTTTCGTGAAAAATGTCTCCCCACAGTATGGCAGAGCCCAATGCTGAACCTATGATACATGGGGTCATATTACACAGGTGCCAGCATGCAAGGGGCCAGTGTTAAAGAATAACCCTTGTTAGAACAGCAGAGGGGGGCTGTCCCCTGAACGTTAAAATACACATTATGAATAGTCTCCCAAATAAACCTATTGCATGAGGTGGAAGAACGGATCTCTTTAGCTGGAGGAGATAATACAGAAAGCTCCAAGCTCAAGTGGTTTTTGAAAAAGAAATGGGCATGTCCATATTCTGGTCTCATATCAGAAGATATTAGAGACCATTTTTTTTTAAAGGTGATGTTTTAAACTTCTACTGTTTTTAAGAACAAAGCCTTAACCTTACTTGCAGACAATGTGGAATAAGAAACAAAATACTTAATTTGATAAAAATAATGAAATGAAACAAAGCATTTCAGCCTTTGGTGGTCCCTTTGACATACCAAAATCACTCATTTCTGACATTCTTCTCATGCTAAACCATGTGGAACCAATGGTAAATCTATCTCTCAAAAGTCTAAGAATGATACTGGGAAAACACTTGCAAAAAAAAAAAATTATCTAAATCCAAAATAGTGAAACAAGTGGGGAGAATTCAATGATTCTCTTTTTTAAAATGAAAGTGAACACCATTTTCAGATATTAATGAAACAATTAGATGTGACAGCATAGTTCTTTGGATGAGAGCAAAGGTAAAAACAAATGACATGGAAAAAATTGATCAGCCTGAGCTTTGCAACAACTGAGATAACTATTCTGCTGGCCCATCTGTGCGCTCCTCAGGACAATCACTAGAACATGTAGTGGCACCATCCAGAAGATTCCACACATTATTAACAAAGAGTTAGTAAGAAGCATACCCAACAGGGGAGGAAGACTGGGTGGCACCGAGTCACCACCTGAGGAAATGCCCTCATGCTGGATGGTGGTGGTGCAGTTGGGGGAGGTGGCTTAGGAGCGGGGGAGGAACGGGGAGGAGAGCGATGGGAAAGGATGGGATCTGCAAGGATGAGGGAAGGGTGTGGCAGAAGGAGAGCTTATGAGGGTAGAGGAAACCATGGCAGAAGAGAGGATTAAAAAGGTCCATATATGGAGGAGATGGAGGTGATGTATAAGATAATTTTTTTAAAGAACTTCCTAAATTATATGTTTATTCTTGATAGACACTTCAGGCAAAATATCCTAAATAACATGGATGAATGTCATTTTTGAAGTAAGCACTTGATATTCTCGAATCTGGTTAATAGGTGAGAGTACTGTTTTATACTAAAAGTTGTTCTTTTAGACAACATTTTTCCCCATACTTCACATATGCTGAGCATGGCAAGTCTTTTTAAGCCAAAAAAATATATATTTTAAACAAAAATAACTTTTAAATAAAATATATATTACCAACAAACATGAAAAATGGAAAGTATGTTGAATGTAAACTGTGACCTATATTCATTTTGAATGTAAGTTTGAAACAAATTGCTCCCCTTCTAATGCAGAGAAATGCAAACTACTAGCCTCATTTAAAATAAAATTCAGTCTGATTAGTGCAATATTTTTTAAAAGTGTTTAAATAAATAAAAAATCCTAATCCTCTCAACCCAAAAAATGGGCCTCCCCCAGAATTGAGGTCAGGTTACAGGAAGCAGATTACTCCCCTGTAGCTAATAGCTTCTAAATAAAGCCTCCCTGGGTAACAAGAGAAGGGAAATGTTTCTTAGATGCTGCTGGCTTAGCCACAGACAAAATTATCAAGTCAAAAGAGGCAACATCTGGTCTCCCTTCCTTTTTTCAATCACAGAGGGACCTCCAGCTCCCAGAACACTGCCTAGCCTATAGCCATACTCAGTAAATCTTGTATGAGTGAATGCAAGGGATGACTGAATGAAATGAACGGAAAAGTTAGCATTACCAAGTCCTCAGAGCCCACAGGCCAGCAGTGGAGACAGAATAGCATAGAAAACAATAGAACAATAGAATAAAAAATTAAAATAGAAAATAAAGCACCAAAGGGAAGTGTTTTGGTAGCAATAAGGACAGCATGCTGGAGGCACATCAGGGCTCTTGCCTGCATTTACCCTTTGCTGTGTTTTCCTTTTTTCCCATCCCACCTGTGTCCTCACTTCATTCATTCAACAAGTATTCTTTGGGCACCTGTAACACACATACCGGTAGTGAGTGGGTTATGCCAGGTTCTGCCTCAGAGAGCTTATATTCCAGTAGACGGACTGGAAATACACAGTGCATAGGGCTTAAGATAATTTTAAAGACAATAAATCCTGTTAAGGCCATAACATAGGATGATATGGCAGTGATGGGAGTTGGAAGACCAATTCATACAGGCTTGTCAGGGAAGGCTTCTCTGATGAAGTGACACTGGCCTTCTGCCCACTACCACAATGGAAATTGGACTTTCCCAAGGCAGCACCTTCAAGGAGAATGACTTTCAAACTGAAAAAATCCCCAAGAAAGTAGAAAGAAGACATCTAACTATAGATGTAATAGGAGAACTCCTAGCAGCTAATTATTTTAAATCCCTGCTCAGAAGAGCTAAAAACATGAGGGAATTTGTTCACATAATCCTGGAAACAGTAATCTTTGAGGAATTATGGAGAATAAGAGGGGAAGCAAAAGAAAATGCTGATTATTCACAGAGGGAAAGAAAATGCAGATTTTGGCCCAGATTGCTCAGTTTAATGTGAATTCTCAGCACAATGCAAGACTGACTTTCAAAGAACTGGTGCATGTGTCCTTGAGGATCCGGATCCCCTGCCCCCTATTCCATCTGCTCAGCACACCCATGGCCTGACATTGAGCCTGCATTTCCCAAATGTTTCCTGGATTCTATTTGCCTGAATGTTCAGAGCATTTTATGCCCACATCCAAACTTGAGTTCCTCATACCCCCACCCATGTGTCCCTCTTTCTCTCATTTTAATTTACTCACATTCATTCATTCATTCATTCATTTCACAAACACTTACTGAGCACTAAATGGCAGTCAAGATGGTACATGCTATCAGGGCGCCTGCATGGCTCAGATGGTTAAGCGTCTGCCTTCAGCTCAGGTCATGATCTCAGGGCTCAGGGTCCTGGGATCGAGCCCTGCATCGGGCTCCCTGCTTGGCGGGGAGCCTGCTTCTACCTCTCCCTCTACTGTTCTCCCTGCTTGTGCTCTCTCGCTCTCTCTGTCAAATAAATAAATAAAATCTTAAAAAAAAAAAAAAAAGATGCTACATGCTATCAATGGGAAGAAGAATGCACAGTACAATGTGGCCTGCACCAACTTCAGAGTCAGGCACTGGGAACTCCAACCTAGGCTCGGGGCTTCCTTTGAACTAACTAGATGCATATAGACAAACATCTTATCCTTGCTCTGTCTCCATTTCCTCATCTGTAAAATAGTGGTGATAGCGTAGGTTTGGCACTAAAATATGTGCAGAGAGGGAAGGGCGAAGGGAAAAAGGGAAGAAGGGGAGGAATGGGGAGGGGAATGTGGGAGACAAGGAGGAAGGGAGGGAGAATTGGCACTTACCTCATTTGTGAGGATTAAATGAAATGCCAGCACTTAACACCGTGCCTGGCACATGGTGGTATTTGTAATTACAGCCCCTCATTTCAAGGAGCCCACCATCTAGTGAGAAAATAGGAACACAGTTCAGGTAATATTAATAGTTAACACTTACTGAGTGCTTATAATGTGCTTGGCACTATTCTAAACACTCACTTCATCCTCAACACTTTGTGAGTTAGGTTCTAATTATTATTATCCTGACTCCATAGATGAGAACTACAGACATGAAAGGATGAGTAACTTGCCCAAGGTCACACAAGGAGTGAGTGTGGAGCAGAGCTGGGATTCAAACTCAGGCACTTTGTTTCCAATCACTATAGTCTGTTGCCTCACACAAGTATGAGCAAATGCACAACAGTGATGTGCACATGCTATTATGGGGGACTTGTAGCCCAGTAAGGTGACAGTGTGGCTGAGGAACTGTCCCAGGGAAGAAGATCGCCTGCATTTGGGGATTTCAAGATGCCCATGAGGAGTCAGCCCCAGGAGAAGAGGAGGCAAAGGGCATCACATAGAAGACAACACGAGTAGAGCTCTGTTGCTGGGGCAGGGATGGTGGTGCAGCTCATGGAGCATTGCACACCATGCTAGGGGCTTGGACTTTATCCTCTAAGCAATGGGGAGTCACAGAGAAGCAGCATGATGGGAATTGCACTGTAGAAAGATTGATCTCGGGCTGAATGTGTGTGAGGAATATGATCGTGGAGAAGGGAGGTCAGTCAGAGACTGCTGCTAGGGGTCCCTCGGATAGTGGACAAAGGTGGGGGCAGATTCATGACCTATTTAGAAGGTATCATTGGAAAAACACTGTGCTTGTTGGGTGAAAAGGCTGACGGAGGAAGAAGAGACGAGGGAGACTTTTGACTTGGAAGCTGGAAGGACAGTGGTATCATCTTTTGGGCAGGAAACATAGAAAAAAACATTGACATAAAGATCTCAGGAGCAAGAAATTTCCTGTGTCTCAAAGTCAGGGAGTTTCCCTTCCTTTTTTAAAGCTTTCTTTTATAATGATAATAAACTTTAAACATATAGAAAAGGAGGAGTACAATAAATACCCATCACCTAGATGTAACAATTCTTCATAAATTGTTGAGTTTGCTACCTCTGCTTCATATGTACATTATATCTATTTTTATAGTTACTCTTTTATTTTGCTTATTATCAAATCATTTTAAATAAACTAAAGACATCATTACATTTGCCCTTAAACACTTTAGCCTGTATCACCAAAAAATACTTAACTACACAATCACAATACCATTGTCACACCTCAAAAAATTAATTACATAATATCATTTCATAATGAATCTACATTAAAATTTCCCTACTAATTTCTGGAATTACTTTATAGGTTGTTTTTTTTAATACAGGATTGAAGTAATGATCCCATATTGCTTTTACTATGTCTTTTAAGTCTCTTCAAATCTGTAACTATCCTCCCCACATTTTTTTATGACATTGACTTGTTTATGAAACTAAGCCAGGTGTCTGAAGGATGCCTCATAGTCTGGACTTGTCTGCTGGTTTCATCATTGTATCTTTTAACTTGTTCCTCTACTCCCTGCATTTCTAGAAAACTGGAAGAAAGTTGTAAAAGCTCACCAGATTTAAGGTCAAAGCACATTTTGACGAGATGTCATTGATGATGCCGTATCTGTGGTATCACATTTCATCAGTGTCAAGATTTTGGTTTCAAAATACCATCCTAATCATGCTACTAAACAAAACTTGACTGATTCCAGGTCTGGGATGGAGGAGTGAAAATGGTGAGCCCTATTCTGGAAAGCACATAAGTACCCAGTCAGAAGAACAAAATACCCAGTTTAAGGGGCCCCACTGGTTAAATTTGGGACACTTTAAGCATCAAGAAAAAAATGACTGGGATTGATCAAAACACAGTGAATGTATAAATCTGTATAATAATCATAAAAAAAAAAATAAACAATTCTGGGTCACTTGAAGATTCAGGAGTGGTTCACACATTGCTGAGACAGTTTCTCTGCCTTATATCTCAATCTGATCCATACTTCTGTGTCTTGAGTCTAGAATACCCCAGCCATGGGCCATCTGGGTGGCTCAATCGGTTAAGCGTCTGCCTTCGGCCCACTCAGGGTCCTGGGATTGAGTCCCGCATCAGGCTCCCTGCTCAGAGGGAGTCTGCTTCTCCCTTTCCCTCTGCTCTTCCCCCTTGCTCATACTCTCTCTCTCTCTCTCTCTCTCTCTCTCTCTCTCACTCATGCTCTCTGTCTCTCTCAAATAAGTAAATAAAATCTTAAAAAAAAAAGTAGAATACTCCGGCCTTCACTTAAACTTGGACGATGATCCCAGCTGTCCCTTACGTGTGCCTGGAACAATTGGTAAAGGTGATGGGAACTGAAATTAGATTTTCTTCCCAAAAATTACTTAGGTCTCATCAAAAAGATAATATACCAAACATATTCTCATTTTGAAGTAAAATTGACAGCATATTCTAGAACTTCCCTAGTACTGTACAAATTCTTGTCACTATTAAAAACCAACAACAACAAGTTTCTGATCCCAATTAATAAATATGCCTTGCTAGTAAATACTCTTCCCATGGCTCTGGCCCCACCCTAATTACTTTTCTAAAGTTTACATCTGTTCCGTAAGAATAAGTAGCAGTTTTTTCTTTAATATTTATAAGAACTACACTTATTTCCTTCACATTAACAGCAGTCAAAAAACACCAAACAAAATTCTACTTCAGAACTTAAAGAAAATTTCCTTTTCTCATTAAAGTCCACCTACTTTAATTTTTTTCTCCTCATGCATTAACATAGTAAACTAACATCTAATCCATGCTGCAAAATCATACTAAACGAAACAGAAATAGTAAAATATCACAAGGATGAAAGAAACAATCTTTGTAAAAGTATATGCAAGAAGATAGAATTCAAAAAGGAACATTCAATATCTTATTTTTGCAGAAAATAGGTATGGTGTCAGATAAAGACTTCTCAGGCAGGTTCTGTTTGGTTCTTAACAGAATCTTAATTCTCCCCTATGTTTACCAACAAATTTGAAATATATATATTCTAAAACACGATTTTAGTCATGTTTTAGAAAGCCACCATCACACCTTCTCCCTTAACTCCTCTGGATAGATCTCTCTCTCTCTCTCTCTTTGGTTTTGTACTAGAATTTTTTTTTTTTTTAAATCTTAGAAACGACTTTGAAAATTGATCCCATTAACCACAATTTTGAGGCAGGATTTTTTCAAATACAGTTCAGAAAAGTATAGTTTGCATCTCCAAGTCTGAGATTAAGAAACCATTAGCTGGGGGCACCTGGGTGGCTCAGTCATTAAGTGTCTGCCTTCGCCTCAGGTCATGATCCCAGGGTCCTGGGATGGAGCCCCGCATCAGGCTCCCTGCTCAGCGGGAGGCCTACTTCTCCCTCTCCCACTCCCCCTGCTTGTGTTCCCTCTCTCGCTGTGTCTCTCTCTGTCAAATAAATAAAATCTTAAAAAAAAAAGAAAGAAAGAAAGAAAAAGAAACCATTAGCTGGTTTACACCTCATTTCAATCCTGGTTTAAAGTTTGACTAGTTTTACTGTGCAGACATCAAATATTATATTCAAATATTAGACATTAGAAGTTTTCCTGGCTGCAGATAGAAGTAGAGAAAGGCAACAGAATGGGCTTGTTCCTCATCTACACTATCTGTAACAAAGAAAGAGATTTCAGCATGGGTTTCAAAAAGGCCTGGGAGATGCTTTCTAAAACTTCATCTCTACTTGGCATAAACCAGTTTTTTTTTCCTGCACAAATATTCAACTCTCACTAAGGGGAAGAAATAGGACCAAAAAATTGGGATTGTATTCTGTTGTGTAATACAAGAGCCAGCTACGTACACTTTTCAGAGTTATAGTGGGTACTCTAGAGCTGGGAAAGGATTGTCATTTCGCTTTTGCTACAGTTTTTTCCACACAGAAGAGCTCTTCCTGAGAAATGAAAAACTTCAATCCTGTGTATCCCCAAAGGATGCCTTAAAATCACAATGAATCCTTCCTAGCAGGAAACTACTCTCCACTAATGTTTAGGATTACTGCACAATATTTTAAGCACCAGGGAAACTGACTATCAATCTCAGTCTAAATCTCACTGCCATTTGCCAATACATTCTCAGTGAAGAATTCATTCATCATTTTTTAAATTAACCCCAAATAACACTCAACTTGCTAATAGAGGTGTAACTTTTTGTTAACTACAGAAGTTGTTAGTGCTGCATTTGACTGACTTAGCACTTCCTCAGAATCAACTGGGCTGCTCTCTCATAGCTAAACTGTACCTGATTTGCCTCCCAGTCTTTGTACCATCACTCAACATTAACTTGCAAGCACAATGAATAGCTTGGCTTGTCAGTTATGCATGGAAAACCAAGGCACAACATCAGCATAAAGTAAATAACCATTGCGGTGGGAGGGAGGGAGACTTTCTCTCTGTTTGTACCACATTTTCAGAGAAAAAGAGGTGAGCCATGATTCTACTGGCTATTGAATCAACAGAGCTGTATTAATTGACAATTAATATAAAAGCTCCAGGGTCTCCATTACATTTCTTCACAGTAGAATTAAGCTCTTGATTTCATCTCACCTTCTCACCAACTATATTAATAGTCATTGCTATAAACAGAGCCTCTGACTGTGAACCACACTGTGATTCAGCTGCCAGGAGACCATTAGAGCAGGACATTTCTTCTTTCTTAAGGCATCTCTTTCCTCATAAAGAGAAAATTCTGAATGAGCCTTAGTGGCTTAGACAGTGTGATGACGAATGATTGAAGCTGTCTTTACATACAGATTCTTACAGTTGCTATTGCAAATTATATTTGCAATAATCTAATGTTTTTTAGTAAGGCCCTAAAAAATAGCTTTGCTCCTGAGACAAGCTTTCTTGGCAAGAAATTGAATTCAATAAATTGGCTACCCAAAATGAGATTCCCACCCCAAATCACAGGCAAAGTTATTATTACATCCATTTCATAAAACTGTCAAGTCCCTCTATCAGGCTAGTAGGCTCATGGCCCAGCCTTCTAAAATCTGACACCATTAGTTTGGAAGCTAGTTTCTTGAGTTCTATCTCTTCTGTGTGAGCAGTTCTCTCCAAACCATGTGAAGGCATCCTTCCTTGCTGAGATTCCAGCAGCTGTGTGTTCACTGGACTCTCTCCTGTAGAGTTTTTTTCCTTATCCCTCCGTGACAGCTTTGGCTTATCAGAAAGAAGTTTGGGGAAAAGTTCCCAGAATACAAACTACCATGGAAGAATAGCTCACAGGTTGAATCATTTTCTTTATAAAGACTTCATCGTATCCCTCTTCAAATCTGTTTTAGGCCCAGACTGGGGTTATTAATATTTCTGTAAGCTTCAACTTCTTCATCAATTACTCTGTCTTCAGTGTCCTACAACCTCCTCTGGACAGCCTCCCATGGCACCTGTCCAGTTACCCAATCCATTATTTCACATAGGTCTCTCATGCCAAATGAGAAAGGTCACCAGTGCACGGAGCCCTCACATTGTCATGTCCCTCAAGAACTCTGCCATTGCAACCCAGCACAGAGCATCGCTCCAATCAGGCTTTGCTTTCTTACTGGATAATCTCCATCATCATTATGCTTTTGCCTGTGTTTCTTTCCTCAGTGAACTGAAACTCCTCAAGTCTCTAGAATCTAGCCAGGGCAGCTCAGGGCAGCCTGACCCACAGCGGAAAGGACACCTCAACCCTTCTGCCCCAGGGGGCACTCAGGCAAATGTGGAGTCTGCATCCATCTCTGGCCAGCCTGTCCCCTAGTCCATGAGCTGCAGCCACACTGACTTTCCAGTCCTGACCCCAAAACATGTGTTTTTATTTGACTATAATCCCCCTGCCCATGTTCTCTTACAGATGGGGTTGTCTCCCAATTGCATACAAATAGTGAATAAGAAAATTTCTTGACTTTTATAATAGAATGTCAACCCTATCCCTGTCTCTTCTAGCTTAACACACAAATGCATATGTAGCCATATGGAGTAGCCTACACACCAGATCCTTATATAGGAGGATTATTACTATTTGCTATCTACCACTGTCAAATGCTTCACTCAGAGAACTGACATTCAATATAGAGGAGATGGCATAAGACAACAATTCTTAATTTAGCTGTACATAAGAACCACTTGAAAGAATTTTAATTAAAAATACAAATTCTCTGTACCCTACTCTAGAAGATCAGGAGATCTGGGAGGCATAGAATCTGGTAACAGCTGGCTTTTGGGACCACTGGCTAAGGAGTATATCTCTATCCACATCTTCAGCTATGCCCTCCTATGGTGGGATCATTGTTAAAGTGTTTATGCTTGTTTTCCTTTATTTTTTCTCCTACACTGATCTCTGCAACTCCAAGAAGGTAAGGGGTTGTACTAGCTTGCCTTACTGTAAGTTTTTACTGGGGTCAAAAGCAGAAATGGCCTGAAGTCAAACCCTATCTTTCGCGAAAGCCTAAATCCATTGAAGAAATGTCATTAGATACTCCAGAGAAAGTTGATGAAGCAAAGTCGTGCAGACTAAGAAAGACTGTACCATGGTAGAGAACTATGTTGAACTGCATGGAACATCTCTGGGACAGTGACAGGGTCTCAGTAAGGAGAGGGTGCAGGTATATATGTAGGCAGGACCCAACCTAGACCATGGGATTCCAATGTTGACAAAGGCTTGGACCCTCAGTGAGCAGTGTGGAAGTGTATTTGTCAGGGTTCACTCAGAGAAGCAGAAACAGTAGGAGATTAAGATATATGGACTTATTAAAGGGAATTGGCTTAAGCACTCATGGGAGTTCACTAAGTAGTCTCTGCAAAGCTGTCTCCACATCTAATGCTGGAACCCAGAACCCACAGTCTGGCTGGCAGGAAGGAAGGTCATGAACGGGCTGGAACCCCAGAAGCATGAGCTGGAACCCCAAGAGGCTAGGCTAACACACATCAGTTCTTATTGCCTCTGACCTTGGTAACAAAAGAGTATCCTGCAGAGGCCAGGGTCCTTTGTTGAGGACCTAGCCACACACACACCTGACCAGGAGTCCGAGAAACTGAAAGAAGATCCAGGGGGAAGGGAGAGCAGTTGCAGGCCAAGTTGCTGCTTCATGCCAATAAAATGAATCGACAGATCAGGATCGATGTGTGTGTACCACAAAATGGCTGCTGTCTTCCTTATCTCCTCCAGCTGTCAAGAGAATCTCCCTGGAAGCTCATGCTAACAAGAAACACAGAAGGAAAGGGAATTCTGGGAAATGTAGTTCAGCTTAGCCAAGTGGGCATGTGGCAAAGCCATTGCAGGAAGCAACAGAGGCTTTGGATATCACAAGGAACCAGGGTGGACAAAGATAATGACCCACCCTGAACATTCTGTTTTGTGTGAGGGGAAGGAAGAACTCTTGTACCATCCTGCAGGGAATCCCAATAATTATAAACATTAAGTTTTCTATCAGCCTTATGGGAGAGGGCTGAGTGAGAATTATTTTGGTTTAAAGGAGATAAAGTAATGTGATAAAAGTGATGAAATGTAATCCAGTGAGGCCTTCAGAAATTTATGTTTGGACTGTCTTAGATTAGCTCCCTCCCAAAACCGTCTTTATTAAGAATTCATTTAATATTATAACTTTGTATTATCAACCATTAGAAGAAACAACTATATGAATACCACTGCTATATTTATTATTGGAAGTATACACCACTAATATCAAGGACATTATTTAGTTTGCTGTCCCCTGTATAAGATCTATGTAGAAAACCAAAGTCAAAATGTCCCAGAGATGCCATAGACAAGTAGGCAAGAAGTGTATGGGCCATTTTGGTTCAAAAACCTATTTCTGAGGATTTCTGAACAGTCTCCCGATACTTAAGTTGGAATAGTGTGTTGTTCTAACATCATTAGGACATCTTGGAGACCATGGTGTCCTTTCCCACAATAATAGCTATTCATAACAATCTTCATAATGCCCTAAATGTTCCTAAGTTTCTTCCCTGTCCAGAACCTGCATAATTGCCTTTCTATCAGTGGCTGGGACCCTTGGCCCATCCTGTTCTAGTCTGTAACTGTGTTCTTGACCTCACTTAGAGAGCTTCCATACAAACCTAACTCAAAGTGTTGAAACTCAACGAACTTTTTAAAAGAATATTACTAGTCCAGGTTCCCAGTCCTCTTGGAAAATGCTTTCATTTATGTCAAATTCTATAAAAATCCATTTCTCTAATTCCAAATTTATTTTTTCTCCTCTGATATCAACTGCTATATTGCATTATTGTCAGCAGACCCTTCGTATAATCTGACAATATAGTTGCCCTGTAATTGTCTGGAAATAAAGCAGAGACCCAGCCCCAAAAAAACTTCTGGGGTTTTATGAAGACTCAGCCCAAGTGTGTTTTGTAAACACTGTCTTCTGTCTCAGAGCCTTTTATCCCTTCAGGATTGAGAGCAAAAGAGTTGGAAGTGCAAGGACTTGGTACCTGAAAGACCAGAGGCTAGATCTGCACTCTGTCCTTAACCAATACTATAGTGTGACCTTGAGCAAGTTACTGAGTTTGCTGAAGAAGCTTCTTCATCTGTAAAATGGAAATGTTGTTATCTATCTCCTAGGGGGAGTATCCCAATTAAATAAAATACCTAGTGGGCACTTATTTCATCATAGCTGTGTTGACAATGATTGGTGTTGACATAGTGCCACCTGTGCATGTGTGTGAGGTTACAAATATCATTGCTTTAAAAGCATTACATAGACATACTCTTATATAAAAAGTTATATATAATGTTTTATTATGTAATACATATATATCCTTTTTTGTGATGTCTAAAGTAGTAATCAAACATAATACTTTAAGGAAAGCAATGAATAAATAATCTCTCAAGAAGGTAAAAAAGATGGGGCACCTGGGTGGCTCAGATGGTTAAGCGTCTGCCTTCGGCTCAGGTCATGATCCCAGGGTCCTGGGATCGAGTCCCACATCGGGCTCTCTGCTCCTTGGGAGCCTGCTTCTCCCTCTGCCTCTCCCTCTCTGTCTCTCATGAATAAATAAATAAAATCTTTAAAAAAAAAAAAAGAAGGTAAAAAAGAGAACGAGAACTCATTTTCTCAGGAAAGAAAGAAAAAGAGAGGGAGAGGGAGGGAAGGAGGGAGGGAGGAAGAAAGGAAGGAAGGAAGGAAGGAAGGAAGGAAGGAAGAAAGAAAGAAAGAAAGAAAGAAAGAAAGAAAGAAAGAAAGAAAG